>NC_092871.1:78374757-78666390 GCF_032062135.1 Pyxicephalus adspersus
GCTAATACCACCTCCCCCACGGTCCATGTCTGACCCCAAGAGCTAATACCACCTCCCCCACGGTCCATGTCTGACCCCAAGAGCTAATACACCTCCCCCACGGTCCGTGACTGAACCCCAGAGGTAATAAGAGCTAATACACCTCCCCCACTGTCCATTTCTGACCCCCAGAGCTAATACACCTCCCCCACAGTCCATGTCTGACCCCCAGAGCTAATACCACCTCCCCCACGGTCCATGTCTGACCCCCAGAGCTAATACCACCTCCCCCACAGTCCATGTCTGACCCCCAGAGTGAATACTTCCCCCTTATATCCATGTCTTTTTGAAAGGCACGGAGAATAAGATCAGTAAAAAAATAAATTTTTTTAAAGACTCCTTAAGCAATAAAACTTCCTATACAAAAAAGACTATGCATATTGACAGACAATATGACTTAAAATTAAACACTGTCAGCAGTCAATGCTTGCCTAAAGGTGGTATAGATAAATGAAAACAAAAACCCTAAATTGGGTCAAAAAACCTATCTCTTCCCGACGTGTTCTTCAGGGGATTCGGATAATACACAAGCAACTAGAGACAATGAGAATAACTCCTATTACAATCTTAATATTAATAATATATAGTACAGTCAGCTTAGTCATAACAGTTTTGAAAGAATTCTGTGAGGATTTATATAATATCGCAAATTAACATAGGAATATGGTTTCCCAACCAAAATAACTTAACAATGTATTGGATGAATAATAGGTATAATAGTAAATAGGAAAAGTACCACTTATGGCACTAACCATTTCATCTCCTGTCCTGCTGGCTGTCTTTAAACCTTCTGCCTGGAATTTTTTGCTCCTCCTCCATTTCCTATGTTATTGTTACTAATTTGTCTTATGGACTGCTGTGATTGTTATACTGACCCTGCTGTCACATATTAACAAATAGTTATATTTTAATGTCAATGTCTTTTTTTCCCCTTTCTCTTACCTGCTTCTAGTCTCTTCACAATTGTAGTTTGTGGGGTGTAATTTATAATGCAGAGACCATAACTGCAATCCGGCCATAACACATTACATTTTTTTTTTTTTTTTTTTTACAGAACTGGTTTGGTAAAGGCTAGGCAGGGGTGCTGTGTATTCATTTTTTGTTTTTTTTTTTTTTTTTTTTTTTTGTGGGATTTTGCAAGAACTGTAGTTTGTAATGTCTTTACTTCATTGTTACTTCAGTGCTTGAGGTCTGGTATAAATACAAGATGTTGGTCGCAGCCCATGTATTGTGACCCAACACCACAGTACCCAAAACCCAGCCGGGTGGTTGCTGAAAAGTGCCGGGTGGTATGCCCAGCTAGAAAGGGCTGGGGAGAAATCTGAAGGAAGTTGAAATGTACTGTAATATCAAGGAATACAATTTGCAAATATTATGGATCAGTAGACCCTCAAGCCTTCATCCTCCCTAAACATCAGTTGGTTCGGATGAGACTTGGAGCCATTTCAGACTTTCAGATGATAGCCCCTGTTTGCACACAGGTGCAGTGGATTGCAATGTAGTTCCTGAAACCGAGAAGTTGCTTCCAGGTCTGTGGTTGCTTTTCCAGCTCTGGACTAAGAACCGCACTTTGCCTGCACTCAACCACATGACAAAGCAGTTGTCAAACACATGGTATTTGAATGGGGCAGTTGGGTGCAGCTAATTCTGCAGTTTTTGACTGCAGGCCTGAAATGGGCCTTGGATTTCAGAGTGTCTTAGGCAATACAACTGTTTGCAAGCCCAATACCGACTGGTGTTGTTTTTTAACTTAATCTGTACTAAGTCTGTGCTGCACATAGGCCCTAGACTTACTTGATATCAAGCCCCACCCATTTCCAGTATTAAGCTCCACCCCATTACGATTAGGCCTGGCACTTTCCAGCACTAAAGCTGCGTACACACTTGCAATTTTTGTCGTTGGAAAGGATCTTTCACGATCCTTTCCAACGACAAGGGAGTGCACGATGCATGAACGGTGCTGTACATACAGCACCGTTCATGCTCAATGGAGAGGGGAGGGGGGAGAGCGACGGAGCGGCACCCTGCTGCGCGCTCTCCCCTTCCCTTTCATTACGATCGGCTGTCGTCCATCGTCCGTGGATCCGGCAGGTCGGTCGTCCGGACGATGGACGACACCGACTGTACACACGGCAGATTTTCGCCCGATAATTGGCCGATGCCGATTATCGGGCGATAAAAATTTGCCGTGTGTACGTAGCTTAAGCCTGGTCTCCTGTTCATCAACTTCACCTATCTGGAAGAATAAACAGAGCACACCAAGGGGTCTCTATAAAAATGGTTTTACCTGGCGAGTCACAGAACTTTCAACCATTACTCACACATTGTTCTCTTATACAGAGTGATTGGTCTTTTATTTAACCACTCCTGTAACAACCGGTAGGGGGTGGGACTGTTGGGTCCCTTCCACAGTTCTGCCTTCTGCACAGGCTTTATGCAACACAGTTAAGATGTCTACACTACTACTACTTCTACCAGGTAATATCTGGGTTTGCATAAAGCTAAATGCAGGTTGTGGCACACAGTGCTTCCCAAAACATGATGGCAAGTCCCATTTGGCTTTACTTGCTATGCAGCTGTTCAGTAATGTTCATAGGGTCTGAAAGTTATCGGCTGTATTTGGTAAGAATCTTTGTAGGATGGTTATTTCGGAATGTTTGTAGTCACTATATTGGTTCTAAAAGTTTTCTTGCACTATAGCTAAAAGTTTTCCTCCGTATAATTTATCTTTTGGAAAGTAATCAGAAACTGATGTTTTTGATCACTTTACTACTAAGTGATTGTCTTGGAACAACTATGCTGGCAATTAAATTTTGGAGCACCTGACCCACGTGAATGTCATGTTCCCAGAAGTAATTTCATGAGAATTGGGTTACTATCCCCCACAGCTTGCATTATATATATTAAAAGTGAAATGACTAAGGATGAGGGTAGCTGGATGGAGCATTCAGTATAAAATTAAAGCTGTTTAGCATTTCCAATTGCTTATCGGTTAATTAGGAATTGCCCTATTTACTTTTTGACATGTGCACTGTATGACAATGCAGGGTACAACATTATGCTTACTTCACCTCTGGGTTATCTGTCACAGAAAGTAAATTGAATACACTTTGCTTTTCCAAAATGAACATTTCAGCATTAGGTTCCCCATCTGAGCAGAAACTGATAGGATATCTGTTTGCTTATGTGTCTTTGTTGTGGTTTCAGTGCCCCTGAATGTCACAGATGTTTGTAATCTTACCCAAACGCCTGCTCCATTGCTTGAGCTGCAGAAAAACAAGATAATGTCTAGATTTGTTGACTTTTCTGAACCCAAATTTCAGCAAAAAAACTATGGGAAATGTAACCGCTGGCTTTCATGTAGAGTGTTCTGTTTACCAGATAGTGGGCCAGTTTTTGAAAAGCCCTTCATGAAGAAATGTAGTTCCTGTGACCAGCACAGTCTGTTTTAGCATATCCAACACCTGGACAGTCAGGTATTGGTGAAACGGAGTGCGGTTCGGAATAGTCCTATGTAGGTTTAAAGACTTCTTTTAACAAGGGCACATCCACATTTGGTGTTAAGAGTTTAGCATTGTTTTACATGCTTCATTTGTCTTGTGTTCTTTAGTGGGTTATCTGTAAACTCAATTTTACATCCCTTTTAATGTAGTGATATAGACTGCTAGGAATTCTTTAAAGTTTGCTGCAGGTTTTTACCTTATTCTGCTCTGTAGAGAATGAAATGAGCCTTGCAAATAACCCTAACCTTTTTTTATTGCAGAAGATAGACATTATCCCATCTGCAATAAAATTACCTTACCTCCCTGATCGCAAATTTTGAAATACACTTACCTTTCCTCGTACTCTCGCAGGGCCCTGCTACCTCCTCCTCTTCCTTGTTTTGAATTTTGGCTTTCTTAATTTGCCAGGCTGGGGATAATGTAATTCCTGCGCAGATGAAGCTGGGATGCATCAGGTATCCCAGTTTCATATGCTGAGCTATGCAGTTCACCGATTTTCAACAAAAGGAGATGGCGATCAAGGAGGTAGGTATATTTTATTGCAAAGGGAACATTTCTTGTCACTTTCTGCACATTTTAAAAAAATAAAATGGAACTTTAGTTCTGCTTTAAAGTCATGTTTCCAAAGTGTGTGGGTTGTTTTTTTTTTTTCTCAACATTATCAATATTTTACCCAGCAGACCAGTTAACTAGTGGTCTCCTAGCAATCCTTGTATGAGTTTTGTCTCTTTAAGAATACTTAACAGAATTAGGGGGGAGCAGAGGGATTTTATTCCCATTCTGTTAGAAACTCATGGCACCATTAATATTTGGGTTTAGTATTCTCAAAGCCCTGCAATTGTGTACAATTATACTTTGCAATAAGCTGTATACTTGGGCTTTATAGTTAAACTTTAGTTTGACTTGGGATAATGCAAGCTGCTACTGCTAATCTCTCCTTTTGCAAGTACTAGTTTCCTGGATATCATCCTAATTTTAGTATTTTGTTACATACCTGGAACATAAAGTTAAATTTGATGCTCCCTGATATGCATGCTAGATCATGGTCAATGTACTGGAGCCAGTTATTCAGTTAACTAGTGTTTTTAAAAAAAAAAAAAAAGGTCAGCAGTGGTGCAGAAATCATTTAAATGTCATCTACAGCATTCTATCTGACAGTCAAACAAGGGTTCTAGTTAATATACAAAAAGCAAACTTAATAATTATATTAAACATAAAACATCCCTCACCGGAATGTGTCCCAGACACTGCATATCATGGAAGGAAGATTAAAGCTACGGAGGCAAAGCTGTCAAACCAGAAGTCAGTGGGTGCAGCTCAATGTGGTGAGGTGATACCTGGCTGCCTACAGGTCTATGGATTGGTGGCAACAATGCTGCTTGCCACACCAACATGCTATCCTACTTTAGTGCATGTGGGTGCAGCCTATTTGAGTGGTAACTCTACATTCAGGAACTGTTTATCAGCGTTATCACCTCATTACACCTAGCTGCACGACAGCTCTTTCTTTGGCATTTGTTGCAGGGACCAAGGTCTAGTACACATAAGCAGGTCTTCTAGTTGTTTAGAAGTAAAAAAAAATACTGCAAATCTGCAATATTCCTCTTTTTGAATTTTTTTTTTCTGGATAGGTGATAGAAATTTCAATTTGGTTTGGATCCATTCACACGCTCAATGTGACTTGTGTACTTTTAGCTGATATTTACCAATACACCTCACCTATTCACATCTCACCATATTACAGTGCTATGCTACTGGCTGTCTCCCTGACTCTTATTCCGCTTTAAAGCAAGAAAGTATAAAACTAAAAAATAGAAAAATAATCTGTCCGCACATGATTACGGAAGATGTGCTATGGCTGTCCTAATAACAAACTTACCTGCCTGTTCATAATCCTCTATAGATTGAGCTGGAATGAATGAACTTGCACATGCAGGCACATGAATTGTTCTTGCTGGCCAAAGATCCCAAACCTAGAAAGGAACTGGGTGAATTGGTCTTCTATTGCGCCGTCTGTGGCATAGATGTTTTTACCTACATTGTAAGTTTTTTTTCCTTGGGACCACTGCACAGGTTTCTGACTTTTTTTCCAAATTTCATGATCTGTATATTTGTTAGCATAACAGAAAGGTGAGTATTGCTGTTGGAGAGAACAGGAATGACAGCCTCCTAAATTTTTCTCATGGCAGATTATTCATTATGAGAATAAAAGAAGTTTTAGGCAGCATCTATCCTCCTTTATTCCTATCTAGCTACCAACCTATCCATAAACATGTACACTTACCTTAGTTTAGCATGGATATAGCAAAGCCAGGTATTTTCAACAAAGCTATTGATGGGGGGGGGGAGTGTTTTACCTCTAGAAAGTGGGTGTTCAGCAAGCATCTGCTACTAGAGATTGTCATCCATTAGGCAAAGCTTTAGCAGATGCCAAGATTGGCTCCGTTTGCTATATGAAGTTGGTCACGACACAAAGCAGTGTAGACTTTTCTTCTCTAATCTGTTTGTTTTTTTTTTTTTTTTTTTTTTTTTTTCCTATTGTCAGTTTGTAGGGTTTTTGGGAACTAGGTAAAAAGCTGCAAACACACTTGCGATAATTATTGTTGGAAACGAAAGACTAATGACCTATCGTGCAATAATCGTTAACAAAAAAAAGTGCTGGCTGATGAACGAGGTTTGTTGCTGGAAACGAACAACCGTCCTGGCGGATCTGATTGAGTGACGATCGTTCCCTATCTATTGTGTGTGCGGTCGTTCAGTGGTCGTGGATGTCCTGCATCGTTCAAATGATCTTATTTAGCGTGTTTACACTATTGGTGGATTTATATTTGAACGATCTTTCATTACAGCATGTATAGAATTGTGCACAATAAGATCGCTCAAAATAATCGTTAGTAGTTTTTTAACAAAAAATATTGCAAGTGTGTACCTAGCTTAAGTCTTTACCGAAGTTGTAGTCCAATTTGCTTTCATTTTTCCACTGGGACACATTGGTCAAATTATAGTAATGGCAGTTCTCATATATGGTATATATATGTTTAGTGTTTCTCTAGTTTATTGGTTGCCTTTTTTTTCCCCAATTGTTATTCAAAGAACCTTCCTCTTAAGGGAAGTTCATTTTCTGAACCCCGAGTGGTAATCCTGAGTGTGGCTCAGGGTAAAAAAACATGCTGAAAGAGGTAACCCCAAGCCACACTCAGGGTAGCTAAAAACACTTACCTGGTCCAATCGGCGTTCTGCCCATCATCTGCGTCCTCTTCCTCCAATCTTCCCCCGGGGAGTGCACTTATGTTCCCGGTGACATCCGTGCGTGCAGGCACGAGGTGGGAAATTCATATTTTCTATTGGATTCAATATAAAATAACTGTATTGAATCCAATACAATATCATTATATTATAATATATATATATATATATATATATATATATATATATATTATATGCTACTGTACAGGTATATTACAGGTTTCAGTATTTTTATGCAACCGTGTTTTAACATATTTTTGTGTTTTTTGTTTTTTATTTAAAGTTTATTAAATTATTTTACATTGGACATATTTCGGTGAGGTATGCCTAAGAATTATAGGCCTACAATGTAAAATAAATTTCCATGCAAAACAATGTACCGCTTTTGGCATAGAAATACTGACATAATTGGACTGCCAGGGAAGTTAACTTTTTTTTTTTTTTTTTTGTCCTGGCAAATACTGTTATTTGGACTAAAATCAGTGCGACATTTTGAACATCAGTGGGGACACCTGTTTGGTGGGAAAAAAAATAAGGACAAGGGTTTTTTTTTCCCCTACTGCATCTGTAAGCCGTATTGAAGGCTTGTTACAATATTACATGGAGCATTATTATGGAGCATTATTACTTGTTATGTTGCACATAAGCAGCATTGACTCACCCAGTCCCATTGGAAGAATAGGGCAATTAGGCCTGTCCATTCAGACATGCCGACTGGCATCACAACTCTCTGCAATGCATAAACTTTACATGCAATTGAGTAATACACTATAGCTCCATGTTCCATTGTCACTGAAATGTGAGTAGCCTAGTGGGATTCCCCTCAAAAAATTTTGGCTGTGAGTTCACAGAACGAATACCATTCATAACTGGACTGAAAAGAATGAAATGAATACAAAGTTTTTACAGATATTGCCTTGGAGAAAAATCTTTTTTTCTGATAAAGAAAAAAAAAATCATCTTTCTGATAAAGAAAAAATCTTTCTGATCGAAGATTCTTCTTGGCATGTATGTCTTACGTGGCTTGTTACCCTAAACAAAATCATTTGCCGAACATTCTGTGGTGCTGTGTGCATTGTGTTGTAGCGGTGTGGGGAGAGCCTCTGAAGGTCACTCATCCAGATTAACAAGAGCGGACTAGTGTTGCTTAGATCCCTGGGTGTCACATTGATTTTCATCTACCTGTATGCACGCAGTGATCTAGCACTTTATGCCACTATATAGAACACCATACATACTTTACAACTGTTTTTGTGCTGGTATAATTTGTTCATCACATAAGCAATAAAAAGACCAGCTGTTGTAAAGTCATTGACTATATAGGGGGTATTATGGAGCTAAGCTGAGACGTGGCACCTGTTGAATCTCTGCTGCAAGCCTGTCTGTGTCACCACCTGTCACATTCAGGAAGTTACCTTCAGCTGTGGATCCACTTTATTCTAAATGTCTGATTGTGAGTCCACTCTGGAATGTTGAAGACTCCTGAGGCCAATGCCTTTTTCAATTTCTTGTTTTACAGATAGCTGCTAAAATTGATGGAATCCCACACTTGAATAATGCAGGATCTCTCGTGGACCCAACAGTGTACACTTACGGCATCCAAAAAAGACCGCTTGATGATGGAGGTAATGTTACCTGTTTTCCAGGTTTCTGCTTTTTTCCTAGTTTTTCTACATTTGTATTGTTTGTCCCTAATGTCACAGACATGAAATGAGTTAACTTGGCATGTGAGGATCACTGCTACTTTTATTTGGCAGTTCCAGAAAATGTATTTCATTATTGGAACTCTTGGCTGTAGCTAAAATGGTCATTCCACCCAAAACTTTTTAATGTTTGGTAGAATCAGAAAACCTAGACATCAGAATTAATTTTCTTTGCTGCCCCTTGTTGGCATGTGCCAAATGTATATCTGCATCCAGGGCCTGTCTATTTAGACTTAGAGGTTTTTGGTAATAATGTATCTTGTATTTCTGTTGCAGCTTTAGGTTTTTGCTTTCATGGAAAACACAAGATCTCATTATTGAACATTAAATCAAATAAAAAAAAAAATCCACCCACTGGCCCTGAATAATTCATTTATCAGTGTTCAACCCAGAATTTTTTTCAAGCCAGGTGGGAAGAAATTGTAGGCGGGTGGAGAGCCCATGAACATGAATTGTGACCCAACTCTTCAGTAACAACCCAAAACAGCCGCGTGGTTGCTGAAAAGTGCCGGGTGGTGTACCCAGCTAAAATGGGCTGGGGAGAACACTGTTTATTAACATTCTTCCACCAGTGAAGCTGGGTGATCCAGCAAACGTGGAAGGCATCTGGTCCGGGATTCAAAAGATTTCCTAGCAAATGGCTCAGAAGAAATCCATTCCAGGTTTGCTGGATCTCTCAGCTTTACCAATGAAAGTGTATCCTCTTTAGCCTTGGAGAGCTTTCATAAATCTGGCCCATTGTATGAGGAAAAAAAGGTAGATAACATTTGTTAGTAACTGGATGTAGTTTTTTGTTTTGCATTGTACAAAATAGTTTTGGTTGTAGCTAGAGTGTGTTTTTGTGAATCACTGTTTTTATATAGATAATAATTATGGAAGCATGTGAATCTCCCTCGTTGGTCATATAAATAAAGTAAAACTTGGCGTGGGATATAACCACCTGCAAAGTCTCTTTGGAAACTCCAAAATTTAGCAGAGAACAAACAGCTGTGCCAGGTTTTTGCACCACAGGCTTTTTAGTTCATAGGCATAGTTTAAGCTGCATCCTAGCTGCTGTTGGAAGTTCTCTCCTTCCTCTTGCAGTTCTCTCAGCACTGCAAAGCCCTTGCTTGTGTATTGTACATTCCAGGGAGTTTGAGCTGCTTTTCATCCTGCCATTTGTTACTGCTTTTGTTTACTCACCTTTAGCCCTGAGCCAACTGCATGCAGAGTGTATAAATAACATGTGGCGTGTCATTCGATCCTTTTATATTTTTAATTCTGTTCCAAGTTGTGCAAGTTACATGGCACAACAGCATTCTGAGTCTCTTGTAGCTAGAGACCCAATGCTTGGTGACTGCTGGTGTCTGGAAAGCAGCTGTCATCACTCCATGTGTAAGTGTATGTAAATATATTACTAGGCAGCGCACACTATAGCAACTTTTGAAGAGACTCTACAAAGATCTCTACTTAAACCTTCAATTCAGCAAGTTGTTTAACCTATCTATGTACCGGGTTGTGGATTGATATTTTTGTTTATAAATGCGGTACACCATGCAGCATCATAACTTTTCTGTCTCATTCATATCTAATTTAATAAAAGCTGAAACAGTGGCCGTTTTGCTGCATTGTTAGATATGCAGAACAATGATGAGCAGAAATTCTGCAAATACCGCTTGTGTCCTGTGTTGTGACATACTATGCAGAACCATTAAAAAGGCTTGCAGCAGCTAACTTTTTTGGTAATGCAGTCATAGGAGTGTTTTGCGTTTAGCCAACCAATATGTAGATGGGGCAAATGAGATGGAACTTTAAAAATACCTATAAGTAAACGCATCCCTAGTAAAACTGAACAGTTTCTATACCTAACTGCTTGGGGTAAGTAGGCAAGCCGTGTGAATGTAGTATAGATGTTTAGTGATGACTGCAAAAAGTATTAAATGTTTTTTGTTTTTTTTTTTGTGAACCCACGATTTAAAGCAAGGCATTCCTATTGTTTGGGACTGTGTTTAAAGTGGTTTCTTGTACATGTCTGTATCCTTGAAGCTTTGTTTGTACTCTATTGTATGCTTTAATGATCCCCAGTGAGCTATGTTGCTTTTGTACTGCAATGTACTGTCTCTATTAATTGTTGCATCGTCTAATGAAAGCTGAAAATCAAAGCTCGATGTCTTTAGTAACCCATCGATAAAAGCATGGTAATTGTATGCACATACAAAACGAATACCATTTTGAGTTTTTAAATGGTGTTTTTTCTTGTTTGATGTTTAAATCTTTTTTTCATATTTTCCATACTTGAAGACCCCTGTTTATTAATTTTATTAATAATTAATAATTAATTCATAATTCATAGAAGCTTAGTTTTGTGGTCAGAAACCCAGAGAAGTCAGGAAGATAAGGCACAATGTTGCAGAAAGCACATCGCCTGTTCCATTCTGCAATGATAACCTGCCTGATTGAGCATTTGTAAGCGATGAACATCTAACACGGGACCCCGAAATTTATTATTTTGTTACTTACGACAAGGGAGTGAGGTGGTATGTAAATAATTTAAAGCAGCTTATCATATGTAACAAAAGTATACATAGTAGCCGTAGTGAATTGCCTGAGGTTGTGCAGGCCAGATACTCCTTCAGCTTGGAGCAAAGCAGCAAACAATGTAATGCATGCAAACGGTGACTTGCTAAGGGCCCAAAAAATTAGGAAGTCCCTGCCTCCATTGCAAATCATCCCAGATCTGGTCTCCTTTAGCTATAAATTACCCAAACATAACAATTCTGTTTCTATAGTGATGGTAAAGCCATATATACTCATTCTAGGTCAGTGATCCAGAAAATATTGAAGGCAAGTGTCAGAACACCAACTACTCAAGCTGTATTTTTAGAACAAGGTCAGAAATGTCATTTTCTCATAATGTTAGTAAAAAGGTCTGTTTAAAATTTATTAATAATAATAATAATAATATATGCCAAAGCCAGCCAATGAAATAAAGAAAGGAGCCAGGCACAGCAGCATGTCAAACCTGCTGGATAGATTCATTCCCTGTTTTTGTCAATATAAAAATTAGTTTTTTTTACATGTCAAAGATAACTAAAATCCACATACAGGAGGAAAATTTTATTTTATTTTGGTCAGAGGTTTGGTTTCATATAACGTATTGGATCCTAAATCATTTAGGATTTAGCAAAAAATTAAAAAAGAAGAAAAGGAAGCCACACAGAGCTATCTTAAAGAGAAGACGCATTTACGACGCAGGGGATGAGCTCTGTAAATCCTTGTTGCAATGGGTTAGACTATGTTGAGAATGTGCAACCTTGCCAACTGTCCACATTACTGGTTGATAAAGAACCGGCAATTGAACATTTCATAGCAGGTAGTAGCAGGCAGTACTGAATCACTCATGCCACCTTCTTTGATCCTGTATGGGTGGCTGCAGACAAGATACAGATTAGATTGGTGCACTACAGCTATGTCTGCAGAGAAAAAATGCAAATGGTGAGATCTGCTTTTAGATAACAATAAATACAAAACACAAAAAAAAAAACAAATAAAATAAATACACACACAAAAAAAAATCAGAAAGAATAAGACCTATTCCTAAATAGCTGCTGCTCAGCAAGCCTGATACTTCCAATATAGACAATCCTGTTTTGTTCTAGTATGTTTCCAAAATGAAATTTGGGGGCCGCCATTCTGCTGACTTATGCTGATTGTCTCACTATTATGGCAACCTAATAGATTTAACACTACCTGGGCCTCTGATCTGAACAAATATGCAGATCAACAAATAATACCAGAGTTTTAACATGACATCTAGAAAATGTAATTTGCAAATTTAGTAATGGCATTGGAGTTTTCTGAGAGTGTTTTTTATCTCTAAAATGTAATGCTAAGACAAATCCTGGGTTCCCCTCTCCCCTAAGTCAGGCTTGGGCCTCTGTTGCAGTATTCTCCTGGAAAATGGGCTAAATGTTAAAAATTAAGTATGGATTGGCTCTCGGCTGTGCAGCTAGCAGGGTGGTGGAATGTAGTTCTGCCTTGCAGGAAGCCGTTGACTAACTTATACCTCTCGTCTTTTCACAACGGAGTGCAGTGACCTCTCGTTTCTTGTACAATCTTTGTATATCTTGCAGAAACACCTGATATACTTGCAAGCACTGATACATGGCTATGCAATAGCCTACTCTTCAGTATTACTGATCTCTTGTGTCACCTAGTTTAGAGTCATTGGAAGTGGAGTGATAAAGCATTGGCAACCCTCAGCTGTTTAAGAATAGCTGATTACATGAGTTCAGTGGTTGGACTCTGCTTTCTGCTCAGGACATTAAATGGATGTTGGCAGACTTACTGCGGTTAATAACACCCATGGAGCTGTGGTGCATAGGTACAGGGCAAGCTGGTAGTCTCTAGTATTTCCTGTTTTCTGCAAGTGATTTCCCCCCCCCCCCCCCAATGGACTGGCTGTGCCTGTGTTTCTGATGCAGACATTTTGATAAAGGAAAAGACTTTGTTTCCTTGTTATAGTTGTTCACCTTAAATAATAGGAGGAATTGTCCAGCTGGGAAATGGAGGGGCAGATTTGCTGCAGCTTCTAATGCTCACTGAGTGAGGCTGAATTTGTGCCATGAATTCTGGGTAGGCATTTTCCTTAGAACAGCCACTACAACAGTGCGAAACTGTAGATAAGCATTGATGTTTAAATGTATTTTTTCTTTATATGTAACATCCTGAATACATTCTGCATTTTAAATGGTTGGGTTTTTTTGTTTTTTCCTTTTTCATTTTTAGGCAATTGGTGGTGGTACAGTTTTTGCATGTTTTTGTCAAATGCTACACAACTCCCAGGGATGGTTTTCTGCCCTCTCCTACATAAACTGGACAGTTTGGGCATAATACAAAGCTGATTGAAAAAATAAATATAAGGACAGCCATTTGAAATCTGCAGCAAAGTTTAGTAGGTGGTAGAAAGCTGATAAGATTCTAGGGGTTTATTGGATAACTATGGGCACTGTGGTAAGCACTCCGGCCTTTGCAACGCTAGGTCCCAGGTTTG
Organism: Pyxicephalus adspersus; assembly: GCF_032062135.1. Taxonomy (NCBI): domain Eukaryota; kingdom Metazoa; phylum Chordata; class Amphibia; order Anura; family Pyxicephalidae; genus Pyxicephalus; species Pyxicephalus adspersus. The sequence goes on from NC_092871.1 coordinate 78,388,281, forward strand.
AATCTCCGCCATGACACTAGCTGCATGGAGTTTGCAGGTTCTCCCAAGTCTGTTGGTTTCCTCCGGGTATTCCAGTTTCCTCTCACATTCCAAAAACATGCAGTTAGGTTAATTGGCTTCCCACAAAGTTGACCTTACTCTGAATTAAAGACATATGACTATGGTAGGGACATTAGATTGTGAGCTCCTTTGAGGGACATCTAGTCACATGACTATGGACTTTGTACAGCGCTGCGTAATATGTTGGTGTAATAGTAAAAATATTAGTAGTAATAATAAGGCAACACAGAGTTAGTGCTTAAGGTGTGTGTGTGTGTGTGTGTGTCCCACCATTCTGGTTTAAATAGAAGAATCCACAGGTTACTAATATTACTACAGAACAGCCTGCCCGCATATTACACTCTACAGTAAATAGTGGCTGCAGATCATGAGCCAGGGTACATATGTACAAACTGCAAAAGAGAACATGGATTCTGTCCAATCAAGCTTTACAAGAAAACATTAAATATTTGAGTCCTTTCTATGTTCCCTAAACCAGATTTACAAGAATTGGGCATATTCATCTGAGCTGTAAACCTTTTACAAACTTTCCACCTTCATACATATATGATGCGGAAGGCGCACAACCAGAGCTTACTCCTTGCATGTCTAAATCCATATATTCAGAGGTAATGGCAACTAAAGTTAAATGCAGCTTTGAACTCTTCCTGTAAAACGTTTGAGCTTTGCCATTTCTTCAGAAGTGTAGTGGGTAAGCAGGCCATTCATTGTATAGAACTAATGCGTAAGTTTGGATTCATCTTGAAACTGAACCTGTCCTGTATTATGTATGCCACAGTATTACCTGAAAATGTTTATAGGTCAGTGTCTGCTGAGCTCCATATGTAATACTTGGTGCATACACCTAGGAAAACCATCTTGGTATACCTACCCTAACTGGAAATGTACACCTGTTGGCGTTTTCCAGTGACATGTCTAATGTTTATGCTGCAAATTACTTTGTAACTAGTCCACGCTATAAATAGGGCTCTTGCACAAGCAGAGATCCTCTAACCAAATCAAATCCCAGCGGACGTATTTATGTATAGAGAGCAAAATCCCTGTCTGTTATTTGGGTTATTGATCAGCATTTATGAGAACAGACATATGTCTTTGAGATCCTCTGTTGGCCCGTATTAATGTGTACACCAATCTGCGTAATCTTTACATCATGTTTAATTTGCTGGCCAGTGGGGAGGATTTAAAGATTTTTTTTTTCTATGTAATTTTTTTATGTTCCCAAGTAGTGTGGGACATAAGGAGGGGGCTGACAGAATGTTTTCCAGGTCCCCCCCTCCTGCATGAGAGCAAGCGATCAATGTCACAGCGACTGCCCAGCTGGTCTGTGCAATTTATAGAATGTTGATTCCAGTGACATAATCCATAACGCATCCATATCAGGCCTAAATGTCTGCACCATCCTCCTTCACCCTCCCAGCATTTTTGGTTTTATTTTATAGCGAGATGAAGTTGCCTCATCTTAATAACACTTCTTATTTTTTCCTCTTTTCTCCTTCTTCTCTCCCACAGTTGGCAACCAGCTAGGGGCTCTAGTACATCAAAGGTAAGCAGTGGTCTCTATTTTATTACTTATTGATCTCTATCTAATTGTTTATTGATCTGCCATCTGTACTCTTGCATGAGATTGTAACACAGGAGGGGAAATAGACAGATTTCATACACTTGAGCACTTGCAGAAATGGGGGGCGGTCAATAATACTGTGATTTATAGAAGTCGTGCTTTCACTCAGACAGACTAGAAGGGTTAGGGTCCCTACATAATGATGTAATAGACTTTTCTCATAAACTGTTGTAAAAGGTTAGACTCAATAAATGTTTAAATGTTCACATTTGCTCAGCCAATGTTATTAATTTGGCCATGGTGTTTTTTTTTTTTTTTTTTTTACATATTTAGAAAAGCTGCATGATCTTTGCAGCAGAGTCCTCTTTTGTACATGTTAAAGTTGTCTAAAGAAATCTATCCTGAGGGTAATATGGAGTTTACTATTTGGATAACCTTCTTTTAAATACTAGCTGTTTGCCAGTTTTTGGCTTGAAACGAACTTGAAACAAACATGCAGATCATAAAGTTGCTAGAATCGTGATGTACTTTTTAACCTCCCTGGCCGTCTGAATGATAAGTATTTTTAAATGTCAAAACTGTACATTTAAAAATACGTAATATAAATTTCCTGCCTCCCAGCCGCAAGGTCCTGCCCTCCAACCAAAAGCTTGCATTGTCCGTCCCCTGGCCTCCCGTCCCCAACATTTACTGGCTGGCATCTGTGTAGCCTGGCAATGCTGGGCACCACTGGAGGATGCCATGGGCATCGCTGGAGGACCAGGTAAGTCTTAGAATCTTCCTGGCAATTGAGTGTGGCTCAGGGTTAAGGCTTTAGGTATAGATAATTCACGCTGAGCCACACTCGGGATTACCGCTAAGGAGCTTAAAGGTGAGTGAACCCTGTATTTATTAGAACCTTTTGGTCCACATAACTGCCAGCATTTTTTGGTGAGGTCTGCACAAGTAGCTGTATGTTCTTTTAGGTGGTGTTTGGTTTCCTTGAGGACCAACCATTGTGAATGATACTCCAATACGTTGTTGCCCTTGTAATATTTGTGGCCAGGGGTGGATCATTAGGAATTCACTTGAGCAAAAATGTTATAAGCAGAGTCACTGAAAAACCTTTCTAACCCCAGGGGTGTTTTTATTGCCTGACACAAGTGTTCTGATTATCTTTGGTGAAAATCTAGCATGATTATTGATGTTCCACAATGTCATCTAGCAATTTGATTTAGTAGATCACTAAACGGACCATTAACATGGACTACTAAAGTCTTTGCTACAGGGTGCCTCCTGTTCTTCCTCCCTTCAAGCGGAAGCAGGGCAGTTCAGTGATTGCACCTATAACTATGAAATATTTCAAGCGACAATAATTGTGTGTCTTTACACAACTTTTAGGTATCTATAGGCAGTAGACATGGGTTCGAAGATCAAGGTTCAAGATGGCCATATTTCCACTCTCAGATTGGAACTTGTATGTCCAACTAATTTTTATTTATTAGTGATTACTCCCTACCTCTGCTTTCCCTTGTGGGTTGGAGCAGTGATAGGACAGGAAAGTACACTTCAGATTGAACGCCTAAGCTTTGTTGATTTACCTTTTTTTTTTTTTTTCTTTTCTGTGGATCCAACTGCACATGGGTCAGTAATTAAAAAGAAAGTACCCCCTTTTTTACTTACGCTTTGTATATTAGGAATAATAAAAACATTTGCTCCTTAGGTTCTTAAAGTAGGTAAATACAACATCAGATGAACTTGTCATTATTATCAAGGACTAAAGGTGCGTACACACTTCCAATTTTTATCGTTCAAAACAAACGACGAACGATCGATTGGACAAAAAATCGTTCGTAAAAAAGTAACCAACGACGCCGACGAACGAGGAAAGTCGTTGGAAACGAACGACCGGACCGGCGGATCGGATTGGACGACGATCGTTGAACATCGTTCGTGTGTACGGTCGTTCGTTGATCGTCCATGATCTGAGCATGCGTAATGAACGAACGTTCGTGCACTTTCCTGTCGTGCATATAGTTCCTTTATCGCTTAAACGATCGTATCTATTGTGTGTACAATATCTACGAACGATCGTGTCGTTATCTCTATGTGCAGGATCGGTGCTATACGATCGTTCGTAGATATCGTGCAGGAACGTTTGTCGTTCGTTTTCCAACGATAATAATTGGAAGTGTGTACGTAGCTTAAGTCAAGTAATGCAGAAAAGGTGTGTGAAAAGTTACACACTTACAATTATTGGGAATTAGGAGAGAAAGTAGCAGTCTGATACTGCTAATAAAATACCCTTAATTAACTGATCGTTAACAAGTGTGACCAACTCCATAAAAGCATAGGTTTTGTCAGTTTGCCTATGGGGCATGCAGGTGTGTGTTAGCACAATACCAAGGAAGGAAGATATCAGCAATAATCGCTAGCACACCAGCAAATCTACAACATAATGGCTGAATAAGAAAAGACTGATGGTGTTTCAATAGCCCAGTCAGCCAAACTTCAACTTGATTGAAATGCTGTGGCATGACCTTGCAAGCTGTGTATAAAGGAATCCCTGCAAACCTCAATGAACTGAAGCCATGCTGTAAACAAATGTAGCTCAAAACTCCTCCACAACACTGTGAGAGACTGATAGTCATGCAGAAAATGAAAACCAAGTTATTATATAATTTTAGATTTTTTTCTGAAGAGCATATGACATGCACATTGGTTGGTTTGTTCTTCTGTCATACGCTTTCTTCTTGTGTTCCTTTACTACCATTTTTATTTTAGAGACCTTATGCAATCTGCTTGTTTTCATTTCCCTCATTTTTGTCTTCTTTTTCTCAGGACTGTGATGACAGAAGAATTTAAAGTGCCTGATAAGATGGTGGGATTCAGTAAGTAATGTTTCTTTTTGTCATGTACTGCCACATATAAGATGTTTTAGGTTATCCCAGCATGTTTGCTTGTCTGTTCCTTGGTAGTTTCATAAAGCTAATTAAAAACAATCGTGAAATGACAATGTTTGAAATGCTGTGCTCTTAGGGATATAGCCTTCAGAAATCTGTGGTGTTTGTGTTGACAGAATATAAATGCATAATCCTACAGATTTGTTGTTTTTTTTTTTTTTTTTTTTTTTGTTTCCTTTCTGTTTTTGTGTTGCAATTAACTTTAGCAATTTTTCCCCAGTAATTGGACGGGGTGGGGAACAGATTTCACGAATCCAAACAGAATCCGGCTGTAAAATTCAGATTGCACCAGGTAAATCCCTACTGTTTATGTTCTGTTTGATACTGAACAGTTTGAGTTTAATAAAGGACTGCAAAATGTTTAGGCTTATTGTATGAAAGCTGGTAAAGTATAAAGAGTACAGTAATATTTGCCTGTAGCTTAGAAAATCGTTCCAAGTTTTATTGTTGGTTTTATCACTTAGTTAGGGCCATAAATATTTGGACTGAGACAGCTTTTTTCTAACTTTGCTTTTGTACATTACCACAATTTTTAATGAAACAACTATGAAACAACTCAGATGAAGTTGAACTGCAGACTTTCAGCTTTAATTCAGTGGGTTGAACAAAAACATTGCAAAAAAATTTGAGGAATTAAAGCCTTTTTTTAACACAATCACTTCATTTCAGAGGCTCAAAAGTAATTGGACAGCTGACTCAAAGGCTATTTCATGGGCTGGTGTGGGGCTATTCCTTCTTTGTCATTATCTATTAAGCAGATAAAAGGCCTGGAGTTGATTAGAGGGGATGGGGGGGAGGTGCTTGTATGTGGAAGATTTTGCTGTGAACAGACAACATGCGGACAAAGGAGCTCTCCATACAGGTGAAACAAGCCATCCTTAGGCTGCAAAAACAGAAAAAACCCATCTGAGAAATTGCTACAATATTAGGAGTGGCAAAATCCGTACAGTTTGGTACATCATGAGAAACAAAGCACTGGTGAACTCGGCAATGTCAAAAGACCTGGACGTCCATAGAAGACAACAATGGTGGATGATCACAGAATCATTTCCATGGTGAAGAGAAATCCCTTCACAACAGCCAACCAAGTGAACAACACTCTCCAGGAAGTAGGCGTATCGTTATCCAAGTCTACTATAAAGAGAAGACTGCATGAAAGTAAATACAGAGGGTGCACTGCAAGGTGCAAGCCACTCATAAGCCTCAAGAATATAAAAGCTAGATTGGACTTTGCTCAAAAACATCTAAAAAAGCCAGCACAGTTCTGGAAAACATTCTTTGGAAAAAATGAAACCAAGATCAACCTTTACCAGAATGATGGCAAGAAAAAAGTATGGAGAAGGCGTGGAACAGCTCATGATCCAAAGCATACCACATCATCTGTAAAACATGGCGGAGGCAATGTGATGGCTTGGGCATACATGGCTGCCATGGCACGGGGACACTAGTGTTTATCGATGATGTGACATAGGACAGAAGCAGCCGAATGAATTCTGAGGTGTTCAGAGACATACTGTCTGCTCAAATCCAGCTAAAAGCAGTCACATTGATTGGGAGGCGTTTCATAATACAGATGGACAATGACCCAAAACATACAGCCAAAGCAACCCAAGAGTTTATTAAAGCAAAGAAGTGGAATATTCCTGAACAGGAACAGAAAGGGCCACAAACAGCAACTGAAAGCCGCTGCAGTAAAGGCCTGGCAGAGCATTAAAAAGGAGGAAACCCAGCATCTGGTGATGTCCATGAGTTCAGGACTACAGGCTGTCATTGCCAGTAAAGGGTTTTCAACCAAGTATTAGAAATTAACATTTTATTTTCAGCTTTTTATTGTGTCCAATTACTTTTGAGCCCCTGAAATGAAGTGATTGCATTAAAAAAGGCTTTACTTTATCACATTTTATGCAATCTTTTTGTTCAACCCACTGAATTAAAGCTGAAAGTCTGCAGTTCAACTGCATCTGAGTTTCATTTGAAATTATTGTGATAATGTACAGAACCAAAATTAGAAAAAAGTTTCCTCTGTCCAAATATTTATTGACTTATCTGTAAAACACGTATAAAGCTTATATTGTTAAAAGGGTTACAGCTAGTTTAAATAGTTACCTTTGCTCCAATGTTGGTTGCTGCTTAAGGCTTAGTTCAGATTAGCTGTGAATAACTCTGGTGCATTTACTGCTTCCTCACGTTCACAGTTCCTTTTAAACCAAGACTGTCCATTTAAAATGAATGGGCACAGTGGTGTGTTGTTCATTACTTCCCACTGTCAAATGTTGTAATGCTGGCTCATTACAAATGAGCACCGCCAAGCCAGAAAGGAGCCAATGGCCAGGAACTGTTCCAGAATGCCCACCACCAGTCTTGGGCAACCAACAAGGGCATTGATGGGTCGCAGAATATCTGAGATGCCTCTGGATACCAAAGAAGGGGGATGACACACAGCTTTCCACCTCAAAATTGGGAGTAATCAACTAGCAGGCATTATATTAACCTCCCTGGCGGTAATCTCGAATGTGGCTCGGGGTGTATTTTCTATACCAAAAGCGGTAACCCCGAGCCACACTCGGGGTGCAATTGCAAGGGTGTTTAAAAGTCCCACCTGGTTCACACATTTCAGTGGCATCCTCCAGCGATGCCCGTCATCTTCCCCTGGTGATGCCGGCCAGGCATCTGTGTAACATGGCGATGCCTGGCCTGCATCTTTGTCCCTTGACGTGTGAACGTTGAGGACTCGAGGCCATGAGAAGCAGATGCCGGCTGGGCATCTGCTCGCAAGTGTGGCTAGAGGGCGGGACTCCGCGGCTTGTAGGTGGGTCCAGGCTGGAAATTAAAAATAGTAAGTTTTTTAAATGGACCTCTTTTACATTTAAAAATACTTACTCTTCATACCGCCAGGGAGGTTTATGTTTGCGTACCAAGGTTACATGTTCTATGTACAGTTTTTAATATTCCTCACTTCCCCTACAATATGCTTAATTTGTTGCTGGGCCACAATGGCACACAAGCCCTAATGAAAGAGACCTATACTTGTACAGTTTTTTTAATAGGGGAAAAAATGCAGAAAATACCTAGTACCTTAGCAGTTGGTGTTTGGCACAAATCAATAAGTATTCAATGTAGTACAATTTACATGCAAATTACAATAGTATATGGATAATACAAATGACAGGCAGATTTGCAGATAATGCCAATGATTGAGAAATATCAATGACAGGCAGATAATACAAACAACCACCACATTTTAAGGACATATCAGCAATGACAGACATGTTTGGAACACCCTGGTATCAATTTAGGACAAATGCTCAAGGATCAAATAGCCTGATGGTTCTGGTGTCCGGTGATCTGTTTTTAAGCTTGGTATCTGTACCCTTAAAATTGTGTACTCATTTGGGTGAAGCTCCAGCTAAGCAACTGAAGTGAATAAATGGCCAGGTTAACTAGCCAAATCTGTTAATTTTCTTTGTTCGTATTATTCACACAGCTCTTAGGTTCCATGGCAAGCAGGTTAAACTCATTTTATATTTTTGCTACAGCTTATTTTATCAACGGTCAATTGAAATGAAAACTCATGCAAATGAGAGCCTCCATGTTTTCTCCTTTTCTTGTAAGCTGCACAAATGTCCTTTCAGCTCCCAGAACCGAAGAACGGTTTTGGGTACAGAACTGTAAAGTGTAGTAAAGCTTTGCTGGCCCCCAACTGATTTTGCTGTGCAGAAGAAAGATAATCCAAAACTAGATTTTAAAAAGCGTAGGATTACAGGAGTGATCTCCCATTAGAGGAATTGAAACCTTACTTATACTATTTTAAAGCCATGAAAGCAATATTTGGGCCAGTGTTCCACTTTAATTATACTGCTAAGCCAACCAAGAAAAAAAAATAATGCAGAACAAATTATCTAGGTGAAATATGACGACCTTCAGGGGTACTAAAATAAAAATACATTTTTTTTTTTTATGGGGTTTAGTTTTCTACTGGTGTGATTTTTGCAATAAATCTAGTGTGCATGTTGTAAATGTAGTAAAGCAAATATCTTCAACTGAATCCTTTTTTCTTTTCTTGTTATAGATAGCGGTGGAATGCCTGACCGGCCCTGTGTCCTAACGGGAACGCCAGAAAGCATAGAGTAAGTCTTGTGTGCCTGCAGTAGTAGCTGGTACAAATAATCCTCTCCCTTTGTGTTAGTAGAGGTTTTAGACAAATTGCCATGTAGCAAAGTATAATCTCACTCAAATCTTTATCCACAAGCCTCCAGTCTTCCCTCCTTTTTCATCCCCAAAAAGCTACAATCTCTGCTCCACAATTTCTGTGCGTTTTTCGCTTGGTGAGCGAATACAAAAGTCCTTAAAGTATCACAGCAGGTAGAGGTGATGTTGTGTATGTCCCCCCTCCCCCCCGATCCTTCTCTGCATCGCAAGCTCTTAGCTCAAAGCTGGCATCAGACAGCTATCTTTCATGTCCGCAGCGTCTGGAAAAGATAGGTGGTTTTGCTGCATCCCAGCAAGTCTCAGGACTTTTCAGGGCGTTTCATAAGCCCACTCATTCGTACCAGGCTGCTGTGACCACTGATCTGGAATAAGTGTTATTGGCAACTGCATATTACACAGCAAGTGCTAGAGTTGTGGCTTTGTTTAGATTTTTTTATATGTCCATTACTGTTTGCACTTCCTCTGTGCCAGTAAAAGTGTTGTGGCAGTGTAGCAAGGGTTATCTCCGGGAAAACTTGGTTGTGCCTGAATGAAGTAAAGAATTTACAGTAAACTGAAATTAAAAGAACTGAGCAGCATGGTGTCCAAGGGTCTAACACCGAGGTTCTAGGTACAATTCTCATCAAAGTGTGCAAAGTTTGCAGGTATGTAAACTTGCTTTTGCCTAACCCGGCCTTAGCAGATATAGTCATGTAGGCAGCTCAGTGGACTAATGAAAAATGTTCGTTTTTTTTTTTTTCCTTTTTTTTTTTTTTTTTTTTTTTACGTACTCAGAGGATTTGCATAGTCACGGCCCATGATGTCTCCTTACACCAAGAGGGGCATCTCCAAAGTGCTTAAGGCTGCTCTGCAAATAAAGTGCTAACAGTTTGCAATTGGGAAAGTCTGATATGCTTCGGCATTCACCGTGTTCTCTCTTTGCATTAGGCTAATGCTTTTTGTCAGCTGGTGGGATTGTACCTATTCTACCTATTTTTATAAGTACAGCAACATGTGGGGTAAAGGTGAAAACTCCCTAATGTAAATGGGCAACTGATATCTCAGGATAGCATTCTAATAAATACATAGAAGAGGAGTTTGTGTCTAGTATGCGATATAGATAGTATTTCCCAAAGGCCTGAAAACATGTGTTTGCTTGTATTGCCATAAACAAAAGCTCTAGGTTTAGCTTTTTTCCAATCTTTTCTTATTTCAGTTGTGTAAAAAAATTTACAGTCAAAAAAAAAACTTCTGGGTAGGTATGCTTTAAAACCTCTTGTACCTAGTTTATTTTTTTTTGTTTTATCTCTACAGGCAGGCAAAGCGTCTCCTAGGTCAAATTGTGGAACGTTGTCGGAATGGGCCCGGTTTTCACAACGATATGGATGGCAACAGTACTGTCCAAGAAATCCTCATCCCAGCATCAAAAGTTGGCTTAGTTATTGGCAAGGGGGGAGAGACCATCAAACAGCTGCAGGTAAAAGGCCCTGCCCTGTGTTTTGCCAAAAACTCCAGCACAGCATGGGTTAATGTGACTTTATCTTTGGGTCCATTATCTGCATCCCTCCCCCATTGCCCTTTTCCTCATCCATACCATTTTGCTAATAGTTTAGCTCTGCAGCAGGTATAAGTGTGTGTAATTATACTCAGTGAGGAACATTTCTTTGTGGGATGTTAATATTCAGAAGAGTGCAGACTGCTGCTAATTAGCACTTAATTCCCGTTACTGCAGTACCTTTTAAAAGTGCTTTTTATTTCTTAAATTTCTATTTTAGTTTCTCTTCTGTTTTTGAAAATTGTCATTTAAAGTGCATAATATAAATGCAGCTCCAAGCAAGCAAGTGACTGATATTAATCACTGGTTGCAGTTATGCGATAAGCAGTCTGCAAAATAAGCGTAAGGAGTTGCTCTTAAACGCACTTTAGACAGATACTCAAAATGTCACTGATTTGATTAATGGCTACATTGTATTGCATTCTTCAAGCTGATGGACAGCCAGGTACACTCTTGCACACTTATGTTACTATGGTAAAGAGGTTACCAAGAACGGTACTTTAAATTTTATCAATACCCTGTAAGAAACAAATTAATTAGAAAGCCTTGTGCTTTCTAAACTGTTGATTTTTCTTAATGTCTTTAAATTGGGGAATTAGCTGGTTTTGGCGATGACGCATACCCTTTTTATTGCCAAGGAATTTAGGACGCTTTCAGCGTCAAAATGTAACAGAAGTTTTTGGCTGTGACAAGGTAAGTATGGATCTAAAGGTGTTATGAAGTTACATTTGAGGATGGTTTTAAAGGGTTAAAAGTCCAGTAAAGTTTAGTTTCAGTGAGTAGGTCTTTATTGTATTTTAATACAGGGATTGTAGATTAGGCACATTTGTGAAGTCTTGCTGCTTCCTGCTTAACAGCTAAAATAAAGCATCTGCCACACGGGGAGTGAATTATCTTTAGTTGGTCAACCAACTCAGTCCTAGTGAGAAGAATTATTAAAGCACAACCATTGTGTAGCACGGCAGAAGCCGAAAGCAAATTTTGTAATGAAGAAATATGACTGCCTATGTGTACATATGGTACATCTAGAACTGATGATTTTAACATTGTAAGTGTTTTTCCCTTTTTTCTTTAAAAAAGGTTTTAAAGTTAATTTTATAAAAACAAAGATATATCTCAGAAATCCTTCAAAGCAGGAGCATTAGAAGCACTATCATACATGTGTGACAAATAACCCCCATATTACAGAACACTTTTTTTCCCCTAAATTGTTTGTGCAGGAAGCAACATGTCATTCATATTTTGAAGTTAAAGTTTGGGTTTAGTATGGCTAAGTGAAGCATTTAAATCTACACCATAAATTTTTTAAAATAAAACTTTTGGGGATGGATGAAACACAAATAAGTTATTGTATGTAACACTGCTTGGGAGTATAACCCTCACTAGGACAGTGACAATGATTACCAGCAGAAAGAGATGAAAATCTGAATGTTACAGTAGGTAAAAAATACTTTCAGATTTAGTTGTATTTAAATTAATCTAATCTCACATTTTGTGTTAAATATTGCTTGGACATAGAAATATTAGAAATGTAAAATACTTTTTTTTTTATTAAAAGTGTTGCTAAAAAGCTGTCTAAACTTTTTACATTAAAAAAAGGTCTAGTATTCACATGATCTCATCGGAAAGAATGAACTAGGCGGACAAACTTTCTGTTCCCCCAGTTGATTTGAAATTGTTAATTCAAATGTCTCTGCTTTTGATTATTCGAAAAGAATAAAGAAAACCTGGAGTCGGTCAGGAAAGTAATTTGGCGTGTTTATTATTCATTGGTTCTGTTAAGACAGTTAGCAAACCTTTGTGTGAGCATTTGAGGATTGCTTTAAAGCTTTACTGTGCCTGTGTGGAGTTTTTGCTGGATTAAACTGGGGTTAAAAGCATTACCTAGGTGTCATTTGTGTGTCTTATGGTTGTCTGTTTATCACTTCTTAAACATCTCATTTCATGACACTTGCTCTCATGTTGCAGGAGAGAACTGGTGTTAAAATGATCATGATCCAAGATGGCCCATTACCAACAGGTGCAGACAAACCCCTTCGGATCACAGGAGACCCTTTCAAAGTGCAGGTGTGTGAGCTTTGTGAGCCTAACCAATAGCAAAGCTTTTATTACTAAAAGCTGAACTCAAGGCAAACACCTTCATATATATGTGAATTGTCTAACCTTAATTACATTTGTATTTCTGTTCAGCAAGTCTAGTGCTATGTTTAACCACCATATAAAATAAACTCCAGATTTGGCTTAAAAGCAGAGCTAACTTAATAAAATAGCTGTGGCCTTTTAAGGCGAATTTGGTTGTTCCTGGTCGATATGGCTGGACAGGGAAGGAGCACACACCACATATGTGAGATTTTCACACTGTCTTTTTCTGTCATCAAGCAACCACCGATTATAGACCGACAGTTGTTCACTGCAGTACAACATGATTGCCTTTCATAGCTGTCCTTCTCTTTCCTGGTCTGATGGTGTGTTGGAAATAACAGAAAACTAACACATACCCATTTTTGTCTATTGCAAAGTCCTTGCATGTGATCCCTGTTATTATTTTGCAGGCTTCCATATTCATGGCATTGCTTCATTGCACTTCCATTATAGATGGAAGTGTCCAGCCCTAGTGGTCTTTTAGCAAGCCAAAAATCAATATAAAAAGAAAGTCAAGGCGGTTAGAGCGGAGTGCATGGTTAATATTGTGGTCTGATTTGGAACAGAAGAAGCCATACATGGCATAGTTAAGATGGCCACAGCACCCCGCTTGTAGATGGTAGCACTGCCTGCTCTTACAATGGAGAAGGTATTAGGTTTACTTGAAAGCAATTCTGCTGCTTTGCCCTGCAAAGGACAGGTTTGCTGTACAGTGAGAAAAGAAGGCTACACTAGATTGGTGTCTTTCTATGTTTATAATCACAGCATTCTCATATCTTCAAATCCTGGTTCTTTTGGTAAGCATATATCTACCACTACTACAGTCACTCGCCTTCCTGCTGGCATCCAGTGGGTTGGGCTATTTTCTGGTGAAACCATCCTTTTTATTTGCCAGCCAGTAAGGGAATTTCAAACAGTTTGTTTACATCAGACCTAAAATAGATAACTTAGCCCATAAGACTCCATCTTTAATGTAAAGATTTGAGTGAATGTGCCTTTTAAACATTCAATTTTGTATGTCTTTTAGTTGGTACAATCTGTGACTTACTGTTTTGTGTCAATTTGTTAAGATGTTCACTGCCATTTCTGGGAATTACTGAAGAGTATATTCATCACATGAGCAGCATCTGTCTCCTATTGGGATGAATGCCTCATTTGGGATTTAAATTGTGTTTAGTGCTCTAAACTCTGTGGGTGCCCCTTCTTGAATAAAAACTGGCATTGGCAGCAGGCTGACACAATAAAAGTCAGTAGTGTGCAGTTCCTTAAGCTGTAGAGGCACAGCAGTCACAGCGTCTAAATAGTTTGAGAAATTTCATCTGCAGGTTTCGCCTTTGGTTTTTTGTGTGACCTTAGACCCTCAGCCATATGTGTATTTAGGCATAATTTTGATTATGTTGTCAAACTGTAAAAGCAAGAATAGGAATCTAGGCCATTAAAGGACCACTGACTAACTCTTTGTCCCATTTTGCTGCTTTGAGCCCCCTTACTGTGCTCATTTGATTTCTAGAAACTTCTCCCTGCTTTTAAAAGCTATTTAGATGCTAGTAGCAGTTTTTAGTAGAGTCAGCTTGGCAATAAACGGATAATTGCAGTGGATTTACAGTGTAACCTGGGAAGAACTCAATGCCCTGTGAAGCCTACACGCCTACATTCAATACTCAGCTGGACTTGCTGAATAGCAATTCACAGAATACGAAGTGTGCAGTGACCAGTAACAACAGTCTAAATGTTTTCTGTTGGTATAGTGCTGCTTTGTGCTAAAATACAAATTTTTCACTAGGCACAGTTCACATCTATATGATCATCTAGTGTGGTGTGCGATTTCAACATAGAGCATCATCTTCACATAGAACAAATGTATCATACTATGCTGAGGTGTGAAGGCACTTGCTAAACCCTCTCTATAGTTTTTATTAGCAGAGCCCTTTAGCACTTTACATGGTAATGTAATGATGAATCTGAAGCTTGTTATACAGCAGAAGCGAATATTATTATTCCTGTTTGTCTTGCTTTTAAAGGGAATGTGTGTTCATTTTATTAAATGTTACATTTGCATATGTAGATTAATTATCTAAAATTATGTGCGCCTTTTTTTTTCTGCTTTCTACTGCTTTCCAGGTATTGTGTGTTTGTGTGTGTATGTATTTAGGACTCCTTTAGGCTATGTTTGCTCTGGCCATGAGGTTGCAGTTTGTTTACCGCTTCCTCATGCCAGGGAACCGATGCCTCCAAAGGAGGTTGTACAGCTGCTACGGCAGCTCCATAAGAAAAGAATAGGGGCAGCAGTGCTAAAACCTCTGACTGCCGCCAACTGGCAAATCTGCAGACTCTGGTTCTTTAAGAACCAATTGTGCAAGTTTTTGAGGTGTGCACAGAAACACTTAATCCCAAGGTAGTTCTGGCATTAGGAATCTATAAATTTCTATTTTTTTCTATTCTCATACACCTACTAATAGTTAATTTGTCAGGCGGAAGGGAATCTAACCAACATATGTCTTCTAAATTTTAAAAAGTGAGATAGTATTAGAATCCCTTTCAGGTTTTTATTTACAGTCCTTGTCACCCTTAATTTGCTCAGATGGTAAGTGATGGGAAAAGCCTTCAAAAAAAGAATTTCTAAATATATTGGAGCATTTCGGCTAAAGTAGAGCCTTCAATAACTTTACAGGGATGCATAGCCTAACCTGCCTGAATGCGGAAGTTTGCCTGCTCAGAATATGACTGCCAAGGTGGGGCTGTTTGAACGTTTTCTTAATAATAGTAATCTGTTACGGAGTGAATGCTAGGGGCCTTAGTGAATGTTTCATGTATGTAACGCAGCAGTGCATGTTTACTGCATGTACAATGTTTCATAAATGACTCCTTTACATTATCATTTCATATATGGCTCTTAACATAACATCATTCACTGTCCTGCTGCTTGGGAATAATTTTGGCTTCTTGCTTTTCTTTCTTGTGGACATGTTGTTTTTTTTTTTAATTTAAATGTTTAAATTCTGGTGATTAAAGGTGCAGCCTATTAAATTTTTCAAGCCCCTTTCTTATGTGTCTTGGATGCTGCAACAGTGAGATCTCCCTGCTGTAATTCCTGTATCTCTTTCCTGTCCTTGAAAGCTTGACCCAGCAACCTTGGTTCCAGCTCTGTTTTGTATTTAGTAATATGAAATTAAAGGTTCTGGAAGGGAAATGGAAATCTTAAGGACATGTTAATTCCAGAATGTAGTGCACCAAAGCACACACATTTTCGTGCAAGTTGTGCTGGGTTTCCCAGCCAAAGTAAATGAGTTGCTACAAAGTTTGATGCTTAAAAAAACAGGCTCTGTTGTATTATCTTTGCAGCATAATGTTGATTGTGCATCATTGGCAACATGGACATGCAATGGTATGCCTTTCAGAATGCATAACAATTGTGTTATTCAGCCCAGAGAACTCACAAATATCGTCCCACAGACATATAGGTATCGGTCATGGGTTTAACCCTTCATCTGCAAAATACTGAAATATAAATTTTTAGTTTACAGACTTTTTAACTTTCATGGCTTTTTCAAAATAGTTACCAGCTTGCCACTAAGCTTCAATTTACTGATTATATTTTCAGCAAGCAAGAGAATTGGTACTAGAAGTCATCAGAGAAAAGGACCAGGCAGATTTTAGGGGTTTACGCAATGATTTCAGCAGCAGAATGGGAGGAGGCAGCATAGAGGTGAGTAGAAATGCAATTACACTTTTCATACACTTTCAACACGTTATGTGGCTACTTGTCTTAATAAAAAAACTATTACCAGAATCCTTACCAATATATCTTGAAATGTAGATATATAGTTTCAGGGGCATTTGCCAGTAGAAGTTAAAACACCTCTTTAAGACATTTGTCATCTGTACAATTCATAAAATGGGGGGTACAGAAAGATAACAAACACTGCTGGAAATCCGATGGACTGAGCTGATATTCAATTACTGTGAGACAAAATGTTAGGTCTAAGGCTATGTCCACATGTGCAATAATTGTTAGAAAGTATCTTTCATGATCCTTTCCAACAACAAATACTGCATGATGCAAGTAGGTAAAGGATGAACAGGACTAAAAAATAAACAAGAGTGAGTTGAAAAAAGGTGGGGACAATATGCAAATTGTTATTAGCATGCAGTACCTAAATTCCGTCCAGTTTACATATACTTATCTCATGCATAAGGTAACAACGGTGCATAAAAATCCACTGCCTAAAATCATTGTTCTTCCAAAACTCTTTGAAATATATTACAATGCAAATACTTGTTTCTAACTTCTCACTTTACCCGTTTTTCACACTACCCAGGTGTCCGTACCTAGATTCGCTGTGGGAATAGTAATAGGAAGAAATGGAGAAATGATCAAAAAAATTCAGAATGATGCTGGTGTAAGAATTCAGTTTAAACCAGGTTTGTGCTGTGCTATTTTATTTTTAACTTGGTATGGAGCTTAGGGGGTCAGAGGAAGTTGCATCTTTTATTTGTTAGAACACCAAAACACAGTCCCACAAGTATTAAATAAAATTGTCACAGGACCAGGCTATCCAAAATGATTAATAAAATTGACAAGCAGGCATTACTTTCACTGGATACCACATGCCATAGTGATTTGCAAACCCAGAAATACAGGCAATTTTGTTTATACACATTTTTTGTATGAATAGTCTAGTCATTCCACCCTGTGGACTCTTTTGAGGATGACCTTCTCAAGCAATTAGATTGATGGGAGATTAAGGTCGCCTCTCTGATACTGCTGTCTGTTATCTCAGGTTTCTGTTTCCCTTAGAGCAGTGGTCGCCAACCTTTTCGGACCTACGGACCACTAAATGCACAGGGAGCCGTTTGTCACCTAAAGGGGAAGAAACTTTCCCCAGAGTGACATTATGATGCTAGAACCCACCCACTCTTTCATCGCAGGTCTGACCACTGCCCTGAGCCTGTAATCCGTACAGGATACATGGTCCGCGACTCTGGCTGGTGCACCCCACCAGCTGGGTCCTTCTGCAGCCAGAACCGCAGACCACCAAAATTTTCTCTGCGTTGGCGACCGCTGTCTTAGAGGACAAGAAAAAACACTACATAAGATTTTATGTATACTTACTATAAAGTTATTTTCCGGAAGTCGGTTAGAAGCACAGGTTCCTCCCTTTTATGTTGATGCTATGCTCTTGATACTGCTTGCATTGCGGGTAAAAGAAGGGGTTATTCTGTGCTAGCCCACAAGTTTTTTGCTAGTGTCCAATTAGTCTTTTTATGGCCGTAAAGCAAAAATGTACTATATGTAATTTCTGTGTCTTCAATGGATCCCAACAAAAGGATTTTCTAAGCTTTTTTTTTTTTTTTTTTTTTTTCCAGTACAGTTATTGATTTTCTGTGATTGAAGAATCTTACCAGTGGAAAAATCCACAATATTAAACTACAGTTCTAAGTATACTTGGTAGCAGTCAATAGTCTGAGCTTTTCTTAGGGCTGAATTTCACACTGAAGGGCCAATTTGGAGTTTTAGGAGTGGTTAGGCCAGCCCTTGACTGAGAAAAAAACTAAATTTTCCATCAAAATGTCCCACATATATTTAACTATCTAATAAGTCTTATACGGGTGTTGTTAAACAACGAATTTTAAGCTAGATCACCTGCCAGTTTGCCACTTGTTACAGTTTTTCGTTTCTACATACAGATATGTTTTTGCAGAAGCCTGTTATCTTGCGTAATCTGCAACTCTCAAGCAGATTTTCTGCTGTTAGTTATGCTTTAGTTGATGCAGCATTTGCTTGCCTGTTTTTATATACGAAACAGCACTACAAAACAGCTGGATTTACAGCACATGGGGCTAAATGGTTTGCTTTGGTTGTATTTGCTTCCTGCAGATGATGGAATCAGCCCTGAAAGAGTGGCGCAAATAATGGGCCTCCCTGACCGTTGTCAGCACGCCGCACATATCATCAATGAGCTCATTGTGACAGCACAGGTGAGAAACTGGAACTATGTGGATGTGTACTGACATTTTTTACTTGCACCTGATTCATACACACTCCACCATTATGTAAATGTTATCCAGCTAATGTGCATTAGAATATTAATGTTTACTCTGAAATGTCTTGCAATACAAAATCTTCTCCATCACAAAGTCATGCATTCTGTTAGATAAGAAAGCAGCATTTGTGATCAATAAACTTTTAAAATTGTGTGGACCATATAGATATCCTGAATTTAAACTGATCTAAAAAGAGTTCTTTGTAGATTTTATTCTAGACTTTGGAAACATGGGGCCTCTCTGGATGCCAACAAGAATATGTGCCAACCTTTTAAAGTAAACATTTGGGTAGGGATACTAATTGCAGGGAGTTTTTTTTTTCTCAGTGCATATAAATTCAGTGCAATAAACTCAATTCTGAGTGCATATCTAGTGTTGGCATTTTACATGCTTACAACTTTTTTATTTTGTTAACTTTAAATGTAAAAATTACAATTGCCACCAAAGGGATACCTTAAAAACCATGCAAAATTTCCCCCTCTTACCAAATGTTGCTTTATTGGCTGCACAGGGAGTGTGCTGTTGGCATTGAATCAGCTATTTATAAACTTGAAGTAGGGGGCAGGAGCAGTAATTCCACAAGATGAAAGCAGAGCAAAATAAAAAATCTACATCCATTGCAAACTAATCATGGAAAATTTAAACCAAGTTTACCGTTTGCATGCATTTAAAAATAGGAAAGAATGTGTATTTGTTTAATCATTTTTTTCCTCTTAATCCTAGCTTTTTTTTCTTCTGCTTTTCTTGAAATCTTAATTTGCATGTCATCTACAGGAACGAGATGGTTTTGGTGGCTTGGCTATGGCTAGAGGTCGAGGGCGCAGTCGCGAGTGGAATATTGGTACATCCGGAGGAATGCAAGAGATCACCTACACTGTGCCTGCAGATAAATGTGGTCTTGTCATCGGTAAAGGTAGGTTTTGCCAGAGCCCCCCACAGTAAAGAGTATTCACATATAACCTTCAGGAAGCACTCAGCTAAATTGTTCTAGACATGTAACTACAGATATAAATCAACAAATTCTGTGACCTTAGTAGCAGTACAAAGTTATATTTAAAGAAAACGCAGGGGGTTAATTTGCAACACTGCTTTCCCTATGGTTGGTATAAACTGACAAATGGAATAAAATGTCCTTGTTAAAGTTTAAAACTTTTTTTAAATTTGTTTTACACATTTTAATGCACCTTGGCAACTGTTGTCATTGTGCTGCTTTCTGAGCAGCAACTGGAATCTGCAAGTTTTGTTGGTAGGTGGGTGGGTATAATGTGATCACCCTGATAGATCAGTGTCATTGATGGAAAAGTCGAAACGTTTGTCCTGCAAGCATACACTAGGTCAGTCATTAGGTGTTAAAAAATAATGCCACTCACATATTTTCAGCTTTACAGGGTCTGCTAGATAAGGAAAAAGGCTGTGGCTTTTCGAGCAGTCAGTGGAAGACAGTTCTAAACTAATTTTACTTTTTATCCTTTGGAAATCTTTTTATCCATAGGAAATCTTTTACTTTTGTGCTGTACTGCTGCCAATACGTCATTACCATCATGGCTGTTTTTTTTTGCTACTGTCCCTAGAGAGAAGATGTTGGCTTATCTGTCAATACTTTACATTGTTGCTTGACCTTGGTCTCTTTGTAGCCGCCCCACTTGGTGTCTTCTGCCTGGGAGAACAGTGGAAAATTTCCAGGTCCAAAGCCGCTGGCTTTGCCTCAATGCTTGCTTGCCCTGTATCCAAAGACTCTTAGTAAGTTGGCCAGTCAGGCCAAGCACTGAGAACTACTTAATTTACATTGTTCGCTGGGTGGAGTATACACTCTTCTCTTCCTTCTTTTCCCTACATAGTTGAAAACGTTTTTCAGTGCTGCTTTTGCTTTTCATCCTTTGCTCACCTACAATGACTTTAGTCACCTCTAGTCAGTCTTTCTGTACCAGGGACCCTATCATACTTTTTAATATATTTTTTTTCTGTCCCCAACTTTTGGAGGAACACCATGTCTAAGGCTGCATATGCACGTTAATAATTGTCATTGGAAAGGATCTTTCACAATCTTTTTCAACAACAAGACTAAACGATGCATGAATGAGCACTGTACGTACAGTGCCGTTCTGTTCCATGGAAAGGGTAGAATCACTGAGCGGCACTCCCCTTCACTTTCATTTTGATTGTTTGTGGATCTGCCTGGACGGATTCATGGACGACGAGCGCTATACACGTGCCAGATTCTCATCTGATATCAACCCTGAGGCAATTATCAGACAAGAATCATCTGATGTGTAAAAGTAGCCGAAATCTAGTCTGAGAGGAAGCCGAGTACTTAGAACCTTGTAAAGGGCTATACTGGGCTGACAATTATTATTTTTTTTTTTGTGTGTGTCCTTTAAAGGTTTTGAAGAAAATTCATGATAATTTTTTTTCTCCTGTTGCAGAAGTAATAATAATACATAATTGTTTCTATGGATCTTTGCTACAGCTTCCAACATAAACTTCTATTTCCTAAATTGTTGAAATCTTGAATCTCCCACCATGTGCTTTGGCTCCATTACATGTCTTCTCACAGCTTCCCTTTAATATATTAGGCAGGTTATCTTTACCTTTGCCTTTTAAGTGTTTGTGCTACTTTTACAATATTTTTTTTTGTACCCATAAACATTAACATCCTTAGTTTTAGGATTAATCATCATTTTGGATATCTTCTAGGCTGTTAGAAAGTTGTTTCTTATTTGGAGGTGATAAAAATACCTTCTGTTTATTTTTTGATGCATACGTGGATTTGGTACAGATATTGGTTCTCCTTGTTTGCGTTGTTTGTGTTCTGTCTGTTACTAATTATTTCTTGTGATTTTTAGTTTTTACTTGGCATTCTGTTAGTCTTTAATGTACAACATGAAGATTTTGTTACCTCTTTGCATTCATAAATCTCCTGCAGCCTTTGCTTGGTGAAGCATAGCTGTGTAATTGGATTATAATCACAGAACGATTAGCAGCTCGGGCACTTAAGTATATTTAGAACAATTTGTTTACCCAGCCTGCCCTTTGTACCTGCTGTAACACACCCGCTTCTTTTGGATTTCTGCTCATGTTCCCTTTAGTTAGCAGTGAAATCCAAATGTGTTGGAGTTAAGCATTATTCATAGGGAAACACTTAACCATATATCCGCCAGGAAAATGGGCCATAGCTGGCATCTTGTCTGGTTGATTCTTTAAAGAAAACTGTGTTTTGGCCATGCAGAGAAAACAAATGCACGTCATTGCGATTTCCCACAGTTGGTTATACTGTAGCATTGGGAATTGGGAGGAGGTAAGACTCTGTAAACACTGAATCCCCTGCCATCACTTCATCCTATAATACCTTCCAAGGGACCTGTATAAGTTGCAAGTTGTAGGGGTCAGCCTGATCAAAAGACCAGGTATGTTTTAAAGCAGCGGTCACCAACCTTTCGGATCTCACAGATCACTAATTTCATCATTTTAAATCCTGCGGACCATTAATATGAAATTTTTAAAAAAGATCAGCACATTGTAAAATAATGATCTTCCTAATGGTGCCTGACAAGAACTGTGAAGGCTCTGATTCCCTGATCAGCTTACGGTTAATTGAAGTATTACTATCGTTATTATATACGGTATAACTATCATTATTATTATTTGGTATTACTAAAGAAATGCGAAATATTTGTTAGCTTTTTCTCACTCATTATAGGTTTATTTAAATCTAAGACCAAACAAGAAACAATAGTTATCAAAGTCAAACTATTTGATGCCATTCAATATAACAGGTAAAGAAAATACACAGTTAAGGTCATACTTACCTAAAGGAACATCTGGGAAATAAACAAATAAAATAAAACAATGGGATGAGAATCGGTATTGGCGGAACGGGGTGACTGTTGCAATGGTGAAAACAATACTGAAACGTACGGCTCGGTAACAGTTGTCTCATACAACTTAACACTACACTGACGTCACGCTGCGCCATCCTTGTTTTTTTGTCTCTAGTACAGTACAGTAGAATTTAGTGCAATATAAAGGCCAAAATTGTCATTCAGGATATAGGAATTTATTAGAATAATACTTGTTTTATTAATAAAATGGAAAAAAATTTTTCTGTGGACCTCCAAAATTTTCTCATGGAGCATTGGTTGGTGACCACTGTGACATTTACACTTTTACATGTTTCCTCCATATTTTGTTGTATATGGAGAGCAAAGAAAGGTTATTGACTGCCGCTAGGTTACCTCCCATTGGGGTAAATATTGCATCATTTTTAAAAACTTGGCTAAATCATAAACTTTAATTATGAGGAGAAGAGGAACACGCGCATACTTGCCGCTGGCTTGTACCAGTTTGGCAGTATGTGACCAGCGGAAGTGCCCTCTATAAAGATGCTCGGGCAACATGCGACAGCAGCCAGCACCCCCCTCCCTTTGCCTAGTCGCATTTCCATGATAAACAGTATGTGTCAGTGACAGGCAGGGACTCAGCCTCAGCCTGTCCACTCTGCCTTTTAACTGCCTTGATTAATTGCTTTACAATTTGCCACCCAGCTGGGGGGCCCCTCTCTCACCTCCTTTCCTTACTGTTCCTGTAAATAGAAAGAGCCAAGGAGGGAGGGAACTCTATTCAAAGGCGTCCAGACTGCAGGAACAAATTGGGACAACACCACTGAATACCAGGAGATTGGAGCAATAACCTATATTAAAATTAGCATGAAAGCAGCTGTTTACATGATAAATAATCTTACAAAGTGACAGGTATATTAAAATACTGATGAATTTTAAAGTGCATGTAAACTTAGTTTTAACCTATAAAACTTGTTTAATTGTTCTACAAATAGAAAATGCAAATATACCATAAGGAGCTAAACTCATCAGAGAAGCTAAGCGCACCAAAAATAACGGCTCGCCTTTTTAGGGGCTTTTACAGTCAAAGGTCGCGATTAGTTCCTAAAAATATGCCTCTGGTTTTATTTTTTTGTTATAAAGTTAATGGTTGCCGGTCTGCTTTATTTTATGCAATTTTTTTTCCATCAAGCCCCGTTTCATCTTTTCAATAAAGGTAACATTGATAAAAATTTTTTAAAACAAAAGGAAAAATAAATTGTTTCATCCAGGCTTTGCTGTAGTATACAATGTTTGAGTAGTGTCAGATCCCCATGATTAATAAAGATCTCTAATCTTGCAAGAGGAAACTGTTACACTGAGCTGTTATCTTACTTATTGTACCCCGGGAATCCCGCTAGAATGCTAGTGATCCAGCGAACAAGTGCTGAATAGGTATTTTGCTGTGACCTGAGACACTTGATGTTGCTTAATTCAGAAGAATCCCTGCATACTTTTATATTTTTTTTTTTTACATTTATTATTTTTTTTACATTTTATTTCGTTTAAGATTTTATGTTTTTTTTTTTTTTTCATGTGTAGGTTAGTAATGTCTGCTTCCTAAATTACTTTCTTAAATCACTTAAATTAAAGCATCTTAAATCTTTTTATTTTGTTGCTTTTGTGTATTTTTGTGTGTGTATGTACATACATACATACATACATACATACATACATACATACATACCTTCCAAGATTCCCAACAAAAATATGGACTGGTACACTACAGCAGTATCTGGATGACAACCTATATCCTGAGCCCTGGAAAAATTTGCTCTCTATTTTTTAGCAGGAGTCATATTTATAGCCCTATGATATAAAATTTGCCTGGCTGAAAACCAGATAAAAAAAAATCTAAGGAATACATTTCAAATCGAGCAAATGATGGTTATTTAGAAAACCAAGTTCTATGTAAAGACGGAATTCTTTTAGCTAGTCAGCAGTTTAATTCACTCCCCTGTTCTCACTTTACTCTATCTTCAGTCTGTTAAATGTCCATTCAGGCTCATGACTATAAGGCTTCATGGACTGAATGAGACGACAGATTGGAGGTTAGAGGTGATTACACGGGTGTCCCTGCTGTGCAGTGTTCTTCTGTAATTGATTGGGAGATTCCCTCTCTGCTACATTTATCCTGCAGCTAATCATTACTGTCTAATGGTGGGGATATTGTACCTCACAGGCGTCCGAGGAAAATGGGGCTCTGTTTCTCTGTATCCGTGGGAATTATTTGTAATGTTATCTATATATCCCAGTGCTCTACTTTCATTCTTCAGTGTGTATGCTCGTGGTGAATATTTTTCTTTCTTTGAACTTGGAAAATGTTTATTTCCAATGTATTTCATTTACAAAAATATATGACTTTGTGTTACCAGTTCTAAGATTTGCATTACCAAGTTACAACCTGCTTTTGTTTGCAGGTTGTGGTGCAAAAGGATGGGAGGGAGGGCAGCTGGGGGAGTGGGCATGTGGCGCGCTTCTTCATTCAAGTGGTTCATGTCTTCTCCAGTTTATTGCAGAAAGCTCTTCATGCCATTTCAGCCTGCTGGCAGCATCTGTCAATAAATTTCACCCCCTTGTATTGTTTGGGGGATTTGGTTGTAAACATAAACTACAGTTAAATTGGGTTTGTAGACCTTTGTTTTTTAAAAACATTACGCTAGACATCATTGAGATGAAAGGTCCTCATTACGAACCACAAACAAGATCCTTACTTGTACAAGCCAAAAACAAAATTACTTTTTTTTAATAAGTATTTGAGTAGTTGTAAAAATAATTGTTATTTAAATCTTTGTTCTTTAATGTCACCTTTTTTTTAAACTTAATTTGTATTCAAATATTTTGTGTTCTGTTATTTTGTCATGCCATTTTGCAAGATCTGGAAGTATCAATGCTAAGTCTGAAACTTTCTGGATTATCATCAGAGGAACAATAAACACACATTTGTTTCTACAAATGTCATAGACATGTTCAGAAATCCTAAATGTAAAGTCCAACTAATTATTGTCTTCACTTTATCATATTTGTGAAAACAGCTGGTCTGTGAAACTTTACAGACCTTTATCCAAATGCATCGGTTACTCAGCTCTGTGACGTTCAGAATTGTGTAAAAATAAAATATTTTATATTTTAAAATGTCAAGGCTATATCAATACATCTTTACCTTGAGGTGGCCTTAAAAGGTCCTAAAATTCTAAGCTCATGATTACAAATTGGTTACATTTATGGATTTACATTAAAGCCAGCAGCTCATTTACTACTACCTTCATGAAACTTTTTTAGCACTGACATATTTTGCAGTGTTTTTTAGGATCCTCAGTCATGCGACTATCTCTGAGGATCTCAAAATCTAATGTCATGTTAGACATGAAAAAGCGAAGCAAACCCAGTGGGAAGCCATTTAACCTACTGGTATCTGGAAAACAAACCAGCTACATGCAGGGGATGTCCAGGGTAAAAATTAATGACCCTAGTGCTTCAAAGCCAGAGTTGTCATATCTGAAAATTTTTGTGTACCTGGTACCTGTCCCTTCCTTTTTCTAGAGTGTAAGGATAACATTTTAATGCTGTGCTTGTATTTATACTTTGGATGCTTCAAATCATTCCAGGATGGGTATGCCTTCCCACTTTTCAGCCTCAGAAAAGAGGAGAACCTTAAGATTTTTACATTTTCATACTTTAATACAAAACTTTACACTTCTAGGAAATTGAGTGAAATCTGCATTTTTTTTCCCCCTCGTTCTTTTTTTGTGTGTGACACTGTACTGACCAAATAAATTCAGTCAGCAACCATGGATCTTCAGTTAATCTCCTTTCAGCTTTCCTTTTTTACTGGCATGAAATTTCTGGCACCGGACCAGCTCTTCCCTACCTTTTTTTTTCAAAGCTAATTGCTGCTACAATTAACACACTTACTCAACAAGTGATAATCAATTTTTTCTCCCGTTGAGCTGATAGAGCTGCCATTATAGGCTAATTTGGAAAAATGCAGAGGCTGCGCTTAGTTGGATACTGATAAACAGGTATTCAAAACTTAACTGAGTATTGTGAATTTTTGTCTTTTTGAATTTGTTGTTAAGTGGCTAGTTAGAAGCTGCCAAATTCTAGTAGATAAATGTCTTGTTTTAGGACAAGCAGAGGTTACCAAAAAAAGTTTCAAACCTGATGACTGTAATGAGCCGCTATCGTCATTTTCAAGCTAACATTTAGACAGCTGGAAGAAACCCAGTTTATTCCAAGTGTTAAAAATCTGAATATTTAAAATCTATTGGTGCTAGTAGGGGATCTGTCTTTTTATTTGCTTATATCATGCCTCTCCGGCAGGCTAGGGGTGATTAAGGAAGCTGAAACGTCAAAACTTTTATTCTTTGCAGTCACCTGTCAGATATGAATATTCTATTCATGTTTTTGAAGGGGCAATGGAGGCTTTCAATGGCGGTAAACTGTCCAATTGGGGGATGCTTGCATTTATTACATGGCAGACCATATGTAAAATGAAGATTATGTATTTCAATCAGGCAGAACAGGTCAGTTTATACTCCAGTCCATCCTCTTATTGCACATTGATACAGCTCTTCCCAAGGGGCATTGGAAACATGAAGATGCCTTTCCAACCACAACTATTTCTCTAATTCTCCTTACCTGCTACAGTCCTGATAGGTAAACCATTTGTTTAGTCCAAATTCTTTTGTGACCACTTTGTGGTGAGCAAAGCAGCACAAGCATTTAACATGAAGTGCTGGACCTTGTGTACCATTCCTGCATGGGATGATCTCAACGTTTCTGCATCCCTGGCTTTCCAAGTGTACTGTTTACATCTTCCATTACAAAATCCAACTAGCAGGTCAAAACCAATTTAATAACTAGGCTTTTAAGTTTGGCCAAGTACCTTTTTCTCATTTCCCTATAGACTAGCAATGTCATTTTAAAGGAACATGTTCAAGTACAGAAAAAGATCTGCTGATTGTTTTGACATGTGACAAATGTCATCGTATCCTCTGCTAATGTGTTTTTTTTTTTTTTAATATGTTCAGCTTGAATTGTCCAGAGTTGTTAAAGAAATAATTTGCACTTGACACCTCCAAGCTATGGCAAAACCTTCAATAATTTGCGAGCTATAAGAACACTTTTCTTCCCCTACTCTTTTTAACAACAACTATGTTTATTATTAAAGCAGGAGTGCTCTTTGAAGCGCTTGTTCTAAAGAGGGCAGTTTACACTTGAATTCCTTGTCAAGTGTTTGGAGTGTATTTTACAGCATACAATGTTATTGGCTTAATGAATAGATGAAAACTGCAAATAAATCTCAAGCCATCTCAGGCAATATGTTCTTCAATTCCTTCAGGCTTGCTTCAGGATTTCTGTATTAAGGTATTTAACTCTACACTTTGTGGCTTTTGACATGGAGGTCATGCATCTGCATTGGTGCCATTTTTTTTATTAACTGATAGATTAAAGCCCAGATTCAGCCTTATTTTTTATGATTTGAATTGCATGGTAAAGTGATAAAGGCAATTAGAAAAAGAGACATTAAAAACACTCCTTTAGAGTAGCAAGTTCTTTCTGCCTCTGTCTTTCTGCCATTTGTTGTCCGAATTTCTTTTACTGGGAACTTCTACAGAATGTTAGTGAAAATCTCTCCAGTGAAGTCAGACAATACTGAAGACTGAAAACTTCCCCAATCTCATACAAAGCTAGGAAATCAATTGCCAGGGTTGTTAAAGGGTAATTTTATGTCCTGGGCTAAGCTTTAAGCTACGTACACAGGTCCAACGGTTCTTGCCTGATAAATGTCACAGGGCCGATATCGGGCGAGAAACTGGCGTGTGTGTATAGTGCCAGTTGTCCATCGAACGACCGTTCTAGCAGATCCAAGGACGACTAATGATCCTAATGCAAGGGAAGAAAGGAGAGCGCACAGCGGGGTGCCACTCTGTCGGTCTCCCCCTCCCCTCTGCATAGAGCAGAATGTTGCTGTATGTACGGCATTCGTTCATGCATCGTGCAGTGCTAGTCATTGGAAAGGATCATGAAAGATCCTTTCCAACAACTAATATTGCACGTGTGTATGCGGCTTTAGGGTCGTGTTTGGTGACCTTTCTCTACAATTTATAAGCTAGTCTTTTACCCCCCATCTTCACCTCACATAATTGCTGGCATTTTTGTTTTCTAACTTTTTATATAATTTCACGAAATGTTCCTCCAGGATTCTTGCTCCAGTAAGGGACATGCAAACTTTTCCACCCCTAGTCTCCTAAAAAAACATTGCACATCTCGGTGGGCTACAAGTCCCAAAATAAAAAAAAAAAAAGACCTTGTGCTTGCATAGATGACAATCAAACCAAAAAGTAAAAAAATGTAAAAAAGTAAAAAAATCGTGTTCTGTGCATCATTAAGGGGGCTTAGCCAGGGAAATTAAGAATTGACAGCCAGCTCCTGAATCCAAGATGGTGGAACATAAGTATTGCTGTCAGAACCACAGCAAATAAGGAATTCTGGTTGTCACCATGGTAAAAATGTCTGGAAGATCACTGGATGTCACCATGGACTTGTATGTTTTGTTGTCATTTTAATAAAACTCTTGTAGTTGTATTAAAAAAAAAAAAAATCAGTGTAGCTGGAAGGTTTTGTTATGTATAGATAAAGAGTCTACATAGTATAATACTTGGTTAGTATGGATTCAGAAGTGTCCTATCTTGTACGCATTGTGCCCCCTGCTGTTTCTTAACTTGTATCGCTTTTTAGGAGTGTTTATTTTAGGCCCATTTCAGAAGAGGATGGAATAGAAAGTTTATATTTTAATCGCTTCCTACACCATTCACATATCTGTAGTTTGTTTTACCTGTATATTATGTTTGCAGTCTGGCTTTGTGGTGCACAGCATTGTATTTTAAGTGGTTTCCTATCCTCTAGTATTTTACGTGTACACAGAGTATATAGTTCAGTGTTTCTCAACTAAGGTTTCATGGAACCCTAGGGTGGTAGTGGTGCTTCTGAGGTTGCTAAGGATTATTTTAGAGTACACGCATGTTAGAAAGGTTAGGAAACACTAGTGTAGTTAATAGAAATCTGTTTATAATTTATTCTTTTTTCCTTACAGGAGGTGAAAACATAAAAAACATTAACCAGCAATCGGGGGCCCACGTGGAGCTTCAGCGGAACCCCCCACCTAACACAGACCCCAGCATCCGGATATTCACAATCCGAGGCATACCACAGCAGATTGAGATGGCTAGGCATCTCATTGATGAGAAAGTTGGGGTAAGTCTCTTTAAACAAGTAAGAGTTGCTGAGGTGATCTCTCAGATGTCCTGTGTAAGCAACTGAAATGTTTCTTTTATGTACAGAGCGCAAGAGATATGCTTCCAACTTCTAAGCAAAATAGGATACTTTAACCCCCCTAGCGGTATTCCCGAGTGTGATTCAGGGTGGATTTACTATGCAAATGAAATCCCAAATCACTTGGGGTTGCTAAAAACATTTTTTTTTAAAAAAACTCCTTGTTTTGTTGGCGTCCCCCGGTGTCCTGCAGGTCCTTGGGACACTTCTTCCTCCAATCTCCAGCCCACGACTGCAGAGACAATCTTCGGGGTTTCCTGAAGACGTCGGTGTGGGCGGGAAATTCAAATAATTTTGTATTGCATTCAATACAAAATAGCTGTATTGGGTCATATATATCAGATTTTTGTGTTTATTTAGTTTATCATTAAGTATATTAAATATTGGACGTATTTCAGTGTGTTATGCCTACGAATTATAGGCCTACAATGTAAAATGAGTTTCCATGCAAAAAAAGTAATGATTTTTGCGTGAAAATACAGACAGAATTAGAATGCTGGAGGGATTATTACAGAGAGACTGTTGGCACAGAATACTTTTTTTTCATGTCTAATGCTCTTCCTCTGAACTAAAAATGACATAACTATGCTGCTGTATGGCTGCTACCAGCACTTATTGTCCTGTGCATTTGGAAAAATTATGTTATACGCATATAGCATTACTTTGGTGCAAAGGCAGCTATGAAAACTTTATAGGCAGTAAGTAAATAGGAGAATGGTGTTTTTTTCTTTTTTTGTATAATATGCCAAATTGTAATTCTTCTTTAGTGCCCCTCCTAAGTCTGCCAAGTTTTGTATGTGATGCTTTTCATCTAGGTTCTTTGTATCTTGATAGAGGCCATTTTGAAGTACATGTTCAGGTTTTCTGTCTAAAGAGAGCATTTTAAAGGAAAAAAAGTTAGCCATCCTAAGTTGCAGCCAAGTAGCAACATAATTGTCTACACTGGCTCCTGGCTCAGAAATGCATGTTTTTCTAATAGACTTTCTGTACTGTTATCTCTAAAATGTGTTTTCATTTTTCAGGGCACAGCAATCGGCGGTCCAAGCAACTATGGGCAGAGTCCATTCAGCCAACCGCATGCAACGCCTCATCAAAAGTGAGTTTACACGATCCCTGCCTTGAGGGCCCACTTTCATTTACATTTGTGAAGAATTAATATATTCATCCTTAACCACTCACTTATCTAAACGTTGCAGATTGTTCAATTCAAAGGTGCAGTATAAAATAAAATACCTGGGAATCCCCCTCATCCTCTTTATTAAAAACCTAAATACACTTTCACACCTTCAATACAAAAACTGTTTGATCCCCTAACCATGGCCTTCAGAGGGCCAGGCTGTATTTACATACGCTTCATATCTACCAGTCCCGTTCATGTTAGCCATAGAATATTATTTGACAGCCTTCACTGACGGTGGCTATTGCATGTTTAGAATGTTGGAATGAAATAACACACAGAAAGCAGTGTCTGGCTTTTTTTTTTTTTTGTAGCAATGAAAACCTTCACAGCTGATAGGGTATGCAGTTATATGCTGGGGACAAAGAATTCACTTTTTTAGACAAGCCCAAAGTTTGGCTTTAGCTAGCTTTTTGATGCTGGAAAATGGCACCAGGTTGCCAACCTTGAAAATTAAAGTGCTCTCTCGTGATCTTGATGCATCAACACACAATTTTTTTTAGGCTTAAGTACACTCCATTGCTCAAAAAATGTTAGTACAAATATCCTTTAAAAAAAATTGTAATCTATTTCAACAGCTTTGCCAGTTGTATTTTTATAATTCATGTAAGTTTAACTGAAGGCAGGCGTCTGTGTTGCCCATTGTTAATCATAACTGTCCTTTTGAGTGGTGTGGTATATTAATACAATTTCTACCATTGTTAGTCATTTTGCAGAGTTTAAAAAAATTTAAATAATGGATTTAAAGCATATTTATAAATAAAGATATTACATTGTAAAGATTACATTGGTTCAATGCTAACCATCTTACTTTCTTTCTTTCCAGTGGTCCTCAGGCGTTTTTAACGCAAGGTTGGGGTAATACTTACCAAGCATGGCAGCAGCCTGGCCAGCAACTTCCAGGTGAGTGGCTATTTTAGACAGTCAGGTTCATTAACCTCCCTAGCGGTCTTCCCGAGTGTGACTCGGGGTGGAAAAAATTGCAAAAAGCGGTAATCCCGAGTCACACTCGGGGTACCTTTGAGGGTCCCTCTTACCTTATCCCCGCGCTCCAGCGGCGATCTCACGATCCCGCTGTATAATAAATAAATATAATAATTATACCCGGGAGTTAATCCTAAGAATTACAGGCCCACAATATAAACAAAAATTTCTACGCAAAAAAAATAGGATCACTTTTTGCATCAAAAAATGACAGAATTAGAACGCTAGGGGGGTTAAACTAGACCTGTCAGTAACATTTCTATTACACATAGTTCATTTTTATGGGCATCCTAGATCATTGTCCCTGACTAGCAGTCATTGTTATTAAACAGGATAAAGCGCCAACATATTAGGCAGCGCGGTACATAGGGGTTGCAAATGACAGACAGATACAGACAGTGACACAGGAGAAAGAGGTCCCTGGCCTGAAGAGCTTTACAATCTAGGAGGTGAGGGAAGTAATACACAATAGGAGGGGAGTCATAACTAGTAAGCTCTGATGAGGAATACACTCCTGCACATATATCGCTAGTGACTCCTAAAAATACTTCCCTTGCCAGAATTGGCCAAACATGGACCTGTTTATGTTGAACACATCACAGTGGCTTAACCTCCCTAGCGGTAACCGCGAGTGTGACTCGGGGTAGAAAAAAGTTGCTGAAAGCGGTAACCCCGAGTCGCACTCGGGGTAGGTAAACTTATGGGAAGGTTAGTAAAAACAGCGCTTACCTAATCCGCCAGCGTCCAGTGTTGTCCATCGCCGTGAACCCTGACTTCTTTTTTTCTTCCTCCGTCGTCTTCTGCATCCAATAAGTCATCGGTGACGTTGGTGCGTGCATATGTTGCCGGCGGGGCGGGAAATTCAAAATCCATTTGTATTACATTCAATACAAAATAACTGTATTGAATGCAATACATTGGATTTATATGTGGAAAATCGGTACATTGTTTTCATGAACATTTATTTTACAGTATAATATAATAGTAATATATTTATTTATTTTTTTAATTTAAAAAAAATAAAAAACATTTTGTATTTAATTTATTTTTACATGATTTTGTGTTTTAAACTTTATTATACTCGTACTACTATATTATACTGTAAAATATTATAATGTACTGCTTTTAGACATATAAATCCAGATAGAAATGTACCGTTAGGGAGGTTAATCAAAGAAGGTAGATCTCTGTTGCAGTGTGTAGAAGCCCAGTATTCTCCCATGGTTTGCTGTTTTTAAGAGCGGGCAGTAAAGTAGCTTCCTTATCAAAATATTGACTTTCACTAAAATGGGACGTTGCATTTTACTATAAACTCTACAAAAAGTGGATATGGTGGTAATTGTCAATGTCTGAATCTGTATTAAAAAGCAAGGCTTTTTACATATTAACATAAATATGCTGTCACAAAATCGTTTGGTTAGTTGTTTTGGAGTTCTATCTTAATAAGTGAAAATGGCAATTGGTGGCAAACTGGTGTCATGAAAACAAATCTTACGTCAGTGACAACATATCTATTTTTATTTTATTACGAATGGCAAATGCTATTGGTAAACAGCTTTTTATGCGATTGAATGAGCTTGTATAGCAGTGCCTGCGGTCTGTAAATTCTATCGGACCCAGTGCTGGCCATCAGACAGTAGAGCTGAGCTGCTAGAGATATCGGAGCCTTGTTTCAGGTGTTTACTTTTGTGGCAGCTGCTGAAGACTCTATATATACTATAGAATGGCATTGGTGAATTTTAATGGCTCAGTACCAGAGCATTAAATTAAATATCAGTGGTCATTCAGCTATTTGCCTCTGTTTCCAAGTTGAAATGATCCCCCTTTTATCCTATGCACGACTTTCACTCTAATACAGACATGTCACATGTTGGTACCTTTTATAAGACGCTAGTAAAATGTGTATTTTTTTTTTTAAATTAAGTAGCTTCTGTACAATAGTAATCTTTCTGCAGGGCTGCTTACTAAGCATTGTCAGGTTAAAGGGTCACTCCAATGATATAGGTATTATTTTATCCAGCTAAAGATTTGTGAAAGGGCTACACACACCCTTGTTTAATGCCTACCACTAAAAAGCAACAGTAAACTGTATATGTAATGCCTGAAAGTACCGTATTTTTTGCAGTATAAGACGCACTTTTTCTTCCCCAAAACTGGGGGGGAAAAGTTAGTGCGTCCTATACGACAAAGGTGTGATAAAATAACTAAAATAATATACTCACCCGATCCTGCGTGTGTCTCTGGCTGCAGCAGCGTCTGTCTCCTCCTCTCTCTGGCAGCAGCACGTGTCTTCTGTCTGTAAAGCACAGCGAAAGAAGCCAGCACAGCGCCACCTGCTGTTCCCTGTCCTAACTGCCGTACAGTGGGAAAAAAAGCACAGAGTGATCAGAAAGGAATTTTGAATGACAGAGTGATCAGAAAGATAATTTGAAAGGCATAGAGTGATCAGAAAGGGAATTTGAATGGCACATGAGTGATCAAAAGGGGGAAAACGGTATGAATGGCACATGAGTGATCAGAAGGGGAATATTCTTTCAGAATCTTTTTTTCTAGATTTTCCTCCTTTAAAATTGGGTGCGTCTTATATTCCGTCTTATAGCGTCTTATAGGGCGAAAAATACGGTACCTGTGAAAGTTTTCAGTTAATCTGTCGAACACTCTGGGCCTGGACATCTGTTTGATGCTATGCCACCTCCTCTTCCTCCCATTTAGCCCCAGTGACCGTATTTTATTCAGTATTATATCTAACAAAAGAAAAAATGACTACACATCCTTAAATTGAGATGCACAAATGCTTTCTATTGCCTAAACAGAGGTTTGGGGTCCTTTTAGCATCTGGATAGACTTTGCTGAAAGGACCTTCAAGCAAAGCTTGGACAGACAAGTCTTCTAATGTATGTGTACTTCCACCCACCATTGTAAAGAATTAGTTTAGGGACAGAGTGATTAACCATTTAAAATAAAGTTGAGTGTGCTAAATACTGACATTGTTTGTCAATGCTTTTGCATTTTTTTTTTTTTTTTTACCAACTTAGATTAATGAGTGAAACAAAGTTTACATTCATGCCTGGTGTGTCCAAGCCCGATCAGAGCTGGCCATTGGTTATGCCATAAAATGACCATATCACCCAAGTTTAGGCAAGGCATATGCCTTAAGTGGACTCAAGTGGCTCAGGCTGAAAGATGCGGCCTGTTTTGGTGTAATCCTTTTCTCCTCTGTTATGTGAGAACAAGCCTTATTGCAGCTCCTATTGTTCCCCTGGCCATATTGTATGCAAGCAGAGAGCGTCTGTCTCCATTCACAGCCCAAATGGTGAACAAATTGAGCGAGTCCATTCACCTCCCACAGCCATCCTAAAAAGTGATCTAATCATTTAGGGTTTTATTGCCTGTAACATCCCCCCTTTCACCTCTTGCATAAAGCATCCAATGAGGTAAAACATGCCGGCCTGCAGTCAATTAATTGGCGTGTCCCTCAATGACTTTCCCAAAGAAAAGCTATTGATGGAGCTCCCTATTGTGTGAATTAGCAGGTGGGCACTTTGTGACCCCGAGTCATTCACACATGGACAGGGCCTGACTTGTGGCATTGGTCAAATTTTGGAGAATCGAGCTCCAAGCTCCTGTCCAGTGCTTCGCCTTCACTTTCTTAATTCCTCAGTTTCTTAATTAAGGTTTGGCTAAAATAAATGAACGCTGCTTTTGGAAAGGGTCACTCCTCAAAAAGCTATTTCTGTTTGAGTATATCATGCCAAAGTGAACCAATTGGATTAGAGTGATTAAAGGACCAGTATAATTTTTTATTTCTATTTTTCTTTGCTTTATCACATTGTGGGTTGTGTAGGTTAAGGCTTAGCCAGGGGAAAAAAATATTCATTTGAATATTCATATTCAGTTGCCTTGCTTTTTATTTATTACTATTGGTGTAGTAAAAGCAAATAACAGTAGCCTACCATATTTATTTCTTTGGAGATATTAAGTTAATCCTATAAAATAGGTGTTCATGTGCAAGTGTCACATAGAAGGGTCTGTCACCAATGGTGAAACTTTGTTTTAACGCAAAAACATCTGTAAATGTATCCTCGAGGAGTAACCTCACCTCTCTAGCAGAGTTCAACATGAAGAATTGAAAATGGAGAATTCCAATGTCATCTTTGGGTTCCAACATGCCTAAAAAATCAAGTTGTTGCCTTTTGAAAAAATCTCAGATTAAGCAGCAGTTAGATTGGTATGAGGAAGGTGTCATTTACTCAGGTTTTCATTATTGAAAGCAGTTTCCTTATTCCCTGCCCACCAATGTGCCTAATAGGCATTTATGAGCAAGTGTGTATTTATTAAGGGCATAATGGCAATTTAAAGGGTCAGTTCTCAAAAATTAATTTTTTCTAAGAATCTGGTAAATTGGAAGCCTAAAGACTCCAATGGATAAGAAAGTTCTTTCCTGACTTTCCTGCTTGCTGTCCTTGTTGGACCTTCTTCAGATTCCAAAACCCAACAACAGAAACTGCTTGACAGATAAAAATAGTTATCGGCACAGACCCGGAGTATAAATATGAGTTTTAGGTGGACCGGCCTTTTTAGCAATGTGGGGAAAAAAAAAAAAAACCTTGAGAGTTCTTACTTTGCTATTTGTACAAAGAGGTACATGGCTAAAAGCACTTTAGATAAATCCATTACATGAACCATCCACTTATGATTTTTTTTTTTTATGTGATTCTGTTCTCAGGTCAGCAGAGCCAGCAGCAGAATGCACAGCCAGACTACAGCAAGGCA
Organism: Pyxicephalus adspersus; assembly: GCF_032062135.1. Taxonomy (NCBI): domain Eukaryota; kingdom Metazoa; phylum Chordata; class Amphibia; order Anura; family Pyxicephalidae; genus Pyxicephalus; species Pyxicephalus adspersus. Next base: position 78,424,921 of record NC_092871.1, read on the forward strand.
TGGGAGGAGTATTACAAGAAGCAGAGTGAGTGTTTCCATACCACTTTTGCTTTTTGCTGCCTATAACTGGATCAAATGCATTTATCTGGGAGTGCTATGCTAAATGGACATTGACCCACAAACTAAAGACTGTGGTGTTCTTCCTAGCTGAGCTCTTGTACTGCTCTTCATAATTAGTATTTCCTGTCATTTTCAGGTCAGGCTGCGAGTGCTCCCTCACAACCAAGCACCCAACCAGATTACACATTGGCATGGGCAGAGTATTACAGACAACAGGCTGCATTTTACGGACAGTCATTGGGCCAGGGGCAAGCCCACGGCCAGGTGAGTGAGACCTTTTGTGGCCCGTAATTTAAGACCAATAGTGGCGTTTCAGGGTGGATTTCTAAATGCAAAGAATAGAAACGTCTTCTGCCCCATACAACCAGATTCCAGTTTTATCCCCCACACACACAGTTTCCAGTTTGGGAGTCTTGCTTTCTTAGCAATAAACTATATAAACGTTTTTGGGTTTATTTTTTTAGAAGTTTTGATACTAAGCACCTCTTTCCAATTAAAAGACCACTAATGCAAAAAAAAAAATAATGTGTTCTGGTAGCTTTGTGGGTCAGTACGTGTAATTGAAGCTTTGGGTGTATGATAGATTTTCAGTAATTTTTTTCTTCACTTTTACATGCAGACCAAATTTGCTGCCTAGCAGGATTTTTTTATTTTTCACTTTTCACCTTGTTTTCTAAAAGCCAATTATTGAATGTCAAAAAGTTGTCCAATACTGTTAAAAAAAATATATTACCAAAACCCAGAAATTTTGGAAATGAATTCTTCCTAACCTTTCTGCAATCTCCTTAGTGAGAAATTTTATTGTTAGACCTACATCATATAATAATGGCTTGTACCCACCATTTGTTTGCTTTCATAGTGCTGATAATTTTATAGTGTTTGATTCTAGTTAACATTCAGAATATAATTATTGAGCATTTGTGTATCTCAAAAAATGTATTGGAGGACTGACCGAACATTACACTTATTTTTGTCTGTCTGTGTTCCGCATTCTCATGCACTTTTCGTTTATTTCTTTTGCAGGAGCAGTAGAACAATTGTCCAGTTGAAACATTTTTTTTCTCCATTCAGAGTTATGGCAGGAGAAGAACCTTTAATTTGTAACACGTTCATAGATTTGACAGCGTTTGAAGAAGACTTCTTTGTTTTTACAACACTAGTCCTAGAGTTAAATCTATACTGAACTTTGCTAAGAATCAGGATTCTATAATAAAACTAAAGATATAAATGTGCTGGGTTATTGTTTTTTTTTTCTTTGCATTTTTGTTTGCTACCCTTGAAAAAAAAAAGTGTTAACATGAATTCTTTTTGGAACCAATTACATTGAAGAAAAAAAACAACCAAAAAAAGACATGTAAATTTATATTTCTCCACTGTGTACCCCTGCCCCCCCCTTGGTGCTGATATTACAAAATATTTGTCTCAATTTTTTTTTTTTGTGTAGCATTTTGTCTAATGGACAGTGCAGCTTGGAGGTCTTATCACAAAAGTGAAACAAAAATTTATTGATAAAACATGTACACCGCCTCTATAAAAATTTTTTTAAATGTGTATTTAAATATTCTTAAATGTAAATTCTTGAAATGTTTTAAGTCTAATTTTTCACTGGTATTTTGACTGTATTTGATTTTATTGCATTGTTTTTTTGTTATATTTTTTTAAAGAGAATTATCAATCTGTTACTTGGAAATAATTGTTCATTATGAAAAGTGAATATATGAATCTATTTCTTGAGACAAGTATTGCGTGTAGGGGTTATAAAGGGAGGGGGGAGCAGGGCCATATTTTGTAGGCTTTGTTTGTATAATAACCAGGGTTTTGAAGGGTTAATATAAAAATGATTGTTAACTCCTCTTCTTCCAAAGGGAATTGCTATGCATCGCAGTGCAATGTAAGTGAACTTCCCCCGGCAGAGGAGGGGTGTCTTTTTATAAAGCAATGTTTATCAATTATTCAGTTGCCTATGTATATCAGGCTTCCAAGCGATAATGGGGAAAATTTACCTTTTTTTTTTTCGTGCTGTCAGAAAAAATAAATACTATTATTTTTAATATGAAAGAATTGAACTGTTAGAATCAATGTAAAACACTGTGGAACATTTAACAGTATGGAGACGTTTAAAAAAGAATCATTATAACTATTTTTTAACTCCAGGGTTTGTTTTTTGTGTTTTTTGTTTTAAATATTTTCATATCTAATTGTCAAATTTATCATAGAGAATAAATTCTAGTATTAACCACAGTATGTGCTAAATAAAACAAATACTTTGATTTAATAAAAGGGATATGATTTTGAATGTTTGTAGTTTTTTTTTTTTCCCTTGTACAGATGACTGTATTTTTTTTTTTTTTTTAAACGGAATACAAGCTAATTTTTGTGTGTGTGAATTTAAAAAATTTAATCCATGGGAACATTCCGTTTTTTTGGAAAAAAAAAGGGGGTTGTCTTTTACTTTTTTTGTTCTTTTATGCCTAAAAATTGTTTAACTATTAAATCACAATATTGAGTATGTTACAGAGAAATGTCTTACCTGACAACTGCATTTTACACTCTATATAATAAAAATACCACAGGTCTGCTTGTGGAATAAAATGTTTTTGTCTGTTTGATTTTGACAGTTGCTACTTTAATTTTACTTTATTTTTTTATTGTACATCACTTCCTCCCTTCATTTAATTCCAAAACTCTTGTCTCAAAGCACTGGAATTACCCTATGTTCCTTTTAATTTTTAAAAAATATGCTCACTGCAAATATTTATTGCTTCTGTAAATAATGGGCTTGGGTTATAAGTCTTGGGACTGATGTGCTTCCTAAAGTGCATCTAATACTTAAGTACAAAAAATGCAATATATTGCTTCTTACCTGTCTTTAAGATAAGGGATGCACTAGTTTTTTTCCCCTATTTATTAGTAAATTTTGTGCAAATACAAAAAAAAAACATAGATCCTGCACTACTGTGGTGTTTGAAATTAGATGCACTTTGAGGATGCTCAAGTGATTTTTGTTTTTTGCTAGTTCATCTGTGTGATATATTTTTTTAATCTAAGCATAGATTCATTTTATACGATATGAATGTTTTCTTGTCTATCTATTGTATGACTTGCCAGATTTCGTTTGGATTCACCCATACCTTTATAATTGGATCTGTGAAAAAATGGGGCATCTGTTTTGAGATGGGTCTTGTAATTAAAGGAAGACTAAACTGAAAACTGCCTAAAACAAAAAAAAATCTACTTTTACGTTCAATCCTGCAGGGCAGTCCAATCCATCTGGTGGTGCCTTGCATCGGGTCCCCTGTTGTCCCAGCATCCGCCCCCAAAACAGCGCTCTGGGCGGCGCCATCTTCGCCTCTTCTTCCGTGTTCTGTCACCCGACCCAGACTGAGATCGGGTGACGTAGATTGGAAAAAAAAACTTGCTGTTCTCACTGCGCATGAGAGGAATGAAAGGCTCATGAAAGGCTCCTTCTGCGCATGCGCAGGAGCACCCAAGAGCCTCCTGGGTTGCATGACGTAGGTTTCCCGCAATCGCCTAGGCAATTGAGAATTAGGGCATGGTGCTGAACTTTTTATTTTTTAAACTTAAAAGGGTCTCCTCTTTTATGTAAAGTGAAATTTCTGAGTTTAGGTACGCCTTGTATTGCCATTGTCTTTACAAAGAACATTGAGCAGTTCATGTCATTCTGAGCAAAGTCTTAAATTTCTTACAGAGAACCATCTTTACCTAAAGCTACGTACACGCGTCAAATTTTTCTCACGGTAATCAGCTCAGGGCGAAAATCGGGCAAGAATCTGGTGTGTGTATAGCCCGCAACGTTCATCATCCGTGGATCTGTCCTGGCGGATGCACGGACGATGAACGACGAGCGATCGTAATGCAAGGGAAGGGGGAGAGAGTGCAGCGGGGTGCCGCTCCGTCGTTCTCCCCTCTCCATAGAACAAAACGGTGCTGTATGTATAACACTCTTCCATGCATCATGCTGTTCTTATCGTTGAAAAAGATCATACAAGATCCTTTCCAACGATCAGAATTGCATGTGTGTACGCAGCTTAACACTCTGCTTTGCGTTGACTCTTAAGGAAACTATAGGGCTGATTATGCAAAATGAGGAAAAAATGCCATGTTCTGTTCTGGAATAAATATGGAAGCCAGAAACTTTTTGTAGCAAACATTTTTTCATCTATCCTAGCATGAATTGGCCATGAAGTCCTGAGCCAAGTTACATATGTGCAGTCACTGTGACTCCCTAAAGCTTAGGGATTATGTGCTTCCGACAAGGGCCTGACCATTGAAATATTTCGGCCTGCTAGTTCTCTTTGGGCTAATGGAAAGGAGATCTGCCCTAATATGTTTAAATACCTTGAAAATATCAAAGTTCATGCTAAATTGCACTGCATAGGGTTGGCTGCTAAGTTAGTGAAGACTAAATGATATCCTATTATAGGTATTTGTTTTTTTTATGCGGCTAGGTTTGTGACCCATACAGCATAGCAGGAGATTTTTATTGTGCTGGTTTTGTGTGAAAAATCTTTTTTAATTTTTTTTTTTTTTTTTTCAATAGGATAGAACAGAATATGATGTTACCTGTTAGTGTACTTGATCACTAGACCACCTGCTTTTCCAAAGGAGAAGAACTTGGTTGGAAGAGTTGGGCAACAGAACCTTAGGCTACGTACACACGTGCAATAATTGTCGTTGGAAAGGATCTTTCACGAACACGACTGCGTGATGCACCAACGAGTATTGTACATACAGCACCGTTCTGCTCTATGGGGAGGGGAGGAAACGATGGAGCAGCACCCCTTCACTTGCATTACAATCATTTATCGATCTGCCTGGACGATCATTCGAATGATGGACGACAAGCACTGTACACACCAGATTCTTGTCCGATATTGACCCTGAGTGGATTAGCAAATGGAAACCATTGCATGTGTGTATGTAGCCTAAGCTTTAGGGGATACTTAGGCATTGTGATGATAGACTAGGAAATTTGAGAATGTACCCAGAAACTACCTAAAATGTAAAGGAGATCTAGGGGTCAATTCAAAGGGCCATTCTGCCAGAAATTAGGCATTAGCTACATTATATGTGCTTTCTAAAACAGCAAGTAACGCAATATATGCTGTATGAACTCACAATCCAGTAATAGTGGCTGCCATTGCCAGCTTACTAGTTATACCGATTTTATTACCAATGAACCAGTCAACTGTGTGCTGCTTCACATTTTATTGTCTGTTAACACTCTGGGTGTAGGGAGCAAACCTAGAAGGTCTGGTATGTCCAGCAAAGCTGTGTAAATCTCAGAACTGGGAGAACATAGATACAAAATAGCCCCTGTATATGTGTTTCCTCCTATGCGTTTAGCTGTCTTGGAGTTGACCAAGAAATGAACATCTGGTAATGTTTGTTGGCCATTTAACAACCAACTTAGCAGGGCTGTTAGAAAAAAATATGAAGGCTGACTGGACAGAACAAAAGATTCTTCAGGTAAAAAATCTCCAAAAGAAACTTTATTTAATTTCAGCCATGTATTTAGCTGTCTGCCTGGAGAACAATCCAAACCTCGGTCAGCTGATATCCTAAGACTAGGTTCAAACCTGAGTGGGGTCCTCTCCTAGTCCTTAAAAAATGTTGAGCAGTGTATGGCCATTTACATGTGTACAATTTAACTACCCAACATTATAGGATATTGAAAACCTGGATGCATTTTGATAGGATTATTGATATTGAGGTCATTACTACGAAGAAATTCTTTGGTTTGCCACTAAGGGTGTATGTGTGTCTAAGGTGATATCATAGACCACAAGGGGCCGGCTCAGCTAGAAGCTACCTTTTAAATCCTTACTTACATACTGTATATCTCTCTTTGCAACTTGACATGATGCTAGCTGTCACTAATAAATGGGCTACAGGGAGATCGCATGAGCCTCGTCTGCTGCCTATATCTTCCATTATGAGAGCATTAGGTGGTGCTGGGGGGTCATTCCAGCCATTTACAGTTCTTATCAATATTACAGGAGATCTAAAGACTCCCCTGTTCTGCACTTATTGTGCTTCTAATGCTGCATGTCAATGTCAGCCGGTAATGGGCGTCAGAAAAACACAGAAAGTGTCCGTGTTCCCTGCAACAGCCAATCAGATTCCAGCTTTATTATCCTGGTGCACCTCTTGAGAATATCGCCCAAAGCTCTGGATCTGCACTTGGCTTTGGGAAGGGGGGGGCAATTTACCTTCCCATCCAAAAGATGTTTCAATCAACTTGTTTCATAATCAGCCCATTTTATCTACCAAAAGATGTTGCTAAACTGGTGAATATTTAGGTTGCGTCACTGTATCAGTCGAATGCCATTAGTAAGATGTACTGCAGTGAGCATGGAGACATCAATGTAAACCATATTATATCAAGAACAATAATGCATAGATAGGGATGGTGGGTTGGCAAAGGCCGTACCCATATTCCTATTCTTGGAGGTTCTTTATAAAACAGATCTTCAGCCAAACCTCTAAATGTAGAAATAAAATATATATATGAGAACCATTTACCTTCCAATGGATTTTTATTTCTGCTCACCCAGTCCAGGCAAAAACAAAATATATATCTACAATTTGGTATCATTTACTGGTCCTGTCCCTCCACCAGTGTATGAATGGACAGTAAAATAAGAAGCAGCAAACCGAATAGTTTTCTCCTTTCAGTATGTTATAAATATCATTAGCAATAAAGCATAACTTACCAAATCCTTGTGCTAGTTACAGGCTACAGCATCAACCCTCCTTGTTCTCCTGGGGTCTCACAGACTTACCTTATGCCCCAATGGCTCATTTCATCTGTGAAATCCAGACTTACCATTAGGTGGGATGTGGACGGTCTCGCCAAGTATCCACAGTGCCGGAGGTGTACAGTGTGGTGGGGGGCACACCATGGATTGAGGGTGTATCCCTAAATACTGCACCGAGAACCAGGTGTATAGGATGTGATTACCAGGGAGAAATTGGGTATTTTGCAGGTGTGTACTGTGTATACCAATGGTAGGCCAAGACTTTATTTTTAAAAATAAAACCTCATTTAAGCCTCACCCAATACTCAGTCCAATGCAGCCATCTATATTTATTGCAATGCAGCACGTGCACCTTGTGTCACAGAGCCATTGAGCATATTTGCTCTGGTTTCCACCTAAAAATATCTGAAGGGTACTAAATAGGGCAGGTAGAGGTTGTACCTATTCTTTGGGGGCAGAGACCAATGTCAACATTTTCTGGTAGCCTATAAATGTGGGAATTGGTTAAATGACTTTCTGCAACATATTGACAGCAGATAAGAAACACGTTTTCAATCAAAAGCTACTGATTCATAGGCTGGAGGGGGTAATCCTTTCTTTTTGCACTATACTTTTGACCTGAGAGGGCTAAGAGTCAGTGATTTGATCACCAGAGATTCCGATTATCTATGCCACCTATACAATTATCCCAAGCCTCTGCGGTAACAGGTTACTTCATCTAATGAGTTAACTTTTGCATGTTAAATTGCAGTTTTTGGGACAGATGAAACCAAAATGCACCCATCTGTTCCCTATCTGGTGGTGATAATGATACGCACACATTGGCCCTCCGGCCACAGATGAGATGCACAGGTGGAAGATGGGAAGAGCAGCGTATAGTCAGAGTGACAGCCCGCGAGATGCTGAGACAGCCTTTAATGCTGAGTACTGGGATGGGAATTGAGAGTGGAGAATTACAGCAAACATTTCCTTCTAATTTATCTTTCGAGCTCTGTGCCAGAATCACATTTGGCATGGTTGAGAGGGAGTAATTGAGCAATAATGAACTCTGAGGTGTCCTATAATTGAGGACTGAGCATTGCGAGCTGTGCCAAAACCATAAATGCCTAAGAATTTGCGGGCGGATGCAATCTCTTAACTCTATCTGTAAGTACAGCTTAGCAATGTTCCCCTGTGGTATACCCATACTGTAATGAATTATAGAAATCCATCATTAGGACTCTTAAGCTTTTATCAAGGGTGGGGCAGGGGGCCAGATATTACTACAACCCACTATGGCTGACTTCCATATGCATGCAGCCATTAGGATGGCACTTGGGCGCCGTAGTGGCGCGTCCATTACCTGCTATCCTTTGCCATTTTTATAGTCGAGGAGGGGATGTGGGCCAATCGAAAGAAGGCTCACACTATTGTTTCTGCAAAGTGTCGCTTATCCTTTTAGCAGCAAAGAGGTTTTTTTTTTTTAAATCACCCTTGCGGCCCTTGTGTTCTTCGTTAATGCAAAATGATAAATTAGTCTTGCTTGTAAAGTATTGGCTATGAATAGTGAGGGAGGGAATTGCTATATTTGACCTGTACACAGGAAAATGAGTCTGTATGTCAAATCTAAAAGTGGTGTGTAGACAAGCAATTTGAATCACGGTTGGATTATAAAAAGGTGGGTTGGTTTGCTATGTGATCACATTTAGGAAGTCTTGTGATCCAAGCACCCCTGTAGATTAGCGGGGTCCCTAAACACAACAGTGGTAGAGTTTGGTCTTGCCCCCTCGATACATAATGGGATAGACAAAATGTACTACTCTAATCCTCCTGTTAACAGGTCCCATTCTAAAAACTGATACCTCTGTAACAATTCAGTGAAATAGGATTGGCTTACAGGATTATCTTTTCCATTCCTGAATGAATAATTGGCCTATTTCACAATGCACTTACTGGATATGTAAATACATTGATTAATCAATTATGCAGATCTGCAGTATTTTACACTGAAATAATAGATAGTAGCAATATTCTTAAGAAGTTTGCCTTTTTTTTAAAAAGGTAAGTAAATAGCAACCTGGCCTTGACTTGGCTGAATTTGTTATTCATTTATTACAATAGAAAATGTGCTGTGTAAATTCACATGAAATGAGCAACAGCTGAGACTGATTACAAGGACAGCCTTTAGCTTGGTGGATGGGTTTTTAATTTGGGATAGGTCTATTAGTGGGGTAAGAATAGTCCTGGAGATCTGAAATTTATTGTTAAAGTATACCATGTTGAGAAAGTGTTAGTAGACACCAGCAGATGAGTACATGTAGGTTCTAGCTGGGCACTATAGGTGGGGTAAACACAGACATTAAAAAGGGATTTATGCACCCAAAAGTGGAGGTCTGTTCGAACCATTCCCTTCTGCTTTTGAAGTATGGTGTAAATAGGTGTGGGTACAAATGTTGTTTAGACCAAACTAAACAGTTTGAGCTTTATAACCAATGGCAAGGTGTCTTGTCAACTTAAAACAACTTTGGTTAGTTTTACCAATTTGTACTGAAGAAATGTCTGGCAAGTTTTTAGTACAGTGTTACCTGTCATGGTGTAGTTCCACTTTGGCATCTGGGGGCTGCCATAGATTAACTGGTAAGTCCAACTAATTGATCTTTTGTACAACACATCTTTTTACATTTGGTTTGTGTATGTAGATGTTTAGAAAAATATGGTCTACTTTATGGAAGCCACATTCCATTAACAGGTCTTTGATGTTGACCGCAGGTTCATTCGACAAAGTTAACTTTTCACCTTATAAATGAGCTCAATAGAAAACTAATGGAATTCCAATTAAAATCATTTTGTATTAATCTGTTGCAGGTGTTTCCCATCAGAAAGATTATCTTGTCCCTTTCCATTGTCCAGAGTGTCAGTCACCTGTCACAGGCCCTGCCGGCCACACTGGGACCTGCAGGGTTCCTTGTCTCTGCCTTTCACATAGGGATACTAAGCTTCTTTACACAAGCCTTGTTACATGCTGAGGCACAGATTGCAGTACCCTGTTCTGCACAATAAACATGATCTGTAGGGAGTGGCACAGACAACGGCTTGTCATGTGGTGCATCTGCTTCATCACATCAACAAAGGTAAACTTGCATATGAAACAAGAAGCTTACATTTCAGGCTACACATGATTGCCAATGCTGAGATGCTCTGTTCTCCAAGAAACCAGGCCTTGGAGAACATATTATTGCAGGCCTACCATATAACTCCTAAAATTGCTGGTAATGTATAGAATAAGCACCTCTAGTTACTTTCTCCTTGGCATAAGAAATCATCCAATTTTATGAACTATAGTGGGCATCAAATATGGCCACTGACAACACCAAAGGGCCATACAAAATATTCATGACTGTCAGAGACCTAAAACTGCAACAAGATGTGCTCAGGGATTGTGAACATACTGCTGCAGATCATTGGAGACTGCAAACATGTTATAGGAGGGCTTGGAGATTTGATAAAAATGGAGACTGGGGATACGGTATATGAGACTGCTATAGACCACAGCTTCTTTACAAATCAACATTTTTGATGTGATTACTAATTGGTAGGGTAAAGGGGTGCATGCACAGAAAGAACCAAAGGGCAATAGGGATTTAGAGGGAGCACATTCTGCATTGCGCAGCTTTGTATTGGATCCTCTTGTTTCTCTAGTGAGAAATTTTCTAAAGAAATATAAACCTGACTGATTTTTAACTCTTCTCCACTCTATCCATAATTATAATGCAAAAGATAACTGCTTTTTAGAACTGACACCACATTTATAACACACACAGTAAATTAGGCTTAAGGACTCATTTAGATCCTGCCTATAGTTTGCAATGTGTTTCTGTATATGCATTATTGTGGTAAATTTTCTATCAGTGCTTGGTAAAGATTCCTTGAGCAGTGAGAATTTTTTGCCTCCCAGGCCAGTTCCTGCTGACACCAATGATCCTTTTGGCTATCTGTAAGGCTGACATTCTTCCCACTGGCCAGCAATGTAAAAAGTATGCTTCCACTGACCGCCAGACTAATATACTGTAAGCTGTGGATTAGATAGTAAATATATCTAGTTTAGGAGTTTAAGGGTTCCCCATGTTAAAAAGGACAAGAAACACTGTTTTATATGTTACTATGCCAAAGACTGACTTTCAGTTGATAAAAATGGTGCAGTTCCAAAATCAATATTGAATTGGTAAATGTAATTTTTAAGTACAAGTTTGTACTTGACTTTATATCACCCCTTTTCAATCTACTGTATAGCACAGCACCAGGGACCCATAAGTCTCATCATCCTAAATTTTACTGGAACAGTTACATTAGATCTTGTAGCTATTATGGACATTTCTCTTGTTTCCTATTCTGTTACCTGGACACAGAAAGAAATAGAAACCTTACATATGTCACCCTTCTATAGCTTAGTTTATTCATTAGCTTCTCCCATTTGATCCAGTTTATTTTATTACAGTATGACAAAACTATATGGTCATTGATGGGGCCTTATCACCCCATGATTTTAATGTTATTGCATAATATAGAGATATGTAATTTGCAAAATTTTAACCCGACTCTCTCCTCTACAATCTATTATGAATGCTGCAGCCAGACTCATCCATCCTTCTCACCGCTCCTCTTCCGTTGCATCTCTTTGTAGTTCTCTTCATTAGCTTCCATTTCACCTTAGAATCATATTCAAGCTCCTGTGCTTTGCCTTCAAATCCCTCCACAGTTATTGTCCCACTTACCTTTCTGACCTGGTAAAAAAATACTCCCCCTGCCGCTCTCTCCGCTCTTCCAATGACCTTCTACTGACTTCCTCACTCATAACCTCATCACACGCACGGCTCCAAGATGTTTCTAGTGCTGCCCCAACTCTCTGGAATGGTCTTCCTCGTCCTATTCGGCTTGCTCCTACTTTCTGCTCATTTAAAAGAGCACTCAAACCCCTTTTTCAAACTTGCCTACCCATCTTCTTCTGTCTTTTAAAACCATAACTACTTCCCACTATTACATATCGCCCATCCTATTGTGTGTGAAATTCCCCCACCTACTAGATTGTAAGCTCTTTGGGGCAGGGTCCTCTCCTCCTGTATCATTGTCTGTATTAGTCTGTCATTTGCAACCCTTATTTAATGTACAGGGCTGCGTAATATGTTGGCGCTATATAAATCCTGTTTATTATTAATAATAATATTAATAATACAAATTTTAACTATATCAATCATTTTTTTTGCAAGACTTGAACAAAACATTTTAAGACTAGGATTTTATTGTGGAGTTAAACCAGTTTCATCGCACAATATTAATATATTATGGCCAGTAATAGTGATTGTAATACACTTTTTCTAGATCACTTTCAATCAAAAGAGAAAGCTGAAGGCAAGCAACTTGAAATAAAAAATGTTTACCCGACAACTGCCTAAATGTGTCACTTGGAGCTCAAGCATTGGTTCACTAACACAAAGCAGGGAAGGTGATGTTCGATGGTGCAGGGGTGGGGGTGCTTTTATGATGGAAAGAAAAGGCTTAGAGTCCCCCCAGACAAAAGAGATCTGCAAATGTTTTCAATGGATTTACTCAATGAGGAGTACATTTCCCAAAGTTTAAAAAGAGACAGGGAAAAAAAATGGAGTGAATGTGGAGTATTTGGTTGAAAGGCAGAACTGAATTTAATGGGGGACTTGTGAATTTATTTGTTGGGAATCAAATTTAATTAGCTTAGTACAACCCTTCAGAGACAAAGGCGTCTCAATCTGTAGCCAATCTAAATCTCGTTTCCGAAGCGGGGCTTTAGCAGAAGTCAAAAGAAAAAGGGAAGGCTTAAAAAGGGACTCTGGGGTCTGCAGGTGACTGGCACGCGTAAAAAACAAGGCCCCCCTCCTTATTTTTTTTGGCACAAGGCGCAATTGAAAGAGAATAGAAACAAATGGAGTTTTCCTCAGGTCTTACCTCTTTAAAGCAGCCCCAAGACAAAGCTTGAAGAGGCTTAAGAGAGTGGAATCTTCAGTCTACAACACAAACAGGAGTCATTAAGGAGCTGTTTGGGACAGGAGGCTGACAACAGGACGTGGGCTGGTTATGGGAATGTGCACAAATGGTACCTAAAGGGGTTCTTGTGTCCCTGTACTTAGCCGTGTGCTCATGTGTGCACTGCCATTGCTGAATGGGGTAGATGGGCAGGGGTTCTGTATGCTGAGTCTGTCTCCATTGTGCTCGAACAGGCATGAGGAGGGGATCTTGAAGGGCTCCATAGTTAGGTGCTCGTTATAAACCAGGCAGCTGCACAACCCATTAACTTGGCATCATATGCAATTTAATAAGGCTGCTTTTGATGTGTTCATCAGTTTAAAGGTTGCCAGAGATATTAGATTATCCTTGGCCAGGGTGTAACAGCGATCAGGCCATAGTTATTTTAAAGCACTCATGGGTCAGTAACTAGGCCAATAAAGGTCTGTTTATCGTGGATGTGTTCGAAAAAGAGGACACGTCAGAAAGTATTCTCTCTATATGCAAACCAAGAGGACATCCTATTTCGAGTCAGAATATGAAGGTACAATAAAGGGGGAACCGGTCCATTATGAACTATGCTCCAGAAATGGTGGTCGTCAGAAGCTGCCAATCTAAAAAGCTAGCTTTGCTCATTGTTGGAGGGAACGCTGGATCATCAAATAGAGGTGTCATGGGACCCGGTCGCATGGAAATCTTGCCCCCTCGAATAAGAATATCCCAAGGACCTAAAAAGTTAGTAGTAAGACCGGTTAGAGGATTAGGCGGTTGTGAGAGAGAGCGATCTACCCATGGGAGGGACCTAAGATCAATCGGGGAAAGAGTTTCCTCAAGGAGGACCCAACTCTTCCCTTCCCTGTTATGGAACCATTGGATCATACGTACTAATACTGACGCTCAGTAGTAAGATATGAAATCCGGTACCCCACCCCACCCCTGGTTTTGGATTTAGCTAAGATGCAATTTGCTATGCGAGGGTTTTTTGCCTTCCAAAGGAAGGTCCGAAATAGCTTATGCAACTTATAAAGGTAAATAGTAGGTAAGAATATAGGTATTGTTTGAAATGTATATATTAAACGAGGCAAGATATCCATTTTTAGAGTGTTAATTCTTGGGGTAGAAAGTTATATTTCGGAAGGTCTGATTGAAGTTTACTACATAAAGGAGTATATTTATATGTAAACAATTGACAGAGGTCTCTTCTGAATTCTGAAAGAGGTATTAGTACTGATGGAGGCCGCTTGATTGGCGTCCAATGAAATAATAAGTATTTCTGATTTCAAAAAAATCACTTTAAAGTTGCTGAGTGTGCTAAACTTCAAAAAGGAGGGGATTGTAGTGTGTGTAGTGTGTGGAGAGACCACAAGCTCACCTGGCGTAATGCTGCGTACATGAATGGCCAACTGACCCTGTCGAATGCCTTTTTGGCATAAACCGATAAAAAGCACATGGGAAGCCTTAAAGATTTAGCGTATTAGGTCTGTAAAATGATCTTGAGGGCATTATCTCTTACCTCCCTCAATCAATAATGGTACGTAATGGGAGAGTATGTTAACTATCAATGTAGAGAATATTTTCCCGCCGTTAATAATTAGAGAAATAGGTCTATAGTTCAAGCAGATTGTGTGGTCCTTGCCTGGTTTGGGCAGAATTGTGATGTAGGCTTCCAGACTTTGGGATGGGAAGGAATTATTGTCAGATATGGAGGAGAATACTTTTGTTAGGAAGGGGCCAAGAATAAGGGTATGTAATTTATAGAACTTCGAGGTGAACCCATCTGGTCCAGGGCACAACGCTGAAGCCCCCTTGCCAGAAGTTTACCACATTTGTCACCATATGGGTATATCAGTTTGCAAAAGTGGTCTCGGAAACGTTGATGTGCCAGATTATAAAGCTCAAGGGGGATGTGTTCTGGCTGCGGTCAATTTCAAAAATGTGTCAAGGGACATGTTTTGGTGGTATAGTCGCTCTAAGGTTTGGATTTTGTCCGATGTAATTTTAATGTCTTGGGATCCTATCTTCCTAAGCCAAGCACCCTGTTGTATTAGAACTCCTCCCCCCCCCTGAAGAAGTGCTTTCATAGCAAAGGAGGGGAGGTAGTTTCCAAGGAATGGTCACCAATAAAATTAGTATTAGCGTCAACAACCGCCTTTGCAAAGATGGGGTCCTTGAACAAGGAATCGTTACATTTCTAAGTCTATACTCTAGGGCCTGCTTGTGGGATATGAAGAGTGACTGAAACAGAGGAGTGATCACAACAGGGGCAGAAATCAATAGTGGCAAGAGGATGCCAATCGAGCCGTAGTGACTCGCCAACATGTAGTCTACCAAATATCTAATAACCAAAAATCAGAGTTTAGAGCGGAAAGAGTTTATCTTTGAGTAAGATATGGGAGTTTATCTTAGAGAAGAAATGTCTAAGTGAGGATTGAGAGCGAAATTAGGGTTGCCACCCACAATAGTTTCTTCTGCATACCCTTTCAAGATTTCCAAATACTTGACTGTGGCCTCCATAAGTTGGTATTTTGGTGAGTACAGAGAGAGTATTGTGAACATCTTATCCCAGATGGATACCTTAAGGAACAAGTACCTGCCCTGAGAATCAATGAGGGAATCCATTATCTGCAGTGGCAATGTTTTATAAAATGTAATAGAAACTCCCCTCGCCTTGGCATTTGGGTTGGAGCTGTGATACCAGGTGGTATAATAACGGTTATGAAGAGAGGGAATCTTATTGGTCTGAAAATGGGTTTCTGGAAGTATTAAAATTTGAACTTTTGCCTTGTGTTGGGCATATAGGAGCTGACTAAAAAGTCCTTTAACGTTGAGGGTGCGAATCTTCAGAGAATGGGCCTTAGGACTTTGTGTGGGCATGGATTTAGGAAAATCGTAGGACCAGGGTTAAGGCAAAGGAATAGGAAGGGAAACTGGAATCCAAGAAAAGAGTATGGATCAGGAAGGGGACGAAGAAGAAGAGGGAACATGGAAAGGGAAACAGGAGGGACGTCACCAGACGGACGAGATTACTGCTCTCTCGCCCAAGGGGTGAAAATCTAATGTGGGAAACAAAAAAGAGATTATCCCAAACTTCGGTCAACGAAGGATGGTAGGCCTATGTGAGGAAAGTGTCAGCAAAAAACCAGTAAATGTTCAGTCCCGCCTGGGAGGAACTCCTATAGACCAAGGATAGGGGGTATAAAACATAGAATAAAATAAAATAGGAAAGCATAGAGGTGTACATGAGTTAAAACAACATTTAGTACCATCAAATACTCGTATTTGTAAACGTTAGGGGAGAGCAGTGGACAAGCAATTGGCTGTTTACCATTATAACCTGAGTACAGAAAAAAACCCAGGTATAAGTAGTACCAAGGTACAAAATACCATAATACCATAATACCAACATTCACCCACTCCCAGATTGCCATAACAAAATGTCATACAAGTAATTTCTCATAGAAGGGATGTAATTGCTACAGTGTGACCAACCAAGGGCACCCCACACCCATAATGGCGAAGTAGCCGGGGTTACACTGTTAAAAAGAAGCTGGTCCAAAAAGGTTGAGCAGCCCCTGGGTGGAAACACTACAAAAATAAGTAAATATAGCGTTTATCAACCGCAAGGTAAAGATAATGCCAAATATTACCAATAACCGTGTAGCCTGGAGGACAAGGATGTAATCTTTTAGTACTGGATCAAAGTCTGTGCGACAATAGGGGGAATTGGCTCAATAGCATGGATGTGGGAACAGACATGAATTGCCCAGAGGCGTAACCGCTTCATGAAGATCTAGAAAAAAAAAAGAAAAGCATGGGTGTGAGCTGCCCCCTCCTTCCAGTGCTATTTGCTGAAGAATATATAATCAGCGCCAGGACCGGTGAAGTGAGCAGAAAAATATAATGAAAAGACCGCAGGTCACAGTCCAAGAGGTGGTATGTCCCAATCTGTAGATGAAGTAATCCAATAAACAATAGGAAGGCAACATTAATAAAAAATTACTTCCTTGCTGTAAAGAGGAGCAATCCAACAGAGTGAGGTAAATCAGAGAAAGTTAGATGCCGACTATTTGAGGACTAAGACCACCACCGAGTGGCCCACCTTAAAGAACCACAGCGGGAGAGCCACTGGCGGAAATGTCTGGCCAGAAAATTGGACAGGAGGGGCTTCTGCCTGAGAAGATAAAGGAGAGCACTGTAGCTGAGTAGGTGGTATAGCATGAGGGCTCCGATTCAATCTGGGCATTGCTGAGGGCCATCCCAGCAGCTCTATATAAGAGAGATGTAGGTCTTTAAGGAGTTCGGGGAGATCCTCCGGGTGGTGGAATACATAATTTTTACCACCTTCACAGATAATAAAGTGGAAAGGGGATATTCCTTTCTTTCAAGACATGAAGCAGCGGCTTAAGGGCTTTGCGGAGATCCAGCGTAACTCTGGAGAGGTCCAGCAACAGTTGAAGGTGCGCCTCCGCATATTCAATGGAATCAGCGTCCCTGGCTTTCCCCATAATATCTTCCTTGGTTTGGTAAAAAATAATTTGGCAGAGAACATCTCTTGGCCTTTGAGAATCCTTAAGCTGCGTACACACGGCAAATTTTTCTCGCCCGATAATCGGTATCGGCCAATTATCGGGCGAAAATCTGCCGTGTGTACAGTCGGTCGTCGTCCATCGTCCGACGACCGTCCTGGCGGATCCATGGACGACGACCGATCCTAATGAAAGGGAAGGGGAGAGCGCGCAGCAGGGTGCCGCTCCGTCGCTCTCCCCCTCCCCTCTCCATAGAGCATGAACGGTGCTGTATGTACAGCATCGTTCATGCATCGTGCAGTCTTTTCTCGTTGGAAAGGATCGTGAAAGATCCTTTCCAACGAGAAAAATTGCAGGTGTGTACGCAGCTTTACTGTGGGGGCCAAGGGTTCTGTGCACACGATCAATTTCCAGATCAAGATCAGGGGTCACATCCAGGAGATTAGCAAAAATAGAGCATGCTGCAGTGGCAAGCTCAGAGTTTGGTATAGATTGCGGTAAACCCTAATGCGCATATAGTTACGATTCTCAGTGTCATCGTGTAGTAAAAATAGCGTATTAGCTGAGCTTCCTGGCGCTCCAATATCTAACTATGTGATGTCACTTGCGTGGAAAGCTTGGTGCATGTGGATTGTAAAGTGAGCATAGTATTGGTCACTTGCCACAACGTTCTTTGTGTAGCTTGAAATTCCAATTTGCAGCTAGCCTCCAGTCTACTGATGCTAGCTGTGAGATCCTGTCTGATGAGTCAGGCCCTAAGGTGGGCCTTCCAATCCCATGCCCCCTCCCCTGCAGATGGAGAGCAACTGAATTCAGAAGAGTACTCCATGGTGCCAGGTGTGTAGGGGCTCCCGATTGGTCAGTCCTTGTGGAGGGAGGACAAACCATCAGGGTCTGGAGATGCCAATTCTGAAACTACTCGAGGCTGCAGTGTTGCGGCCTGCTCTCAGGGATCCAGAGCCGCGAATGCCGTTTCTAATTGAGGCCGTGGCTTTGCTGCCTGGTCCCTCGTGGCCCGCGAGCTGGCAGAAAACACCGCTTGCTGTGCCTCCACTTCCAGCTGCCCGTCCCTTCTGTGTCCCCTTTAATTTTGCCCCCCCTCCTTCTCCTATATTAACTAGAAAATTGGACCTTCTGTTTCTATGCCCTGAATATGCATGTCTTTGTTTAGACCCCTTTCCAAGGCTTTAAGAGCTTTGTATAGAGTTTCACTTTAGTCTGCTCTCAATCTGATCACAGAAGGTTTAATCTATCTTTTCTCAACAAGCCTAAACTTCTCTCAGCATTGATGTCCATCACACCTTTCCTTCCTCTGACACTTCACAATACAGTACCTGTGGCTTACTTATCATATCTGTATCTAACCCTTAACAATAGGAAACAACCTGCAGGGTGGTCAGAGCTGGCCAGTACAGATGCCTGTGGCATCATCAGAAAAGAGAAGGGTTACCAGAATTACTGACCCTGAGGCCTGAGTCTTATCTGGAGTAAACTCCCTGCCTTATCTCTATCCTCTTCTAACACCCCCCAGGGAGCCAGAGATAAGTAATTGCATTAAAACTAGATGTTCTTCAAAGCTTTTCCATCACTGACAGGGGAAGTCTGATAGGTAGTTGTATAGAACTAAAATGGTCTTGGTGGAGGGTGACCATGGACTGGCCATCTGTCCATGTACCCATGTTCCAGTATACTGTGCCACCATGTTTGGTCTGATGGATCCAGAAATCTTTAGGCTGGAGGTTTTTCAGCTGGGAAGACCAATGACTAGGTTGTGTTGGACCAGCTTAGTTGGCTATGTCCAGCCCCTAAGAGATCCCACAAAAATATTGAGGGGTATCTGTGAGTTCACATGGAAGTTAAGGTAGGGAGGAGAGAAGGCAATGGGATGGTGTCCTATTCTACCACATAGGTATTTAAAGTCATCAGGGTATTACTATAGACTTTATTGTAGAACTATACCTTATATTGCAGATCATGTTCATTATCACATCAGTAGCAAATCTGCAGACACTTTGTATATCAATTTCTAATTAGGAGAAGCAAAAGCAATTTGCCAAACAAATACACAACTTGGCCATTTATTGGTGAGCACCTAACTCAGACACATTTGATGGCAGTAACTATAAATGGGCTCCTTAATTATCTGAATGTTTCATTTGAAGTCCAAGTAGTTCCTTTACTTACAATCACTTATGTTACCAGCTTTTGTTTACCATCCCAACAGGATGTATAAAAAAAAAGTATAATATACTTTTTATTGGAGAAAATGCTGCTCCAAATCTGTTTAATGATGCAAAATACTACAAAAAACGTTAGAGATTTGGTGAGGATCAGTCAGACTGATGAGTTCAGATTTGGCTGAGCAAGCCAACATGCAGTCAAGTTTCCATAGGTCTGCCCATCTCCACAGCACTGGAAGAGCCCAATGGAATATTATTCCAAAAAGTCATTTTTACTGTTCCAGCCTTTGATAAAATAACACTTGATGATCCTGACATGAAGCTCCCTTTTTGGGCACCTATACACTTATGCATAGGTGCCCAAACAAAAACAAAACAAAAACAAAACTTATATTCTGCTGTTGTTACCATCAACCCCACACTGAGAAATTCCATGCAGCTATTGCTGGGGTGCATGTAAGCAGAAAGAAGCTGCAAAAAGAAGTTGGACAATAATGAAAATAGGCCAAGAATAAGGCTGAGTTCAAACATTGGCACTGGTAAGGGAGCATTGCTGGAGGCTAGCTGGGGACTTCTTTTTAGGCTGTGCCTGGCTCTGGGAAGTGAAGAGGGACCTAATTTTGTTCTAATGGTTTACCCCTTTATACGTTGTACATTGTTGGTTTACATTTACATCCTAGCATGCTGTTTGGTACACTGCTGGGAAGCAATTGTAGTTTAGTGTTACTCCATTGCTGCTTCCTGTGTTTTTTCCATAAATCCACTTTAAGCTATATAGTGCTTTAGGTGCCCATTGAAGTCTTAACAGTGAAAGCCCCATCTAGGTTTGTTGCACAATGCTAAGTATCAGAGGTTGTTTAGACTTTTATCTGTTGCACAAGAGTTCTATCTATGCTATCGATGTCATCAAAGACAAATTGTAGACTCACATGCATTTCTCAGGGTGTCAGATCAATCATCCTTTGAATGAATGGAGATATTTTCTTTTTAATTAGCATGAAAAGTGGCCCAAATCCTGGTCCTTGGCTGCTGTTCTGTATCCCTGATCAATATTGTCGGCTGGGCCAGCCTACTTGCACTAATATCTTTTTAATGACTTGCTGTGTTTACAGATTTTGCCCTGCAGCCTGGATTTCTCCCAGCAGATGTTCTAGGCTGAGAGGAAGAGATGGAAGCTCCATCACTTTACCATGGGGTGAGGATATAAGAGACTTTATTGCAAAGTTCAAAGGGAAGAGCAGAGAATCCATCTTCAGTAAAAATGTATTTGTTGGATTTAACAAAAGGCTCCATTCTGCTTTAGAGATGGGAGCAGCTCCTGATCTGTGGACAGGGCTGTGGGGTGGCTTTCCACACAGCAGGCTAGGTTATAGGACACCATTAGGAATCATTTTAATGTCATGCTTTTTAAGTCATGTTCAATAGGCTGAATTGCCAGCTTGGCCAGTTCTTGAAGTAGATATAATACATTAGATTATGTTTCTCTGGATGGGACTACCACTGTCTGCTAGGCACAGTCTCAGATCAGAGAGGAAAGGAATATTACTTTAAGTTGTCTAAAACACATTGCTGCACATTTGCATTTATTAATGTATCAACCTATAATTAAAACTTTCCCCTTTCCCTAAACTGAACCCCAGAACATTTAAACCTGTACTCCTGCTGGAGAAAGTTACTGATGCAGTGATCCCCCTTTCAAATGGAAAAGTTAAATGCTTGTTGGATCTTGAGCAGTGTTTCCCTAAAGGTTCCTCCAAAGGGTGCTAGGGGTTCCTTGAGCAATGAGCAGTGACACCAATGATCTTTTTGGCTATCTGTAAGGGTGACATTCTTCCCAATGGCCAGCAATGTTCGAACCATTCTTCTCAATGACCACCACGCTAATGTACTTGTGAGTTGTGAATATAGTAATTATAGCAGGGGTTGCCCAAGGCCCAACATTTATTTCATGGGGTTCCCCCCATGTTTAAAGATTGGTTGAGGCAGGCTGATCTAGAGGAATATTGAATGGGGTTAAGATACTTTAACTTATTCCTCATTCACCCAGCAGCCAACATCTTCTTTGACTCCCTTTCAATGCTACTGAGATGTGGGTGGCTCTGAGTCCTCATATACAATGCAGGTGCAATGTAGGTGTTAACATTAGAAAGTTGTGACAGTAAGCATTGCATCTTGATGGTGCCAGTCTACCAAAAAAGAAGAAAGCTTATGGAACATAATATTTATTTTACCTTAGCCTGAATATACTGTTGGTGGGTAGTTGCCCTAACCCTTAACCCTAACTATCCCATGGAGCAAGTGCTACCCACAACTAGCTTAGTCTTAGGAGTGAGAATGAATGAGAGTGCCCAGAGAAATTAACATCTTTGGGGCTCCATCCAAAGTCTTATTGCTGTAATGTGCAAGTGTGCACAGCATATTTGCACATTAAGACAACTTATGCATAAAAGCACTCCCGTCTGTCATCACCAGTTCCATCTTCTCCTTACCCTTTTCAGATATTGGAGTCTTCATCCTCTTGAGTGGTCAAGCTGAGGTGACTGAACTCATGCATATGTGCACAGGAGTTAGTTTATACTGGCACAGAAGGGTACCAAATCTGTACACTGAGCTGTGCATGCTGTCTTAGTATACTCTACTGAACATTAAGCTGAAAGCAGGCATCAATGACTGAAAAGACTTGGCAAGTCTCTTTTTTTTAAAATAACATTGGTGCACCTAGCATGGCCAATGGGTATATTCCTGTGCCTATGATACAGATAAAAAAAACACATTTTTAATGGTATATTTACAAGCTCAAAAGGAATCAAATACGAAAAACTCATTGTTTGGCTGTAGAGGAGCTTTAAAAAAAGAATTTTACCTTTGTTACTGGCTTTAATACTGCATAGGCAACTCTTTGACCACAGCAAGGATCTAAATACCCAAACAGTAATTCAATGAGTTAAAAAAGAGCGAAGGAAAGGAAAGTTCCTCTAAGCAGCACCGTGGCATTGTCTGTTACCTGCCCCAATCGCCCTCTCCTACAGAATAGCAGCCTTTGTGCCAGTCTCTTTTCTCACTCCATTGACAGCAATAAATGTTTAACCGTAATACATATAAATCAGTCTAAAGCCTTACAGATCCTATTCATAGGCTAGAAAAAAAGTGCTAGAGAAAAAAAGGGGGGAAGTGAAGCCCCCACCCTGAAAAAAAGCAGCTGTAGAGCACTAATCTGCTTTCTTACAGTGTCATTCACCCTCTCCAGGCACATATCATGCTGTCTTTCTTCTGTCTCCTTCTGCAGCAATGGGCCCATGTCTCCAGCACAGGCCTGTCCAGCTCTGGCCATCCCCTCCTAGACTGAATGAAAAGCTGAAGCCTTGGATGTCAAATTGGCCTCAAAGAGACCATCCTAGATTGATTTCCTCACAATTCAGCCTGACACTGAATGGAAGGGGACTGTAGGCTCTATGGACTGGAATAGAGACGTATTCTGCCCAGAAGGAGGAAAGGGGGGAGCACAAAGTTACAGAGCTGCGTTTTACTACTGCCCCATCAACCCTGCAAAAAAGAGAGTTAAAAATGGGAAGAATAGAGAGTGAGCAGAAAAAGAACTCAACCCATTCAGGCAGCGAGGAAGAAATACACCTCTGAACAATAGACCAATATAGTGAGAGGCTCTATTAATTGCCATGAATATTTAAAGTGCTCAGCAAACTGGGGGTTGGAAGGAGGGGTGTAGGAGCCATTTATAACACCATTATCTCCCAGGCACTGAATATCCCTATAGAACCAGTGAAATGCATATAGGTTTAACTGTAAATGAACTCTTAATAAACATAAACAATCCAGGACACCAACTCCTCTTTATGGTTTTATCTGGCATTAGATGATAGGGCATCACCGACCGTGCAAGAGAGTCTGCAGCCAGTGCTGAACCAGGAACTGCTCGGGGTAGACACCGTACTGGGGTGCTGGATCTAGCAAAGCAGAGCTGATGATATTCTTTGGGGGAACAAAATACAGAATATCAATAGGCTAAGAATGTGTAAGGAATAGGGATACTTACAGAAACCCTAATACTTATTTCCAATCATGTGATAGCCATCCAACCATGTAAATATCATCCTTGTCTCTTTATGAGATACTTATTATAAATCTATATATGAAGTATATTCTGGCTATTCTGCTTATCCAATTATCTATCTATCTATCTATCTATCTATCTATCTATCTATCTATCTATTTTTATTATATTTAATATATTTATTTCAAGTATTCAACTCTAGAATAAATAAGAAGCTATGTGTAATATGTTTGTCTGTGTCAAGAATCACTGCACTTGGTGTAATATGTTTGCATCTAATTCTGGGTTAATAACAGAATTCTGTGTAATGGACAACTCATAGAAAAGAAAATGGAGAAATGGGGAAAAGCGAGGAATGGATGGATGGATGGATAAAATATATGATTGATAGATAGATAGATAGATACTAGATTGTAAGCTCTTTGGGGGATAGATAGATAGATAGATAGATAGATAGATAGATATAGATAGATAGATAGATAGATAGATAGATAGATAGATAGATGGATGGATGGATAGATAGATAGATAGATAGATAGATAGATAGATAGATAGATAGATAGATGGATGGATGGATAGATAGATAGATATAGATAGAATATATAATAGATAGATAGATCGATACATAGATAGATATAGATAAAATAAATATTAGATATATAGATAGATAGATAGATAGATAGATAGATAGATAGATAGATAGATAGAATATATACTAGATAGATAGAGAATTGGATAAGTAGAATAACCAGAAGACACTTCATATATGGATAGAGGGATGGATAAGAAAAGAGAAATAGAATAGAAATAGAAAATATATAGATAGAAAGAGATAGATAAATAGAAAAAAGAGAGAGGGAAGGATAAAGAAAGTGAAAGAAATTGAAGTTGAGCAAGTAAGTAAGAGAAATTAATGTGAAAATGAGATATATAGAAGAGATCAAGAGATAGATAAATAGGAGAGAAACAGATCGGCAGATAAAGGTAGACAAATACATAGTAAAAAGAAAGAGAGTCGGATGGATAGATTTTTAGTAGGGGGAAAGACATAGAGAAATATAGTATTCATACATTTATAGGACAGAGAGAGATAATTAATAGCTGAGATAGTGAAGAGAGAAGTGGGACGATATATAGTATAGAACACTAGATACATACATACATACATGTTGTGATAGAGATAGTTGTGTGTGTGTGAGCGATTAATACATAAAAGATATAAAATTACAAAAGTAAGTACTTTACGCTGTGTAAATTGCTCCCACCTAATAATAAACAATATAAACTCCAAGACACAGTAAATTCTCCTGTGAGCCGGTTTTCCACCCCTACCCCCCTTTCAGCTCTGTTTATTTGATTTACTAATTATTGTTTTGGGATCTGATGAATAGAAGTGGAGAACCTTTTGCATTTCCCTCATCTAACAAAACCACCATGTAAATCCCCCTCTCCGGACGGGGATTTTTCGTCTGGGCTTATTTAAGTTTAACAAAAGCCTTGGTGCCAACACATTAATAGTTGCCCGGATCCAGCTGCCAATCAGCGCTCTTTTAGTGCCCCGCACAAAACACCCGGCGATCCTTCTCACTGACACTTTATTCGTTTGATCAGAAAAAAACAATATAGGGGATTCAATCGTGTACAGAACCAAGGAATAAAGGAGTCGGGTACAGCGCGAAGCAAATAAAATCAAGGTACATTAAAATAAAAAATAACATAATTAAACAACATTAAAAACAATGTAACAAACGCAAAGTAAAAAAAATAATACTACCTAAATGGTAATAAAATAAATTAACAATATTAAAATAATACAATGATCTAAACGTCAATAAAATACCATACAATAAAAATAGCAACCGTTTTAAAACATTAAAAATAATATAGTAAAAGTCATGTAAAAGTAAATTAAAAAAAAATAACATAGAAGCCATTAAAATACAGTAAAAATAGTGTAATAAAGTAAATGTAATATAATAATATTTATAATAAAATAATAAAAAAAAGTCAACAACAATAAAAAAATATAATAGAACTGTTAAAAGATTTCTGTGTCTAGGTTGGAGTGACTTTATCATTGTGCTGCTTTGATGCTTTTATTAACAATGTAAAAATAATCCAATATATGAAGTTCTATATTTTCCAGGGGTCCTTATAGAAAGTGGAGCCCCCAGTCCCAGCATCAGGACCCCCACAGTCCTCTATGGTCTTGGGATTTGTCAGACACAGTCCTTGGTATTATGGAGCAGGTGAGGGAGCAGCTCCATCTCCTCCACTGGTGGGTAGATGGTGGGATTTGAGCCTGTCCCCCATCCTCTCCTCCCACCCCTCTCCTCTCTGTTCTTTATCTTTCTGTCTCCCAGAGGGAGGGGGCTCTCTGAAGGTTTGGCTCTCTCTCTCCCCCTTTTTTTTTATTCCTTTAGAACAAGTCTATCTTACAACGTCAGGGAGGTCATTAATAACTAATTAGGAGGGTCATTGTGGCCCTTATAAAAAGGGTGAGGCTTGTGCTGGAAGAATTCTGGAGAGTCTTCTCTTTTGGAAGAGGTAGAGTCAGCTAAGAGGGCTCCAAGCCACCTACCACCAGACATTTAAAAGCTCAGGCAAAGCGCTTGTAGCAACCTGTCTTGTGGTTTCTTAAATTGTCTTGAAGCTCAAGAAGATCCATGATGGGCTCGGTGCTCCCTGCAGAAGCCTTGGTGTTGAAAGGAGGGTTGAACAAACCCACCTTGTCCTTGGCTGAAATGATCACCTCTGATATCCTACACAGCTTCCTCTATGGGCGCTGGAGAAATGTCCTGGGGGAGCAACTTTTTGAAGAAAAGAACAACCACAGCAGTCCAAAAACTGCCTTCACAGCTGAGGTCCTGGCACAGTCCTTCTCTGGAGGTAAGTACACCTACCTCTCCACATTCATCAACTAAGATTACCCAACCAGTTTGCACAGGACCCACCTTTATCCATCCAGCTGTGTCACCGGTTTCATTTTCTATGCTTCCTTCAATAAGAATTATTTGTAATTATCTAAAATCTTTTTTTAAATCATTTTAAGCATCCTTACCATTTTTTCTCCAACAGCTATAAATAATTCAAAGCTTATTATATACTTGGTGAGAATTCCATCCCAACTTTCTCACATCATCCTGCTGAAACTTCTTGTATTTTTCTTTATCATTTACCAATCTGCCTTGAAATGCCATTGTCTTGTGTCTTCTCCAGCACAAATCCATCCTGACTTTCCTCAATTCGATCCCCTCCCTCCTTTTTCTCTGGCAGACTTAGCCCCCCTATAAAAAGCCCTAAATTCATTTAGTTAACTTGAGTTTGACCTGAGAAAAGTTCTCACTTAAACCAACGATTTTTTAAAAAAGAAATTCTTAAAAAAGAGACTGTTTCTTTTCTAACGTGGCAGGTTTTGAGTCCACATTCATCAATCTTGGCACAATATACCTCCCTTCTGTTGGCATCCATGAAAAAGGCATTATCACCCCCTTTATGGGCAATGTTTCTTTCCTAATTTGCCATGAACGCTAATTCCATTTCCATTCAGATGATGTCAAGCAGCTAATCCCCCCATTTTGTTCCAGAAATTCCTCCAGCTTTTATAGCTGCTCCTCACTACATGATGCATCAATGTATAGCTACACCATTCATACAGGCTAATGAATTTACAATTAGCCATTTCTTTCTAGTTGAGTTTAAATGAATGCCTATCACTTTAACAGTGTGACAAATTGCTGGACGGATAGATGGGGACACTATTTAACCTCTGTCTAGAGAACAAATACCAAGGATCGCTGTTTTTTTTTCTATCTCAGGTACCGTGTTAAGAAACAAAAAGTCCCTCTTTAAAAGTCACTTTCTCAGAACTTTCACAATTGCGCACAATTCGCTGAGTTCGCAGTAGGGACGAATTCCGTTGCCTGCAGATTGTTATAACGTATAAAAGACAATTTATAAATGCTGAGATCAAATGTCTGGGGGATGAATTTCCTTATGTGCGCAGAAAAACATACACAGATAACTTTACAAATATATATTGTTGTATATGTATATTATTTATTCGTAAATATATTTCTTTTCATCCAAATCTTTAAAAGCAGGAATCGATTTATTTAATGAAAATTATTTATTTAAGTTGATATATTGATTTGTTTTTTTTACTATAATTTAGCCTTGTGTTTTCCCGAGTTGTGTAATTAGATGTGCTGTTTAAATATTTTTTTCTTTTCAACTTTACAAAATTCAATAAATTTAAATACTTGCTTTGCTGACACTTTCGCACAACTTTTTGCCAAGATCCACACATTGTTCTTATATGATTTAATTGGAGTAAGTTTAATTGCGAAGTGGAAAAAATAAGAAAAGGTTACTTTCAGTATTGTAGTACAAATAGGGACTAGTAGAAAAGTTTTGGAAGCCCTTAAACTGTGCCAGCTATGGTGATTTTAGGTGGCTGGTACATTGTATAAGAATTGCACCTACCTTGTAGGATGTAGACTTGGAAAAATGAGAAAAAAGAGATTCTAAAGTCTTCGTTTGAGAATTTCTTTCTGGGATCTCCGATGTTCAGTTCGTTATCTCATCGTTGCTCCATTTAGAAGGTTTCCTGATCTTCTCTATGGAAAGTTTAGAGTTGACCCAATAGTCCTCGTTTCTAGACCAAGTCTGGTCCTTCTATGAAGTTCTTGTGGTACCTGCGCTTATGCAATATTTCCATGTCTATGTTTCCTGCAGAGGTTCAGAAGCTTTCCAGTCTAGTCTTGCCTTCAGAAGTGATCATTGCTCAGAGCTCCATCCCTGGTGAGGGACTTGGCATCTTTTCAAAGACTTGGATCAAGGCTGGAACTGAGATGGGACCGTTCACTGGCAGAGTCATCTCTCCAGAGCATGTGGACCTGTGCAAGAACAACAACCTGATGTGGGAGGTAAGGACATTATATTAGCTTACTGGTATCCTAATTTAGGGTTTAAGCCACCACAAGAACCCTACAGTGATTGGGGAATCATAACCCCCAGCATGTTTCTTCAGCCACAAATATGCAGAACCCTGTGCTTCCTTCTAAGGGAAGAGTTGAATGCTTGAAGACACTTCTATATATGAAGGTTATTACAGTCTGTCAGCACCTGAAAGATCATAAATCCTGGTGTGTTTATCAGCTACAGATATGTAGAAAGATGCATTTCTTTCATAGTTTGCAATTGTATGTTAGAACACTATATATTGGGCTATATCAATGTAGCCCTCCAGGATTTGAAAAAACACAACTTTTAGCATGCCTATGCAGCCAGATCATGACTATAAAGATTTGCATTTACATTTCTTTAACATATGCACGATGTGAACATTTCCTTGATTAATTTTTGTTTTCTTCTGTTACAAAACTTCCCAGTATGTCTTGTTAAAAGTTTGGATTGGGTAGTGCAATTGTATTTTCTAAATGGGTGGAAGCCTGAATCTAAAGAATAGTATAATGGTGAAAGAGCTGCAAGACTAATCAACTCCTAGCAAACACAACACTTGCCAATGCATGCTGGGACTTATGGTTCTTTAACAGTGCAATGGTAGGATTCTATCCTAGGTGGGTTCATCCTGTAGCATAGTACATAGGTATCCTGTACTTTTACTAGTTAGGTGTAAAGGTTTGTGTAGACAGGTGCAAATCTCTGTCATTATCTAGCCTCCTTCAGGGCTTAGATAAACCAGAGATGGTCCCCCCAGGGAAACTCCTAATTGAATGAGATTAACTAGATACACCAGCCATGAATACAGTGGGCTTGAAGATTAATGACTATAATTGACACCACACTATGAACATTTTACATTACTGATCCATTTGGGATGATGTCAGGGTGGCTGGGTTAAAGGGGACCCTTGAAAGTCTAAACATCGAACCACTTTTTTTTTTGGTGTTTTAAGCAGCTTTAAAAGTGATTAGGTGCTTCAAGAGGCTAATTTAAGTCTTTATGTAAACTGATTGAACGTTTTCCCTCCAGATCAGTAGATAGTAAATATATTTATTTGCATCTTTAAAGCCTAAAGAGCCATTCAAAAAAAAAAAAAAAAAAAAAGTTATGGTTCCTAACATCATGCCTTGACCTCTCAATGTGAAGGTTTTGGTAAAAAACAAAACAAAACAAAAACATAATCTTCAGCAAATTGTGAATGCAAAGGCTACTTCCAAAACTTGCACAGGCAACCAGAACAAAACAGACCATGCATGCTAATTACAATAATTTTATAACAAAATCATTAATGTTGCAGCATTGTCTTATAATTCCATTGTTTTGCAAAGAGGTAGACTTAAGGCTTCCCATTGATTTATTTCCCCTATAAAAGTAGAACATGCTTTCAGAAACCTTAAGCGTAGATCACACAAGGAAAACATTATACCAACTGAAAAGTACATTTTTAACAGCTCTTTAACTAAATATGTAAAGTATTAGACTGTGAATGATCTGCAAATACATTACCTTTGTTACGTGTTTGCAATATACTTGTATAGTATATACTTCTCACAAAAGAAAAAAAAAGTGAAAACTGAAAAGAGTCTTTTTTTTCATCATCCATTGCCATTGTTTTGACAAATGAAATTAAAGCATCGTTCAGTGATTTCAATTAAGACTCACTTATGTTGGGAGAGGTCATGATATATGCATCACACTTTATGCACAACAGTCTTTCTGGAAGCACAATGTGTTAAAGTAGTTAATATAATTTCTATCTGTTTTCGCCTTCCACTCAAATATTTTTTTATACCATTAATGAGTAAAGTGTGAATATTACAGCTTCTTTTATGTTGTTAGCTTTTACTAGGAACTGTATTTATCTCATAATGATAATGTTTTTTTATTATCTAGACATATGATACATACCTTTAAATATTAACAATTTAATACAAAAAAAATGAATGGGATAGACTGTATGAGCATTGATAGTAATAGCTGGGTAAATTGGGAGCAATGGAATGGAAGACTTTGTATTTGTAACTTTGTATTAGAAGTGTAAAGTTACAAAGTTAGGACTTTTGCTCTTTACCATCTATTCTGTCAATGGATATGGCATTCTTTATATTGTACAACCACTGGAAAAACTTTATTAAGCACTATCAATATTGTGGTAAGTATCAGCAAGTTATTTATTGGTGTTCTAATATACCTTTTAAATGGCATTGCCATCTTTTACAGTTCTGACCAAGAAAGGTTATACAATCATTAAAAAAAACAATAAATGTAGAATTTCAATCTGCAATATTATAAAAAAAAACATCTTTTTATCAATGCAGGTGTTTAATGAAGATGGCACAGTGCGTTATTTTATTGATGCCAGCCAAGAAGACCATCGTAGCTGGATGACTTATATCAAGTGTGCCCGCAATGAACAAGAACAGAACCTGGAAGTGGTGCAAATTGGAAATAGCATCTTCTACAAGGCGATAGAGGTAAGGAATTGTATATGACTAGAGTAGATACTGCAGGGCAAGGTGATGGGTAAACATAAGATAAAATACAATAAGATAAGCTCACTAAATTTGCGATATAATAGGTGCTTTTAATAATAGGTTATGGTTGGAAAGTTATCTTTGTCTAGAGTACTAATGTCCAACTGGAAGGCCTGGGACCAGATGTTGTCCCTTACGCTGATATTTGGAAATTAAAAACAACTGTTCTTTAATCATATGGCGATTTTACACATCTTCCTGATTATGCCAGCATTCCCATCATGAAAATGAGGGGATCACATGACTCTATAAAAATGATTGTAGATCACATGACCTATTCCATTTGTTGCTTTTCCTGAATTTTCCTTGATGCAGATTGCTATATGATAGGCGGGGCAAATTCAGAAAACATTGGACTACAGTTTGTCCTGAATACTATGCACCATATTTATTTTTGAAATAGCTACACAACCAAATTTTATACAATTCACAATGCTGATTAGTAAAACAAAAACTTTTTAATTAGTTAAGCATATGGATATTAAAATGATCCAAGCTAATCAGGGTTCTATCTCATTGGAGTTGGCTACTTTAAATTAAATCCTTTTTCTTTTGTGTTTGTAAATAATTATCCTAAAACCAAAGCCTTTTTACAATTGCCCATTGGCTGCTAGTCAAGGACCTCTTTTCTTAAACACAGGTGTTTTAGTCTATAGCTTTGCTCTTTGTATTGGCTCAGCTGAGTGAAAAGCGGAGTAAACCTTTAACTGGAACCTGCCGTACAGCCTTGAGGACTGGTAATGGCACTCTGTACTGTAATAACAAATGTGTGAGCAGTTTGGCAGAGTCAACAATAGCCTCCCCTCGTTGTCTCATCTCTCTGCGGAAAGGTTATCTTCTTTTCTAAGAGAAAAAAAAATCAATTTAACATCTAACAAATAGCAAGGTGCAGTGAATAGCAAGCGAACTAAGTGATGTTTGGAGATGTCCTCTCCATATATGCTTCATAAAGAGACTTGAGTGGAGCGATGTCTCTAAATATCAGTTAGCTAATAGAAGACTTCCCACTAACCTGCTATTTAGTGATTTGCTTTCGAGAGGAGATGACATATTTTTGTTATCTGTTCTTTTTGGGGCAAGGTCTGGCATTGATAGGGTAGATTTTTTTTTCTAGTTGATAGGATGGCTCCACTCAGATAATGGCTCAACTCCAATGCAAATAACCAAAATGGCAATGAAGTTAAGGCTTAAAGTGCTGATGTTTCCTTTGCCTCAAATGACAGGGTTTTTGTTTGTTCTAAAACCCCATAAGATGAAATTTTTAGTACAGTGTACTGAGGATATACTGACTTTTATCCTTCTACATCTCTCAGGCAAGGGTATACCTATGGCCTTAGCAAACCAAGCCAGTGCCATGGGGTCCAGAGCTGACCAGCTACACAGTGTTTTATTCCAGAAACCACAGCATTTAGCAAATATTTTTGAAGGACATTAATTAAAGTTTAGGGATCTCCATAAAGTATTCTACATTTCTAAAGGAATTGCCTTTATATAGATATTAAGTAGACAAAAGGATATCCTCATCACACCTAGCTGTGGCTCTGCTTTTAGGAACAGACACAGATGTCTCCATTGAAATCTCCAGTCCAGCCTAATTTCTTCTTCACCAATTGTGATGCTGTGCCACACCACCAATGGATATTCCATTTTCTAAATTCCACAAATAAGTGAGCAAGCAAGCAGAAATAGTGTAACTATGGTCCTTGGGAGGAATGAGGTTGGAACACAAGCCCTTAACATTGGAGCACTGATCTCACCTCGGGTCATCCATAAGATCCATTCCACTGTCCATATACAACCAATATATTAGTTTAGGATGATTATGTTAAGTGCCACTTGCTTGTCAGAATCCAGAGTTGTTTAGACTGCAAATGTAGTTTGATGCCAAGGAGTCTTTCCTAAATTTTGTAGGGACATTTTATTTAGCAGAAAGACAAGTGAGAGCAGAGTGATGCTTTCACCTTAGGCACACAACCATTGTAGCATCTCAACCCCGGAACAATATGGCTTCTGCATTTCCTCTCTGGGGTACATTGTGCTAGGCTCAAGGTCACCACTTGTTTGCAGCCAACATGAGACACACAAGCACCCGACAGCAGTGACTTGCTATTCACTGCCTTTTTTTCTTGGTTTGTTTGTTTAATAAAAGCATGTTAAATAACCCTTCCATTCAGAGGTGTCCTTGGTAACCAAGGAGCTGACAACTGAAAGTCAAAGGAGACACCCGGCTTTATAGGCGAGGAGAATCGGTACACGCACCAATCTCAGAGTTGATAGAAAGGGTAGAAATAGAGAATTTTTCTATACAAAGACACTCAGACATCTTGCATCTTACACACATCTGCATATTTATTACAAGTGCATATTGAGAACTTTTTATTCAGCATATTTTATGCATACTATTGTGGGCAAATTGCAGCCCATGTGATGAACAACTTTGGTTGGGAGTTACACAATAAGGATTGAGTAGGTTAGGAATCATTGACATTTTTTTCTGGCACAAGTGTACATAGATTCCTGGTTTTCACAGGGTCTGTTGTTTCAAAAATGATATATTTTGTGTTAAGATTTATTTGAGTAGATGAACTAAATGTTGTGATGCATTTTGTTCACAGACAATTCCTCCAGACCAAGAACTTTTAGTATGGTATAGCAACTCACAAAACAGCTTTCTCGGCATCCCCGGAGTCCCTGGAATGGAAGAGGAACAAAAGAAGACTAAACATGGTAAGTTTTCCAACTACAACATTATCTCCATGCTTATTTTACAAATATTTTTACTACTAGTATGTATTTTACTTTACTCAATAATGAAAAGGGCTGGAAACTGAATATCTGCTGCAGTTAAAGGAGCAAAATGTTTATGTAGCCCTAAAAGGTTTGCTGACTATAATCATCCAATCGTGTGTAGCAAACAACTTAGGTTTTAAACATTCCGTGGCAAAAAATTGGGTATTTGAATTGAGTAAAGCAGACCCAATGCCTTTGTTTAGTTGTGAGATATCAATACTTTTATCCCTAAAGGTCTATGTTGACTATAATAAACAGTTCTTAGCATATTGGAATGGGTGAAGGTACCTTTTCTGGCTAACCTGTGAAAACTTGCAATACCCTGGAATGCAAATATAGATATGTGTTAGGGCCTGTGTTGATGGTCTTTGGTTTGTGACAGTTCGACATCAATTTGAGATGCTTTTAAGCTCCTTCAGAAACCATTAGTAGGTGCATTTGACCTGCAGTTTAACTACTATTGATTTGCATTTAATCAGTTTTAGCTTTGCATTTTTTATAGACTTGCATGGGAATGCAAAACCTGCTTAAAGAAAACAAAAGCCTCTAAATTATTTGTATTTGCAACGATACAACCAAATGAACTCCAGTGAAGGCTAAATAACTAAAAAAATTTTTTCTTCCCTAGATGAATTTGGTGGTATTGACTCTAGTGAAGGCTAAATAACTAAAAAATTTTTTTCTTCCCTAGATGAATTTGGTGGTATTGACTCTGGTGCACCAGCCCTGACTGGCCGAATGCGCTGCGTCATTTGTCATCGTGGCTTCAATTCTCGCAGCAACTTGCGCTCACACATGAGAATCCACACACTGGACAAGCCCTTTGTATGCCGCTTCTGCAATCGCAGATTCAGCCAGTCTTCCACCCTACGCAACCATGTCCGACTGCACACTGGGGAGCGCCCTTACAAATGCCAAGTGTGCCAAAGCGCCTATTCACAGCTGGCTGGACTTAGAGCCCACCAGAAAAGTGCACGGCATCGTCCACCAAATGGCTCCATGCAGGCTCATTCTCCATCCCTGCCAGTGCCACACCCAGCCTCTCTGGCACACCACATCCCCACCATGGTTTTGTAAGGAGGGTCATTAGAATAGAAATGTTAAATAGAGACACCTTCATATGTTAAACCCTGGACTGAGGTGGTTTGCGCCACTATTTTTTATTTTTGTAGCTCAAACTTATTTCTACCTACCTTCCTAAAGTTTTTTTTTTACACACTACCAAAAAAAAAAAATAACAGAAAAAAAAATTATAAGTTTTTGAAGTTAAAAAAAATGCATATCAATTATACAAGGTCATCAGTCACATACTGTGAAACACAATCATACATTGATGAATAAAATGCTAAAATTTAGAAACTAAGATAACCAATTTCTATGTTAATACAACATTTATTATTTTTTTTTCAACATAGTTACCAATCAAAATGTCTGTTTTGGATTCTTGTGACCAAAATACTAGCATTCAATTGCCCAGTTGGACAAATATGTCAACTTTTTTTTTTTAAATGTACAATAAACTGCTAAAATGAAGGGCCAGCCATGAAATCTTTGGTTTTCCAAATTCATGACTTGCAGGAATTGTGTGGTGGATAGCTAAACCCGCAGTTCCAACATCTCTTAAAAGCTGTAGAATGTTAATGAGCACTTCAGCATTATTGGAGTGCCATTTTGTTTTGCCACCCTGGATGTGCAAAAAAAAAAAAACACCCAATTTTAAAAAAAGCCCTGAAGTGGGTAAAATAGGCCTTTTCTACCTTCCTGCCAACAAAACATCAAAATTCAACTAAAATAAAATTTTTTTGCTTATGGATAGTAAGGCCTTTTGTATAAAATAGTATATAAATATCTAAATAATTATATAAATATATATACATATCTATATATAAAAAAGTAAATATAAATAATACCTTCAAAATATATATAGCATTTTCACAAAACGGTGTTCTATGGTTTAAAAAACAAAACAAAAAGAAACCATTATCAAGTCACTTTATATCTGTAAATATTAAATGTAAAATCTTTTCTGACATTATCTGTATATTAATTGTAAGTAATTTGTACTGCTCTGTACCTATCATATATTCAAAATAAAAGAAGTAAATTTATTTTGTGCAAGTTTATTTTTTGTGAAGATAAATTGTGGGTCATGTATGCATTAAAGTAATTAACATATTTTACAAAAAAAAAAGAAAATAAACAAAAACACAAAAAACTTTAACAACACTCTGGTAATTGAAATTCCTGCTGCACATTTTACATTTTCAATAGAATGTATGAACATTTCAAGAAGAAGATAGCAAGTTAAGACAAACTATTTAGTTATTTTGGAGAGTTTTTTCTAATCTTAGCAAGTACCTAGGTCGAGAGCTACTTCTAAGGGCCCTATTTATAAAGCAGGGAATCAGACATTCCTTCAAACATTCCCTATCGGGAATCAATTACTGCCATTGAAACACATGAACCTTGGAAATTCTTACAAGGGAATGTTTTAGGTAATGTCTGAGAAACAAGAGGCCTAAGAGTGTAAAAAAAAAGGAATAATTTATTACAAAAATATTCCTCATTTTAAATCTGGTGTGGAGGAATGTACAAAATACCCCCATAAATTTGCCATTATCCTGATTTTGACAAGACATACTTTAAGGAAAAACTATCCATATACTTTTTTTCATATTTTGTCAATAGAAAGAGTGATTATAAAATAATATATATATATATATATATATATATATATATATATATATACACACAAACACATGTTTTAAAGGAACAATACAATAAAAAGTCAACATGCAATAAAAAATGTGTAATATAAAATAAGAAAAATGACAATTATTTTAAACCAAATCCACCTTTAAGGTTAGACACTGCATTACTATCTTAGCAAAAGATCATTTTCGTTTTAATATTTCACAAAGATTTAAGGCCAACTCATCAAAAATTGGGAATGTCAATTATAAAAATGTTCCTGTGTTCCTTACCAGCACATCGCTTTACCCGCCTGCTCATTATATTAAACTCTATTTATTTATTTTTTAAATAAGAACTCTTTGTTCTAAGCATAAACCGCTTTGGCCAATCAGATTTTACTGAACACTTACAAATTGGCCACCTATATAGCTTTTCTTTTCTTTTAATTGCTTTTGCAAAAAAAACAAAGCTTTTTTTTTTAACAGTAAATCTCTAACCAATAAAGTTCACTTTTGGAATTGTAGAGTATCGTTGTGCATTGAAGTGCTTTTAATGCTTGAAAAAAAATATGTGTTTACAGTAAAGGGTTGATACTTTGCTCTGCTTATATTTCTTTTGTCATTTTTCTGTAAATCCAGCAACAAAAAGACCAGTGTATCTGTTAAAATCCCTGGAAATCGGCACATTCGTGTGGCAAACCTTCCACATTGCATCCTAATACACTTGACAATTGTACGCATTAAAGTACAAAGGCATGTTTCTGCTGTAACCTTGTTCAATGTTGACCCGCTTTATGTGTCACAATGCGCCTCGCACAATGAAGAATTTATATTGGGAATCTTTGTAACAATGATGTGTATTTCTCTATTAGCTATAGTGCTAGGTTATGATTGCCTTATTGTTAGGGGGAAAATGTAGCTTTTAACTGCTTACTTGACCCTGTGTCCAAGGTGTTTGTTGCAGGTTGCTCAATTAATAAAAGATATCTTGTAGAGGAAAAACATCAGGGAACTAAAGAAAATGTAAGCATTTTTGTCTTTTTGTAATGTTTTTGTTCGATATGCCCTTCTAACAAAATAGGCCTTGAACTGATTCAAAAGTATTTTCTCCGAACATTCTGAAAAGTTGCCTACATAAAAGGAGAGATAAAGATAGGCCCCATCATGAAAATAGAAAAAAAACGTATCACAATTGAATCTGGTACCTAATAAGGTGTAAATAGTAATAGAAAAATTAAAAAAAAAAAGTTTAATCATTTTATGCTAATCGGGTTACCATTATTTGAGGGCTGCTTTTTTTTTTTGATAGTTGGGTTGCTATTCATTTTTTTTTTTCATGTTTTTCATGTTTTAACTTAGTTTTTGATAGTTGGGTTTATATTCATTTGGAGCTGATGTATATTTTTTTTCTTTATATTTTTGCTAGTGAGGTTGATCATTTAGAAAGATGTTTTTCTTTCTTTTTGTTAATAAATGCCTCCACTGCACAAAAATTAAAAACAATATTCAGCCAATTCAGCCCATGCATTTTTATACCTAAGAGAAACCTGAGAAATACTTTTAAATAAAAGCAATGTCTTTTACAAATAGTTTAATACCCCATAATAAAGATTTATTTGTTAGATAGGCCTAATAGAGGTCGTTTACCGATGCTGAATAACAATAATTACTAGAACTAGTACTAATTGTTTTATGCCATCAAAGATTAAAAATAGATATAAAGACTGTATGTAAAAATTTGTAAAAATGTTAACAGATACATGTGTGTGTGTGTTATATATACACCCATATATATATATATATATATATATATATATATATATATATATATATATATATACACACCTACATAGAAATAAAAAAGATAAAAAAGATGCTTGCCAATAGAAACATAAAGCAAATTAGTAATTAATTAGTATAAAGCATATAAGTAATTTTTGTGGTGTTCCAAAATAAGTGCAAAACACAAAAAGAGAAAAAAACATCTAATAAAAAAATTGAACTTCATTATTCTAACATACCTGCCAAAAATTAAATACACAATGCACATAGGGCAATTTATGATTTTTTTAAAAAAAGTATTAAAGGAATGCTAAGCTTTTTTTCAAAAAAAAGGTGACAAAGTTGAACGGCAAAGATGAATTACAGAAACAAGAGGGATATTTGGTAGAGAAAAATATTCTGAAATATTCCAACTGTCGCCTTTCAAGCTGCGTGACGCTGACCTCTGAGCGCGTGATGTGACACAGTCCAAGTAATCGGTAAAAATCAGACACAGGCAGATCTCATAGATGAAGCATCGCTGTAAGCACCTATTACTGAAAATGAATAGAGGGCCATGTCAGACATTAGAATGGGATTGTTGCCTGACAGCGGTTGTAGTGTACTTCTATCTTGCACAGCGGGGAGCCGCGTTGAAATGTTTCAAAATACAGGTAAAAACAACATGATCAAAAGGCGGGGAGGGGAAAAAAAAATCCAGCCGGCAATGATGTTGAAAGCTTCGCTCCTTTTCAAACCTCGGCTCTGAATGCATCTCTCTGCGGCGTTTAAGGAAATAATATTATGAAATTATAATGCTTTTCCTGTGGCTTTTTTTCCTGAAATGTCTATGTATTTTTTTTTCATGGCCTATTCTGTAAATGGTTTGCTACTTTCATGATTTCAGTGCGTAGGCTTAGTGATAAACTCAGAAAAGAGGTGATGGGAAGCAAAGTGCTGCAGATATCGTTTTAACTGCTTCGCAGCAAAAGAGAGACGCAGCATTTAGGATGCCTCAACTGGCTTTATGGTTTCCTCCTAGTTAAAGAAAATTTGTGTCTATATACCTATCTTTTATTATCTTTCCCTCTATTTTCTATTATTTATCCAACTGTCAATCCACCTATTATCTTTTTTATCTATTTTCTGTTATCTATCTGTAGACTTATCTATCCTCTAATGTCCATCTTCTGTCTATTTATCATCTGTCCGTCTGTCAGTCTGTCTATTCTAATATCTTCTATGATCAATCTATATATCTGTCTATCATTATTTCTTTATCTCTCTTTCTTATCTCTCCCTACTTCTTTCTATTTTCTATCTATCGATCTATAAACAAACCTGGTATATATCTATATTTTATCTATCCATAGATCTTTCTACTTTTTATATATCTCACTCTCTCTTTTCTATTATCTATCTATCGATCTATGAACCATTCTGTTATCTAACTATATTTTATTGCTCAGTCAGCCTAATTAATTTTCTTTCTTTCTTTCTTTTCTTTTTCTTTCCCATCAATCCACCAAACTATACTGTAAATTAGCTATTTATCTATCTTTTATTATCTTTCTGTTTTTTTCTTTCTTTCTACCTATTTTTTTTATTTATATATCTGTAAATCCTCTGTTTTCTCTCTATGTATCTCCCTCTCTGTCTTTTTATCTCTCTGTTATCTATTCATTTATCACTCTTTTCTTTTCCTATATCTATCTATCTATCTATCTATCTATCTATCTATCTATCTATCTATCTATCTATCTATCTATCTATTATTAATATTAATAATTAGGATTTATAAAGCGCCAATATATTACGCAGTCCCATACAATAAATAGGGTTGCAAAGGACAGATAGATAAAGACAATGACACAGGAGGAGTAGAGGACCCTGTCCTGAAGAGCTTACAATCTAAGAAGTGGGGGAAGTAACAAACAATAGGTGGGGAGATATGTAGTGGTGGGAAGTAGTGGGGGTTTCAAAATACGGAAGAAGATGGGTAGGCAGAGTATGAAAAAATTGGTTTGAGTGCTCTTTTAAATGAGCAGAAAGTAGGAGCAAGCTGAATAGGACGAGGAAGACCATTCCAGAGAGTCAGAGCAGCTCTAGAAAAGTCTTAGAGCCGTGCGTGTGATGAGGTTATGAGGAAGTCATTAGTAGGCCATTGGAGAGCGAAGAGAGCGGCGGGGGGGGGGGGGGGGGGGTTATTTTTCTATCAGGTCATAAAAGTAAGTGGGACAAGAACTGTGGGGGGATTTGAAGGCAAAACACAGGAGTTATATCCTCTTCTTTCCCTCTATGTATCTCCCTCTCTGTCTTTTTATCTCTCTGTTATCTATTCTTTTATCACTCTTTTCTATTCTTTTATCTATCTATCTATCTAACCTCTCTATTTTCTGTTATCTATATATCTGGTATATGTTCTGATATTTGCTTTTTTAATATTTTATATATGAAAACCCCTGGTTACTAGACATTGATCACAGTTTAGGATTACTGTTCATGACACAAAGGAATTTTTATATTTAAGCTTAACATGACAGAGGTCATTGCTCTGCATGGAGCTGTGTGATTGGTCAGTATAGACTACAAAAACATTCATCTCATTGGAACTTGTCATGTATTTATAAATCAGGCAACCTGACATTCCATCATACATTTTCTGGTGGGAATCAATTACACCTATTGAAACACATAAACCTGGAGGATTCCCAAGAGGCAATGTTAGATTCCCTGTTTTATAATTAGTGCCCACTGTATTGTATAGGAATTGATCATACTTATGCTTTTTTTCTGAGGGTGAAAAGGAGGTAGTTTCTGAACTTTTTACTTGGCGTTTCCTAATACTTTGACAATATTACAAAAAACAAGTAACATGTAATGACAAGAAAATGAACTATAAAAACACTGGGTTTTTATACTTGATTATATTTCCTAATGCCGGTTTATAATCTTTGAGGTTTATCTGGTGCATTCTGAGCTTCATTTTAACTGCTTAAATTCCAACTCTTGACTTTAAGGACAGGTTTAGATTAAGTTATAAAAGAATCCTCAGCTCCTGCTTCCTACTTCCCAAACTACAAGACAAGATTTTCATTTTGATTTTCGATCTAATATTTAAAGACTGGCTCTGAAGTGGGAATTCAGTAGCTGACCAAATGTGTACAAGTGATTGGGTACATCAGACTGAATTTGGAAAGGAAACATTTGGAATCTGGTACTGGTCGCTAGTGATTTAGGACCTATTATAGAATGACTACCAATCTGAATATGTAAAGGATAAGCCTATCCTACTCTCCATCTTACCTCTCCAGCCACTAGGATGCCCAATTATGTTGGCAACATCACCTCAATCCACCCTGCAGCGTTAATCTCCTCCATAGATGAGAAGGGGCAATAGATGAATTGGAGCAAAGTCCCATTTTTATTTTGGAAGTTGAGCCAAGAAAATTTCTGAATGGGTAATGTAAAAGCCAGCTATGAAAGGGGTAAATGACCACCTGGGTGAGAAGAGCTTTTGCCTTTTAGTAATTTAAAATTACTAAAGTAAGAATCAGCAGCTGAGAACTTTTTATCCAAACCGAGCCCGTCATCTAAAATACACCTTTTGGCATGTAATATCTAATTCATATTCTGATCCATTTACAGTAGCAGGGAAAGCTTCAGACTGTAAACTGGCGTCTAATGCATATATGACATTAAAAGTGCTGAATTTTTCCCAGAATAAATTTAGTATTGAATTATCAAATGGCACCTTGATGGGTTGAATTGTCTGGGTAGGTAATGACCAGTTGCTTTTACCATCATTGTGCTATTTTTTCTCTTTATGTACTGTGAGCTCAGTATTGCAAAGGTGTATATGCTAGGATATTCATATTAGAAATGTATGTGGTATAGGAAGATTTTCATAAAGAATTGTGAATCTTCACTCAAGATTTACTTTAATTTATGTAAAAAATGTTATTTATTCTGCACATGATTGGGTATTTAAAGTGAACAGAGCTAGCGCATGAGGATTATCAGTTCTTTTAGTATATCAGCCAAACTGTTTTCTGCACTGAATTTGTACTGAGCGGCGTGCATGGAGGGCGAGGTAGGTAATCTCTGGACTTTGCTAAAATGGTTTTACTACATGACAGGGACTCTTGATTGAAAATAAAACTTGTGTTGCTTGCTGCTTTAGTTGATGATCCTTAAAAAACAAAAAACAGGTGTCTGTTCAGAATTGCAACATTTGCCAGAAACAGAATTTTACAAAAATAGAATATGCAATAAAAGTAAATTAGCCACAAAAGCTAATATACAAGAATCTATTTAAGCGAATTGTGTTTTTATGTAAATACAATAGAAGTGTTTCCTGCCTAAAAAATCCTGAATACAGTGAACAAAATCTGTTCCCACTATATAAAATATGTCAATCTAACCAATGGAGATCAGCGCGGAGGATAAAAATGATTTGATATCACTACTTTTATAAACAGGCCCCAATGTGAACATAGAATTTCTGCAAAAAATATTTGTTTTGCATCAATGTCCTGAAATCAAGCTTTAATTGTTGATACACAGATATTGGATAGTTTTTTAGCTAGTTAACATGGTTCTGGGTAAATCAATTTGTAAAAATCCTAAAGTAGCCCTTTTAAATGTCAAGCCCGCCCAGCGGACATTCTCCCAATTCCGATCGCTTTAATTAGCGACATACGTTGCCACCCCACAGACATTTGTGATTTGCAGCTGTACCCCCCAAGCTGATTCCTCCCTCTTTTCTTGTACCCCATTTTTGTGTGTCATGTCTGTTTTTTGTTGGTTTTGGTTATTTTGGTTTAATTGCCAAGGTGCTGTATTGCATTCCTTAGATTATGCAGAGAGTAATGGTGTTTTCAGCCCACAGCTTCACTTATATACATGTTAATATTGTAAATGGGATGACAGAAGATGTTTCTTTTGTCAACCCACACCAATTTATTTGTTTTACCCCTCCTCCTTTTGTTTGAGTATATTGATATGCATCCTTTTGGTTGGATTATTATTCTGGAAAATATTTGTATTTGAAAATGAATAAAAAACTTATTGAAACATACCTGTGATTCTCCTACAGCTTTAAGTAGAGTAGAAACTGCCCCCCGCCTTTGTACTGGGGCAAAAATGGTGAAGCAGAGCCTTTGTATCACAGGTCGTATATTGTTATCACAGCATGAAAATGTCATGAACACATATGACAGGCCCATTGTACACATGTCATTAAAATCTATATATAGCAAAGGTTTTTTTTAAACAGAAATATGTGCTGATAATATGTATATACTGTAACTATATGATCATGGTTATTTTATGATCTACTTTAAATACACACATGAAAAATAAGATGGGAGTTATTTATTTTATTTTTACAGTCAGCATATAGAGAAAATAAATGATTGATTTCTCTGCTGATAGCTATATAATGTGAGCCATTTGCATACAACAAGACCAGGTTGTTTCCGCTGTCCTGTCGGGCATTCTCAAATCTCAATGTCATCTCATTTCTCAGGTTATATTATTTATTTTGTACTATGCATAATGTATGCGGGTGTGAATCAGTGAAATGCTGGGGAAATCACAAATCATACATATGCTGAACATGCTTGTGAGTTACGGTATGGCAAATGCTGTTCTAATGATGAACATACGAAACTGAGGGATATTTAAAGTAGATCTTCGGTAATTTTTTAAAAATTGTTCCAAGCTGTTTTTGTACTAAAAGTTGGATTTCTTTGCTGGAATAATCAAGGTAGATCTCTTTGCTGGAATAATCGCCTTGCTTCCAGGAATCCCTTCTACAGAAATTCTCCATTGACTTTTTTGCCAGGTTGGATGGTGGCCATTGACACTGAACCCATTTCCTGTAAGCCTTGTCATGGACCCACCCCTGAGGTGCATCAGACGTAATAGGTTGGCCTGGGATTTCTTCAGAGACCTGAAATGCCTTTGTACCAGTCATATTGAAGAGCATCCAAGGGGGTGGCAGAAAGGAATGAGGAAGAATTCCAAAAGATGTCATGTGACCAGCCCAAAGACCCCAGTAAAAGATGCCCCTGATGTTCCCTGCGCAAATAATCTGGGATCACTTACAATAGCTAAAATTTTCCTTTAAAATTATTACAGTTATTACCTAAAATGTGAACTCCCAAGGTCAAGATTTAGGACAGGTTGGACAAGTCGCCTCTTTCCCATAGTTCTGCTATTGCTTCTCCACAGTGATTCACATGAAGCACCTAGGTCAAGCCATCTTCTCTTTCAATCAGTTGGTGATTTTGTATAAAAAACAGGGTGCAAGAAGTCAAGCTTTGGCTATAATGGCAGAATATCAAGTGGGGGGGGGGGAGCAGAATGGTTTGTGACTTCAGTACTCCCCCAAACCAAAAGTTCAGGAGCA
This sequence comes from Pyxicephalus adspersus, assembly GCF_032062135.1. Classification (NCBI taxonomy): domain Eukaryota; kingdom Metazoa; phylum Chordata; class Amphibia; order Anura; family Pyxicephalidae; genus Pyxicephalus; species Pyxicephalus adspersus. Next base: position 78,469,711 of record NC_092871.1, read on the forward strand.
ATGAAACCATTACATGATGGTTCAAATCAGAAACTCAGGATTGAAGGCAAAAGATCATAACTATAGCCAGAATACTACTAACAATGGAAGCCTTTATAGTAATTCAGTAATCCCTGACCATTGGACAAGAAGTGGGAAAACCTGGGTGCCCAATATGGATCACAGCGATAAAGCTATAGCAGAACCATGGTAGCCAGGAAAATGGCAACCTATCTGATAGCTGTCATTGGCAGAATACATATTTCCAGATGAAAGGTTTATTTTATTGTAAAACTAGGAGAGTGACTCCAGGCCTTCTGAGCAGGAAACACCAGGTGCCTACAGGTACCAAAAACCCAGGGATCCCTAGTACGGAAATAGTGACCAGAGCTGGCATTTTTAGCATCCGATTTTCTCCACAACTAACAATGCCTCCTATTGGCTACCAGATGCAATTTAATTGTCCAATAGGAAGGTGCAGGAGCCAGTGGACCCATCCCTGGAGGAGCAAACCTATGGTTAACATCCAATCATACAAAGATTATATATATATTTTTTTTAATTCAACTGCACATAATTGGATAAGAATGCAGAGATTAGTAAAAAGCCTTCCCTGTCTATTCAAAACTAAACTAGAACTAAGCTTTAATGGAATGATGATCACACAAAATTACAAAATCTGCAAAGATTCAGACCCAACGGTCTCAACAAGAATTCTTTAAAGCTAAAGAATAAAGGGTTAAGGCTCTTGATTTTTTTTTTGCCATTATTGGCCCAGCTGGAAAAATGTACCCTATTTATCAACCAAGATGGAAGATCCAAAATAAATAAATACATTAGGAAAAATCCTCCAATGACCATACCTGTCCAAAAAACTTGATAATTAGTTTTAATTTCCAGTGGGTATGACACAAAAAGAAAGGTTCACAAAAGGGCTTCTGAATTTTACCATAATCTGTCCAACTGCTTGGTTAACCAAAGCTGTGGCTTCCTTAAAAAATGGCTGGTAGAGGTTGTAATGTGGTATGCAAGAATAGATAATAAATATAAATTATTTGGTATGTTTCTGACGTTCAAGAAAGCTTGGGGTAAAAATTTTCTGTTTCAGACCACTATTGCAGCCAATCAAAAGTAGGCAGCTTTAACATTTGAAGAGATGAATAAATTCTGTGACTGAGAGAATAGTGCACAACCACCCACTGCACCAGAAGCGCCTTTGATATTGGGCAGAATAAAAAAATGAAATATTAAGGGCAGTGAAGCAGCAATGTTTAAATGCTTGATAGAGTACTTCAGCCATAAAAGTTGTTATTTATATACACAGCCCTTATTGCTGTAATAACAACACTTATTTTAGCACTTAATAGCTGTTTGCCAGGTAAATGGAGAACAAACACCTCTGAAATTTTAAGCCAATATATTTGGGTAAATGTCAAATATGTAGCTTGGGCACCACCTTGTGGTAAAACTAGAAAATGACACACGACCAATTGCCATTGTATGCAGTATATTTCTTTTCATTCTTTTTTTTTTTTTTTTTTGCAGTACAGTATCCTGCAATCACTAGGAAAAGTTCATCTAAAGGCATATTTATAAGCATGACATACAGAATGAGGTGTGTGGAATAGGGAACAAACAGTTTGGCATACAGAATGAGGTGTATAGAATAGGGAACAGATAGTATGGCATACAGAATGAGGTGTGTGAAATAGAGAACAGACAGTATGACCCAGTATGGCATACAGAGTGAGGTGGGTGGACTAGGGAACAAACAGTATGGCATAAAGATTAAAGTGTGTGCTCTACAACTAGGTGGCATCGTATCCAATTTACCAAATGCTATACAAAACATTGGGCCTGTTTTATTAAAGATCTCCAAGACTGGAGAAGATAGGTTATCATGTGAGAACCTGGATGATCCAGCAAACCTGGGCTGGATCTAGTCCAGGACTAAATACATTTGACAAGTAATGGCACACGATTTTAGGAAATCCATTGCGGGTGTTTTGCCAATTCTTCTTCCCCATTTTTGGAGAGCTTTAATAAATCAGGGCCATTGATCATGTGGATTTATTATACTTGCACCATATATGTGGACTCATGTAAAAATTACTGACATGTGATTTTCAGAGTATATATAGCTGCTGTTTTTTTAAGGTGATAATAGCCCCAGGCCAAAAATAGTGAATTCACCCTACCTTCAAACCCTTTGAACAGAGGATAAACAGGAAAACCATGGGAGCCATTTTTATGAAACACAACAGCATGGGAAAGGAAATCTTTCCAAAAATATCTCCCCCCAGAGCTCACATTCTCTAGGAAGCATGTTCTTTGTCCTGCTGGAGAATTTCTATCTTCCTATGACTACTGGGGAGAAAGAAATACACTTTAAAAACCCATCTAGGAAAATATTACCCTTTCCCTCATCACCTCACTCAAACCCATCTTCTTCCTTACTTTGTGAAACAAGGTATATTCAAAAACATTTATCATCCAGATCCGTGGACAGCATTGTTTTTGGCTGTGGGCACAGCTTATCCGGTGCCTCAGATGCACACACACTGGCCAGTCCCCAATGCTCCGCCCATGCTTATGTCATCATCTGTTGATCCCTCCTGTGAGGATCTCATCATTAGACATCCAATAGGAGGTGTCCACTTCACTTTGGCAGAGATGTGGAACTTGCTTCTTGTAAACAGGGAAAGAGGGAAATTTTGGGACTTGAACTTCATAGACCATGGCTTTAGATGAGCATCATCTTTCAAGTGTTCGGCAGTAACGGTGGTTGGGGGTCTTTGTTAGTATTTTACTGGCGATTAGTGCCAATTTTTTTTCTGACATTATGAAAGAGAAATATAAATGAATGTTTCTTACTGCTGTTTCTGCAAACAAACATAATGTTTCCACCATTGTGGCAAGTGAAGTTAAAGAGTTTTTACCTGCAGCACAATAAAATTTTATGAAGGTGCCATAGCAACAACCTTTAAAAATGCTGCTATTAGCAAAACTGACAATAATTATCAACAGAATACAATGCCATTTTCTGCTGTCTGTTTTTTTTCATTAATGAATTTACCATTTTAGTAAAAACATATACAAAGATTTATTTGAATCTTAATACCTTTTGTTACCTAATACTAGGTAGATTTTGACAAAAAAGGGGAGTGAATCTTGGGTGAAAACACTGATGACAAGACCCACTTTATTCAATCTTTTAAAAAGTTAATCTTTATGAAAATCTAGCAAAGTAAGGTAAAAAATATTTTGGTCTCCGTGCTAGTTAAGAAACTTATCTTGTGCTAAAATAAAACACCAGGCAATAATATACTGTATATACTTCAGTATAAATTTAAATTTGTTTGACCTTAAAATTCCATTAGAAAAAGAATCAAAATCTAGTACATTAACCAGCATAGTGGTTTGAGAGATCTGAGCCGTGAGATACAAGTGCAGTTATTCAAGAGTTTGTTACAAAGTTTCATGAGGACAGCGCCATCAACTGATGTTTTTCAAATAAGGAAAAAATTAGGAGTTTAAAAGAAAGTAAAGATAGTTCAGTTTACAAATATTGGACATGAGGATGAAGATTATTATTTAAACTATGTCATCTGGTCAGCTGATCATTTTAGGATAATGACTATATATGCAACACTAATACCAGATAAAGACTATATATATACCGCCAATACCAGATGATGACTATATATGTACCACCAATACCAGATAATGACAATATACCTACCACCAATACCAGATAATGACAATACACGTAACACCAATACCAAATATTGACCAATGTATGTGTCACGCACGGAGAGACAGGACCACTAGGGGGCGCTATGGCTTGCACAGAGGTTATGTGAGCCCTGAGAAGGGCCAAGGCAGAGTCTAAGCAGTAACCAGGTTTTTCCAGAGCCTCTGATGGTGAGAATGTTTTGCCGCTGGATACTGCCAGGTACTGCCAGGGTCGAGACAAGCAGCAAGCAAGAGAGGTCAGGTCACATACCAGGGATCAATTGCCAGGGATCCAGGAGACAGACACCAGAGAAACAGGGGCAACTGTGGGAACAGGGAACACAGGAGACACTGGAAGCAACAGGAAGCATAGATGACTCAGGGATATCCACAGACAGACAGGAACACTGGAACAGCACATGGAAGTTGGCTGGGACCCAATAGACAGGACAACAAGGGGTTACCACAGGAGCTGGACAGAAACTAGCTCACAGAACTAGGGGCTTGGCACAATGGAGACATGTTACACAAACACAGAGTGCAGCGTGTGAGCTGGCTAAATAGCCAGGGCTGGTCAAAAGGCTAATTTCTGATTGGCCAGTGTATTGGGCGGAATAAAGCATGGAAACAGAGGCACACCCAGCAGCAGAACAGGCCGCATGCGCAGAAGGGAGGCATCTGCGGTTTAGAGAGGAAGAAGTAAGTGTGACATTACCCCCTCCCTTTTACTGGGCCTCTCCACCCGCCGAGATTTCAAAGTTTCAAAGCAAAGCGGAGGTGGAACCTTTTTAGCCAGAAGAGGGGCAGACACATATGCAGCAGAAACACATGATCTCTCTTTAGGGCAAAACCTTTCCAGTTGATCAGGTACATAAGCTTCTTACAAGAAATTTTAGAATTCAAAATTTGATGGTCTTCATATTCCTGAGAAAAATCGGTTGCAGGAGTAGCCAGTGGAGAGGGATGAGAAAAGCGGTTCAGGACCAACGGCTTAAGTAGAGACACATGGAAAGCATCGGGCAGCTTGAGATGTGGAGGAAGGCGTAACTTTTAACAAACTGAGTTAACCATGGCAGAAATGACATAAGGTCCGATGAACCGTGGAACAAACTTTAGAGAAGGCACCTTGCAAGGAATTTTCCTGGTGGATAGCCAGACTTTGTCCCCAGGTTGGAGAAGAGGCGCCTTACAGCGATGCCGATCAGCAAACTTCCTGTAACAGGCCACCCACTGGTCTAGGTGTTCTGATGTTGAAGCCAAAATACAGCTGAAGTCCCTCTGCAGGGCACATAGTGCTTGTATTTCAGTGGAGCAGGGTATAGGAGAAGGAAGGCGAGGATGTTTGCTGTAAACAATAAAAAATGGAGATTCCTTGGTGCTTGTGCAAACATGATTATTGTGGACAAACTCTGCCCTAGGTAGCAGAGCCACCCAGTCATCATGGTGGGCAGATACTAGGGCTTGAAAACTCTGTTCCAAGGACTGATTGGCCCTTTCCATCTGTCCATTGGATTGCGGTTGGTAAGCTGAGGAGAATTCCGCTGAAATGTCCAGGGATTTGCAGAAGCCTTTCCAGAAACATGAAGTAAATTGTACCCCACAACCAGAGACGATATGAGTGGGCATGTCATGAAGTCTAAAAATTTCTTGAATAAAGACTGGCACCAACGCTGCTGCCGATAGTAAAGCTGGAAGGGGTACAAAATGGGCCATTTTAGAAAAACGATCCACAACCACCCAAATAACCTTACAGCCATCAGAAGGAGGAAGATCAGAGATGAAATCCATAGATGGATTACCCAAGGTTCTGTGGAAATAGGTAGTGGAAAAAGTGGGCCTGCAGGAGCATAGGTGGCAGACTTTCTTTGAGAACAGACAGCACAGGCCTTGACAGTCTGTCACATCCTTGTGAAGATTGGGCCACCAATACTGTCAGGAGAGAAAAAGGTACGTTCTGTGAACACCTGGATGACTAGAAAGTTTCGAGTCATGTGCCCAACGTAATATTTTAATGCAAAGTTAAGGAGGCACCAAGGTTTACCAAGAGGGATAGCCGATTCCTGGATAGAGGTCAAGGCCAAGATGCAGGCTGGAGGGATGATAAACTCTGGCTTCACAGCAGTCTCGGAATCCTGTGGATCAAATAAGCGAGAAAGTGCATCTGCTCGGGAGTTGGTGGAACCAGGTTTAAAAATAATACCAAAGTCAAAACGAGAAAAGAATAATGACCAACAGGCTTGCCAGGGGTTTAGACGGCAAGCAGACTGCAGATACTGCAGGTTTCTGTAGTCAGTAAAAATAGTGATCTTGTAAAGGGAATACGCCATTCTTCCAAAGCTAACTTGATAGCCAGGAGTCTCCGATAAAATAATTATTTTCTGCTGGGGAAAACTTCCTAGAAAAGCATGCATATGGGCGTCTTGCTCCAGTGGGGGTCTGAAAGAGAAGGGCCCCACTCCAACAGAGGAGACGTCAACCTCAATAGAAAAGGGTTTGGATACATCTGGCCTAACCAGAGCAGGGCCAGAAAAGTAAGCTTGCTTCAGAGCATGAAAGACCTCAATAGCCTCTGAGGGCCAGTTCTTGGGGTCAGTATCTATCCGGGTCAGGGCGGTGATGGGAGCTAAAAGACTGGAGTATTTTCTAATGAATTGCCGGTAGAAGTTAGCTGAGTGGCCTTAAGACCGCAGGGTAGCGGCCAGTTAGAAATAGCCGAAACCTTTTCAGGATCCATGGAGAGACCCTCTTTGGAGACAATGTAGCCCAGAAAGGGCATCTTGGGGAGTTCAAACAGGCATTTCTCACCCTTCATATTGAGTCTGTTGTTTTGGCGTATTTGTAGGACCAGGCAGACATGCTGTCTGTGAGAGGGCAAATCAGGGGAAAAAATCAGGATGTCATCCAGATAGACCACAACACAGACGTAAAGCAGGTCATGAAATACCTTGTTGACAAATTGTTGGAAGACAGCTGTGGTATTACTGAAACCGAAGGGCATAACCAGCTACTCATAATGCCCATCCCTGGTAATAATTGCTGTCTTTCATTCGTCCCTCTCCTTGATCCGAATTAGGGTATAGAACCCTCAAAAGTCCAGTTTGGAGGATAAGCGGCAATGGGTTTCGGTTCTTAATCGTGATGGCATTTAGACCGCGATAGTAAATACAGGGGCGTATAGTCCCATCTTTTTTCCTGGACGAAAAAGAATCCTGCACCAGCAGAGAAAATAGACATGGGAATAAATACTTGCTGCAGGTTTTCCTTGATGTACTCACTCGTAGCCTTAGTCTCAGGGAGACTGAGAGAGTATACCCGCCCAGGTACCAGGTATGAGTTCTATAGCACAGTCAAAGGAGCGGTGAGGAGGAAGCTGCTCGGCCTGGCATTTGGAAAAGAAGTCTTGAAAGTCCAAGTACTGAGTAGGAATGAATGGAGCAACCTACGACGTGGAGAGAGTGAGCGGCTTGAACTTAGTCAAACACTGGGAGAGGCAAGAGGGGACCCAAGCCAATACCTTTGTAGTAGACCAATCTAACACTGGGGAGTGGTATTGAAGCCATGGGAGTCCCAGGATGACTGCAGATGAGGCCTGTGGAAGAACCAGGAAGGTGATGGTTTCCTGATGTAGCACACCTACAGCCATTTTCATGGGCAAAGTTTGGAAGTGGATTAGTCCATAGGACAGAGTGGTTCCCTCCATCGCAGAGATACGCAGAGGTTAAGTCAGTGGCTTCATAGGCCAGGCGCACTGCTTGACATAAGTAGCAGAGAAAAAACCCCACACCATCATCACGTACGCCACTTTAGCCCGGTCTGTAGGAAAGCTTTGTAGCTGAGGCTCAAAATGTATATTGCACAGGTTAATGAAGCCAAGACAGGTCTTGGGATCCCCAAGAAATTGTTGTGGGGGTGGTAGGTGAAGTGCAAAGGCCACTGGTATTGCAGGAGACTGGACCATGACCGGAGGTTCAGCAGGTGCACTAGAGGGCACCAAAAGCTGATCCAGACGGGTAGTGAGCACATAAAGCTGGTGGAGTACCTGGGTTTGGGTAGCTTCCTGGACGTCCAGCCTCTGGGCGAGTAGTTAGTTGGGGTCCGCTGAGGTCTGGGAGGGTGTATACATGGTTCATGCAAACTGTCACGCACAGAGAGACAGGACCACTAGGGTGTGCTATGAGTTGCACGGAGGTGATGTGAGCCCTTAGAAGAGCCAAGGCGCAGAGTCTAAGCAATAACCGGGTTTTCTCCAGAGCCTCAGATGTTGCGCCGCTGGTTACTGCCAGGTTGCGGTTTATGGGTACACCATGGTGGGCAAAACACGGTACCAAATCACAAAGCAGAAGGATAGTCGGGGTCGAGGCAGGCAGCAAGCAGGAGAGGTCAGGTCACACACCAGGGGTCAATTGCCAGGGATCCAGGAGACAGACACCAGTGACACAGGGGCCACTGTGGGCACAAGGAACACAAGGGACACTGGAAGCAACAGCAGGCACAGGTGACTAAGTGATATCCACAGACAGACAGGAACACTGGAACAGCACTGGGAAGATGGCTGGGAACCAACAGACTAGACACTGAGGAGTTAACGCAGGAGCTTGACAGAGAAAACACTGACTTAAGCACCAGGTGAACAGGAACTAGCTCACAGAACTAGGGGCTCGGCACAATGGAGACACGTTGCATGAACACTAAGTGCAGCTTTTGAGCTAAATAGCCAGGGCTGGTCAAGAGCCAGTTTCCTGATTGGCCAGCGTATTGGACAGAATTGATAAAGCTTGGAAACAGGCACACCCAGCATAAGAACTTGCCGTATGTGCAGAAGAGAGGCATCTGCGGTTTAGAAGGAAAGAAAGTAAGTGTGACAGTATGTACCACCAATACCAGATAATGACTCTATGTACCACCAATACCAGATAGTGACTATACATGTACCACCAATCCCAGATAATGACTTTACACGTACCATCAATACCAGATAATGACTATATACATACCACCAATACCAGATTAAGACTGTACACGTAACGCCAATACCAGATATTGACAAAACACGTACCGCCAATACCAAATAATGACTATACACGTACCGCCAATACCAAATGAAGACTATAAACCTACCACCAATACCTGATAATGATTATACACAAACCACCAATACTAGAAAATTATTATACACCTACCACCAATACCAGATAATGACAATACATGTACTAGCAATACCAGATAAAGATAATACACCTTCCCTTAATACTAAATAATGACTATACATGTACCACCAGTACCAGATAGAGACTATAAACATACCACCAATACCAAATAATAACTATAGATGTACCACCAATACCAGAAAACAGTACTTTTGTAACAGAAATGACTGTCTACCATCTTGGATTTTTATTCAAACTGGTTCTAACCACCCAGGTCTTTTATCAGCCTTCAATGCCATTCTGTGCTGAGCTTTCTGGACCATCCCTCTGATTGTTTGTGTTGCACAAAGCAGTAACTATTCTTGATAAAAGCATATTAGTATATTTTATATGCTATATAGAGACCCTCTTTATTTTTCTCTCAAAACCTACTGCCAATACCAAATAGTAATTATAAATGTGCTGCCAACACCAGAAAATGAGTTTACACGTACCAAAAATACCAGATAATGACTTTACAAGCACCACCAATACCAGATAATACCTATATACGAACCACCAATACCAGATAATGACTATACATGTACTACTAATACCAGATAATGATTATACACCTACCTCCAACACCAAATAATGACCAGACACCCACCACCAATACTATATAATGACAAAAAAGACATAACGTCAATAACAGATAATGGCTATACGTGTACCACCAATACCTGATAATGAATAAAAGCATACCGCTAATACCAGATCATGACTTTACACATATCGCCAATACCAAATCATGTCTTTGCATGTTTTGCTAATACCAGTAAATGACTTTCCACATACTGTCAATACCGTCAGTGCTCAAAAGTCAGAGCTTGATGTGCATTGTAACGAGTGAAATAAGTATTTATTCCCATATCAACCAGTCTGGAGACTGGCTTGGCCACTCAAGGACCTTCATGTGTTTCTTCTTGAGCCACTCCTTTGTTGCCTTGGCCATGTGTTTTGGGTCATTGTTGTTCTGGAATACCCATCCAAGACCAATTTTCAATGTCCTGGCTGAGGGAAGGAGGTGCTCACCCAAGATTTGACAGTTCATGGCCCTGTTCACTGTCCCTTTGTTGTAGTGAAGGTGTCCTGTGCCCTTGGCAGAAAAACACCCCAAAACATAATGTGTCCACTTCCATGTTTGACGGGGGGGATGGTGTTCTTGGGGTCATAGGCAGCATTCCTCCTCCTCCAAACACAGCGAGTTGAGTTGATGCCAAAGAGCTTAATTTTGGTCTCATCTGATCACAACACCCTTTCACCCAGTTCTCTGGATCATTTAGATGTTTATTGGCAAACTGCAGATGGGCCTGTACATGTACTGTCTTGAGCAGGGGGACCATGCAGGCTCCGCAAGATTTCAGGCCTTCACGGCGCAGTGTGTTACCAATTGTTTTCTTGGTGATTATGGTCCCAGCTGTCCTGAGATCATTGACAAATTCCCCCCGTGAAGTTCTGGGCTGCTTCGTCACCGTTCTCCTGATCATTGCAGTTCCACAAGGGGAGATTTTGCATGGAGCCCCAGACTGAGGGAGATAGACAGTTATTTTGTGTTTCTTCCATTTGCGATTTATAGCGCCAACTGTTGTCACCTTCTCACCAAGCTGCTTGGCGATAGTCTTTTAGCCCAGTTCGGCCTTGTGTAGGTCTTTAATCTTGTCCCTGACATCCTTAGACAGCTCTTTAGTCTTGGACATGGTGGCTAGTTTGGAATCTGATTGATTGATTGCTTTTCTGGACAGGTGTCTTTTATACCGTACCGTAAAAGCTTGGATTAGGAGCACTCCCTTACAGAGGGTGCTCCTAATCTCAGTTCATTACCTGCATACAGCGAAGACACCTGGGAGCCTGAAATCTTGCTGGTTAATAGGGGATCAAATACTTATTTTACTCATTACAATGCACATCAAGCTCTGATTTTTGAGCACTGGGTTTTTGAGGGTTCCTTTTTTTGTTATTCAGTCTTTCACACCTACAATAAACCATTACAATTATAGACTGGACATTTCTTTGTCAGAGGGCAAACGTACAAAATTAGCAGGGTATCAAATACTTCTTTCCCTCACTGTATATATGTACCACCCATACCAGATAATGAGTATACACGTACCACCAATACCAGATAATGACTATACACATACCTCCAATACCAGATTATGATTGTACATGTACCAGTAAATCCAGATAATGACTATACAACTACCACTAGTACCAGATAATAACTAGACACCTACTATACACGTTCCACCAATAGCACATAAAGACTATACACGTAACCCCAATACCCGATAATGAATATGCACGTACCACCAATACCAGGTAATGACAATACATGTACCGCCAATATCAAATGATACCTATACATGTACCACCAATACCCGATAATAGCTATACATGTACCACCAATATCAGATATTAGCTATACATGTACCACTGATACCAGATAATGACTATATATGTACCACCAATACCAGATAATGACTATAAAAGTACCACCAGTACCAGAATTACTGTACAGCGCTGTGTAATATGTAATAATAACAATAAACATGAATAATCATGTACCATCAATACCAGATAATGGCTATACATGTACCACCAATATCAGGGAATGACTATACATGTACAACCAATACCAGATAATGGCTATACATGTGCAACCAATATCAGATAATAACGATACATGTACCACTAGTCCTAGATATTGACTATACATGTACCACCAATATCAGATAATGACTATACACCTACCACCAGTAGAAAATAATGACAAGACACGTACCAACAATTCCAAATAATGACTATACACGTACTGCCAATACCAGACAATGACTTTACACATATCACAAATACCAGATAATGATTTTACAAGTACCACCATTACCAGATAATGATCATACATGTACCACAAATACCAGATAATGACTATACACCTACTGCCAATACGAGATAATGAGTATACACGGACCATCAATACCAGAAAATTATTTTACACCTACCACCAAAACTAGATAATGACTATACACGTACCGCCAATACCAGATAAAGACTATAAAAGTACCACCAGTACCAGAATTACTGTACAGCGCTGTGTAATATGTTGGCGCTCTCTAAATCCTTTTTAATAATAATAAATAATAAAACATAGCACCAAAACCAGATAATGACTATACATGTACCGTCAATACCAATAAAAGACTATAAAAGAACCACCATTATCAAATAACATACTATATACACACTATACATGTGTGAGATTGAGAAAACAGCACATGTGTTTAATGTTTGTAATAAAATATAGGACTACTGTCGTTCTGTATTTTAGCCACAAGATGCCGCTGTTTCTGAGCACAGCTAAACAAGTGGCCAGTATTTGTATATTGTTAGGAGGTGTGGTTGTTCTGAAAAGGAGAGGAAGCAGGAAGCAGGAGAGCAGACATCTTGCAAGGACTGTGTGTGAAACAGAATCCGCTTGCATCCAAGGGTCAGCGTGTTCCTAGAGTCTCAGGAGCTGTGGCTGAGTGAGGCTGACCACCATCCAAGGCAGATCCTGTCCAGAGGAAAGCAGATTCGCGCCCCCTATTGCTCATTATTATGAAGGCAGGAATCCGGCTGGCAGTGAGGAGGCGCGTGTACAAGCACACTCGAGTCCGGACCGCGGTAAACCGCGATCGCTGGCTGCGCGTACTTTCGCGCTTCCAGCGAGCGCGGATTTTATTGATGAATCAGGGGCAATGACTATACACATACCACCAATACCAAATAATGACTATACACGTACTGCCAATACAAGAAAAATATATTACACTTACCGCCAATAGAAGATCATGGCTTTACATCCACCACCAATACCAGATAATGAATACACATGTACCACCAATACCAGATAATAGCTATACATGTACCACCAATATCAGATAATGACTATACACCTACCGCCAGTAGCAAATAATGACAAGACACGTACCAACAATTCCAAATAATGACTATACACGTACTGCCAATACCAGACAATGACTTTAAACATATCGCAAATACCAGATAATGACTTTACAAGTACCACCATTACCAGATAATGACTTTACATGTACCACCAATATCAAATAATGATCATACATGTACCACAAATACCAGATAATACATATACATGTATCACCAATACCAGTTAATTAATAAACACATACTACCAATACCAGGACTATAAACATACTGCCAATACGAGATAATGAGAATACACGTACCACCAATACCAAATAATGACTAACACGTACTGCCAATACCAGAAAATTATTTTACACATACTGCGAATACAAGATCATGGCTTTACACGTACTGCCAATACTAGGTAATGGCTATGCATGTACCACCCGTACCAGATATTACCTATACATATACCACCAATGCTAGATAATGACTGTACACGTACCATCAATACCAGATAATGACTTTACATATACCGCCATTACCAGATAATTATTTTACATAGATATACATGTATTACCAATGCCAGATAATGACTATACACGTACCACCGTTACCACATAATAACTATAAACGTACCACCAATACCAGATAATACCAGATAAGACTATACATTTACAACCAATACCAGATAATGATTGTACATATACCACCAATACCAGATAAAGACTAGGGCCCTGGTTTAATAAAGTTCTCCAGGGCTGGAGGGAATACACTTTCATCAGTGGAAGCTGGAATGGATTTCCTAAAAGTCATTAGCTATTGTTAGCAAATATTTTCAAATCTGGACCAGTTCCATTCCAAAGTTGCTTGATCACTCAGCTTCACTGGTTAAAGTGTATTCTCTCCAGCCTTGGAGATCTTTAATAAATCAGGGCCACTAAATGTGCCACCAATACAAATATTGACAATATACCTACCGCCAATACCAGAAAATAACAGTACACCTACCGCTAATACCAGATAATAACAATACATGAAACGCGAATAACCAATAATGACCAAAGATGTACTACCAATACCAGATAATGAATATACATGTACCAGCAATACCAGATAAAGACTTTATATGTACCACCAATACCAGATAATGACAATACACCTACCACAAAATCCTGAAAATAATAATACACCTACCGCTAATACCAGATAATAACAATACATGTAACGCGAATAACCAATAATGACCAAAGACGTACTACCAATACCAGATAATGATTATACATGTACCAGCAATACCAGATAAAGACTTTATATGTACCACCAATACCAGATAATGACAATACACCTACCGCAAAATCCTGAAAATAATAATACACCTACCGCTAATACCTGATAATACCAATACATGTACCGCAAATTTCCCGATAATGACCAAACACGTACTACCAATACCAGATAATATATGTACTACAAAAACCAGATAATGACAATACAGGCAATACAAGCAAAACCAGATAATGATTGTAAACATACCACCAATACTAGATAATGACTATACACATACCACCAATACCAGATCTTGACTATACACGTACCGCCAATACCAGATAAAGACTATTTACGCACCACCAATACCTGATAATGAACTTACAAATACCACTAATACTAGAAAACTAATATACACCTACCACCAAAACCAGATAATGACTATACACCTACTACCAAAAACAGATAAAAACTATACACGTACCACCAATACCAGATAATGACTTTATACCTGCCACCAATACTGGATAGTGACTATATACATACCACCAATACCAGATAATATCTATATATGTACCACCAATACCAGATAATGACAATACACATACCACCAATACCAGATAATGACAATACACATACCACCAATACCCGATAAGGACAATACACATACTGCCAATACCAGATAATGACTATACCCGTACCACTAATACCTGATAATGATTATACACGTACCATCAATACCTTAAAATTATTATACACCTACCACCAAAACCAGATAATGACTACACAGGTCTGGGCAACACCAGATAAAGCTTATAAATGTATAAATACATGCCTATATACATACCACCAATACCAGATAATGACTATACACATACCACCAATACCAGATAATGTCTTTATTTGTGCCACCAAAACCGAATATTACCTATACACGTATTACCCATACTAGATAATGACTATACATTACCACCAAAACCAGATAATAACTCTACATGTACCACAAATACTATTTAATAACTATACACGTACCACTAATACCAGATAATGACAATACATGTACACTGTTTCCCTGAAAATAGCTCTAGCATGCTTTTTCTGTATTTTTGAGGATGCTCGAAATATAAGCTTACCCCAAAAATAAGCTACAATATACATATAAAGACAAGAGGTGCTCATGTAGGAACGTGCTGTTGCTAGACATGATAAATTGGGACAATGGTTCTAAAAGAAAATGGAGTCACAAGAAATTCAAGATGGAATTCAGGGTTTGGAGAGTTATGATGTTCCACAATGTGATGACATGACTATTTTTGAATAAATCTTGTTTTTTGTTGATAAATGTGGATTGTTCATGAAAAAACAGGAAATCCCCTAAAATAGGCCCTAGTGCAATTTTTGGAGCAAAAAATTAATATTTTCAGTGAAACAGGGTACTACCAATACCAGATAATGAGTATATAACTACCGCCAATAGTAGATAATAATTATACATGTACTGCTAAATTGTTCCTCTTCTCATTATGTAAAAGTTGATAATTTTGGATTTCTATTCCCTTCATTAGATGTACATTTAAGAATGTAATAATATTTTCTGCTCAGTAGATGGCACCCAAAGACCAGGCCGTTACCGTACACATTTCACTTTTGCCCTTACTAATCATGGCCGCAATTGTACAACTTCAACATGGCGGCGACCGGATATCCGGTCTGGTAATCATCTTCCTGAGAAGTGGCGCATGTGTGAGCATGGCCATGGATATCAGGTTGCCAGTAGCCCGAAAACGGTTGTCTGAGGCGGTGACAACAGAGAATTCCTTCCACCTGGTAGCACCGGGGGACACTGTTACCACAGACATCACTTTTATGAGGTTAGAACTGAGCCTGCAGGATGTAGAAGAATCTGGCGGCTCCTAATAGAGCAACATTGAAATGAAACCTATGGGGGCAATACTATGGAAGCTGTCATTGCTTTTATGATTGTCTGCTCCAGGGCAGTCATTATTATCCTTGTTTTTTTATTTTTAGTTCGTGTTTTGAAATGTGTGCTTTGGTTTTATATTGCCATTTGATAATCAGTAAAAGGGGTGAAATGTACATCAATGCAAAAATATTGGAGTGCTATGTATTTTGCTGCTGCCGTTGGGTTTTGGATGTGAATTGCCGTGCTGTTCTGGAAGAATAGTACCACGGACCTGATATCACATGTCATGTGGGGCCCAGAGATCTAGCCTGAACATGTGTATGTAATCCCATTAGGGGGGCCACATACCCATGGGATCCTGTACAAGATTCCAAGGCCGTTATTATTATCCAGTATTTATATAGCACCAACATATTACGCAGCGCTGTACAAAGTCCATAGTCATATGACTAGCTGTCCCTCAAAGGAGCTCACAATCTAATGTTTTTCACAATCACATTCCAAAAACATGCAGTTAGGTTAAATGGCTTCCCTCCCAAAATTGACCTTAGACTGTATTAGTGACAGATGACTATGGTAGCCCCTTTGAGGGACAGCTGGTAACATGACTATGGACTTTGTACGGCGCTGCATAATATGATGGCGTTATATAAATACTGTGTAATAATAATATAATGTAAAGCACAGTTTATGCACTGGAGCAGTCTGAAATACATAATATACAAATCGGTGTATAAACTGGATCCATTTACCGTATTTAACATACAATTAAGATAAACTGTATTTAAACAACGAGTGAGTTGTAATTCTGAATTTCTGAATAAAAGCTTTAAAATGGAACTAAAGCTCCATTATCAAACTTGGGGATCAGGCAGGGCTTTATTGCAGGAACAGGCATCGACCTTTTTTCCATAAGCATGCGCAGCTCAGGGTAGGAAGCTGCTATACTTGGCACATACTGGCTACCTCTGAGGCTGCTGGGACTTTTTCAACACAAGATGAATATCGTAGGTCTTGTAGGGTATCCAATGGTATTGGTGGTCTGGAGATATCACTCTGACCAATACTATTGCAAGTATTCTGCTTAAAATATTTTATGGGGAAATTGAATGACATTTTAGGAGGTTGGAAGGTTTCTGCTTAAATGCCCATTGAAGTTCTATCAGCAACCACAGCTTGCAGCCACTTTGGTCTAAGGCTATGGTTCTCGTCCGATAATCGGCTCATGGCTGATATCAGACGAGAATCTGGTATGTGTACAGTGCTCGTCGTTCATCGTCCTGGACCGTCGTGGCGGATACATGACCGATGAACGATTGTAATTCAATTGAAGGGGAGAGAGCACAGCGGGGTGCCAGTCCGTCGTGTTCCCCCTCCCCTCTCCTTAGAGCAGAACGGTGCTGTATGTACAGCACTCGTTCATACATCATGTAGTCGTTGGAAAGGATCGTGAAAGATCCTTTCCAATGACAAATATTGGACGTGTGTACGTAGCTTAGGGCTGCATGCGCATGTTCAATTTTTTTTTTACTGGAACTTATGTTTCATGATTGTTTCTAGTGACAAAAGTGTGACAGATAAATGAACAAGCTCTGAACACACAACGCTGTCATGTTCTATGGGGAGGGGGGGGGGGGGGGGGTTGCACAAGTGAGCAGCACCCCTCTGTGCTCTTCTCTATTGACTTGCACAGCAGTTGTTCATCGATCTGTCAGGATGGGAACGTATTGGGCGAGAATCATTTAGGCCTAAAGCTGGCAGATATTCCTGGAAATTGTACTTCCCCATTGACCAGAGCCACGTCTTGTTTGTTTCCAGGCTCCTGGCATCATTAGCAATTACCAGGCATCAAATGGGTATTTTAATAAACTGTACTAAGCAACTCATACCAACCAATTTGAATACATGTGAATATTCAGACCAGTATAACAGGGATCCTGATTGGTTCATATGGTTTACAGCTTTTTGAACTTGTTTTGCTGTCTACACTGCAAAAAGTGTGCTTCCTTGGGATGTCATGGCTGCCAGGTGTAGAAGTTGGCATAGACTGTGGTTGGCCAATATTTAACACAAAACTAAACCTCAAATCCAAAAATTAAAAGCAGGCAAGTTATTTTATTGTAGAAGGGATAAGCCTTGTTTCATCTTTAATAAAACAAACTTACCTGCCTGTTCACATTGTTATCTATAATGTACCCATGTGTAAATCAGCATGTGCAGTGCAGCTTCCTCACCACGGCAATGTCTAAATGAAAAGAGGACATACTGTACAGATAGCATACGCTCCCATGAGCATTTTAAATCTTTAATTTTTTCATAGTTGGTGCAACTTTTTTTTTACTTGTAGAAATTAAATCATGTTAGTTTTATTCTTAACCAATTACCTATCTTCATTTTTTTCAGAGGTCATGGAACCTACATGGAAGATGACAAGCTGTTGGCATCTGTGGCTGGTGTGGTTCAGAGAGTTAATAAACTTGTCTGTGTCCAAGCCTTAAAGACACGGTAGGCGCTTTTAAAATACATAAAGTGTATCTATCCATTTTTTATAGATTAGAATAAGGTGGGGAAGGGTTACATAATACTATCAGGGGCTTTGTAAAAAGGCATTCATCCCAACTTATTGTTTGGCAGGAACAGTTTCACCAGACAGGATGTAAAGCAGATATCCAAACAAGAGCAAAGCAATAAATAGCTGATATGTTTTTTTTCCTCTGCTCTTTTATTACATTTAATTATAAATGTTTTTTTTTTTTACAAGCTGGAACGGATAGGTAAGTAATAATTGCTGCCAGTATCCTCATTCCTCAATTTCAAACATAGCAATACAATCTATTTTAGACTGAAAGCCTACTTTGTTTGTAAAAGTGTATCTGTTCATCACATTTTGTAAAAATAAAAGGTGCATTTTTATCATACCGCGTCATTAAATGGACGATTGCATTGTGTGGTCCTAGAACATATAAAGCTAGAAATTTAATGCCACAAAAATGATTTTATGTAGTATAACCACTTAGTAAATTTAGACAACTACATAGTGGTCACTATTGTTATGTCTTTGCATTTTATGGATCAGTGTTGATATTTGCAGGAGTAGCGACTTAGTTGATCTTACAATACTGTTGTTGTGTGAACAGAGAGGGGATTCAAATGTTCTAATCCATACATATTGCATATCACACTGACATGTATGATGGGGAAATGCCGAGATCAGCGAGATACTAAAAAGATACTTTTTGGCTCATTAGTTTTCCAGAAAAAATGTTTTTTTTTTGCCATGAAAGATTTTGCCTCATCAGGTGGTTAGTAATTGTAACTTACTATCCTCCACATCCAGGAGCACTGCTGTTGTTTTTCCGTCATCTGTTCTGTTCCTCATTAGCTTCCTAAACGAAAAAAAAAAAAAAACTGCAGTTAAGCAATTAAAGCATACCTAAACTCAGAATTTTCACTTTAGATTTAAGTATAGACAACCTTCTTATGTAAGGTAAAAATTCTCTCGAGTCCTATGGCTGATGGCTCTGCCCCCCCCACCCACCAGAAATGCCCCTGAAGGGAAATCCCTCTCCTCCGCAATGCATACGGAGAAGTGGGTATGTCCTCTTACCCCGGCGGTGGGTGTTAAGGCCTGCCGCAGTAAATACGGAAGGGAGGCATAACAACGAGGCTCAAGAAGGCTCTAGAAAAAATTCTTAATAACGTGCTATCTTTGCTACATTAATTAATGACTCTGTGCTAACTGGGTCTTTCTGTGCCACTCGATATAAATAGGAGGGTGGTCAGCTTTGCGGCTCCAGAGCCGTGGGCTGCCGGCCGGGATTAGGCCGATCGACCAGGGGGGCATTAAGCCAGAACGGACTACTGGCTAGGCCATATCTGGTCGACCTCTGGCCTAGGTGATCGAGAATGGATGGGAGCGCAAAGCCTCCCACGATACCCATGCCATGCATCCCAGGAGGCTCTTGGCTGCTCCTTCTGCGCATGCCTGACCTTTCACTAAAGGGGAAATTGCCAATCTCACGCATGCGCAGTGGGATCTGCAAGTTTTTTTCAAATAGGAACGTAGGATGCGACGTAGGAAGAAACCGGAAGAACAGAGAGCGGGTGACAGTGCCTAGTGTGCCGGCCCGAAGACGGATGCTGGGACGACGCGGGACCTGATGGAAGAAACCTCTGGACCGGTCGACTGCTCTGCAGGATTGAAGATGAGTGTATTTTTTTTGTTTTTGGTTTCTGTCCTCTTTAAATGCTATGTGGTTCTACACACAACCTTTTGAAGGCTAATAACAGGGTCCCATTTGGATATTGCTTTTTGAAATTGCCAGAAAAAATTCTTACCAGCATGCTACCTTTGTTACATTAATTGATGACTCTGTGCTAATTGGGTCCTTCTGTGCCACTCGATATAATAAATAGGAGGGTGGTCAGCTTTCCTAATATGTTTGTGCTGTGAAGGAATGGGGCTAGAATGGGAGCTGTATCTCAGTAAGTTTAAAATCAGCTTTATTTTTCAAAACAGAAATATATAGATTGCAACTCATCTGTCAATAGATGTTCAGGCTGCATTAGTTTTTTTTTTAAGCTCTAGTTCCCAATATTTTCCTTTTTACCAGTAACTCGCTTCATATCCTAAGGTATTTACACTCATTTCACCGTAAGCTGGTATGCTGATTTGGACTTTGCCCACCCCTCTTTTTATCTCTATAACATTGGGAGGGATGGCTATTGTACTTAACAGGAAGTTCACCGAAAACAAAATTTTGATCAGAATAAAAAAAATTATCTAATTACAAATATAGTTCGCCAAAAGGAATATAAATTTAAAGCACTATATTTAGGGACCTGCCAGCTACAATTTGCAATATGAAATTTCTGTTTTTTGGGTTTAGGTGCCTTTATAGTAAAAATGTAACCTATGCACTATGTTTTCCCTTTAAGAAACAAGTTTTTATGTTTGTTGGTATGAAGCCCTCCTTTCCCAAAACCCTCTGCCCACAGCATCTGTCTCCTCTCCACAATAATTAGTTTTCTAGCAGATTTTTACAGAGCTGCCGACAAGCACAGCTTGACTCTCTGTAATGCACTGTGCACATTCACAGACCATTTACAAAAGCAGCCAGTGTGTCAGAGGTTTAGTACAGTTTTTAGCTAAGTGACTATGAGATTATGTAATGGTTTTGTGAGTTAAAATGAAGGACTGACCTTTCCTGTGCCAGAGGTTTAAAAAAACGTCATGCTAGATGCATTTATGTGAAAACTTTATTGTCAAAGTTTTTGATCAGATTGCTTTTGAGAACAATGGAAAATGAGGAACTTTTAAAAGGGACTTTAAGTTTAAAAGGGTAGGTAAAGGTGAAGTAAAAAGTGTCTTGCCCAGATCTTGTCTTGGGCAAAATTCTAAGAAGGGAGCGAGATGGAACAAAGATGACCACCTTTCATCGATGTCAGTCGCTTCTGATCAAAGATATGTTTTTTATGGCTTTTATTTATTATCATTTATTTTTTTCATGGCTTTAATTATCAGCTTTGTCTTGCCAGCAGCATAGTAGAGCTGCATTGATCACCAATATATGGTGAATCAAATGACCCAAAAGACTTGTCCAGCACTTGCATATGAGAATACTTCTGGTAGAGGCTACAAAATAAAGCAAGTTGTATTGGGAAATCAACACTTTTTATACGCTCCACTTTTCCTATACCTACTCTACTTTAAATATAAAAAAGCAAACCTGCCGCAGAGAAATATGAAAACTTCCATTGTTGACTTTCCATTAAAAAGGTTGCTTGTCGTTAACCCAGAAAAGTATGTGTATGAGAAGTCCCAAAGAAAATGTATGTCTATCTGCATATGTGTAATGCTAGTTGTCTTGAATACCTTATAAGTCACGGACATAAAACAAGAGTAGAGATCAAAAATTCAAAAGCCCTTGTAAGTCTCTGATTAAGTGTGAGAGCCAGGAAGATAGCACAGACAGAAGCGGGGGCTATGTTTCTTTGAAATCTCTTATGTTACTCTAGTGTACAGTTCTCGTGTTTCAGTTCGGCAAGTTTCAAAATTTAGCAAGTCGTGGTTTTGACATTTATAAAGTTAACATTTATTTGTTTTGTAGGTACAACGGGGAAGTTGGTGATATTGTCGTTGGAAGAATTACAGAGGTATGTGCTGTCCTTTCATGCCTAGCTGTGCATTGTTGCATGAGCTCATTTGACCCAATCAATCCTCATATGGCTCTAGTTTTTTTTAAGGGGTAACAACTTTCCTCTAGTAAGAATTTCAGTATGCTTTACTCTATGTTTTCTAATTTGTTCTAGTGTTGTAATTGCACCCTTAGCAAACCTTTACTAACATAAAGTGACTGCTAACTAGTTCAGTAGCTCTGTAACCAGCTGCCTTATTATTATTACTACACATATTTATATAGCACTGACATATTACACAGCACTGTACAAAGTCCATAGTCATGTCATGTCCCTCAAAGGGGGCTCACAATCTAATGTCCCTAACATAGTCATATGTCATTAATATAATCTAAGGCCAAAATTGGGGAAGAAGCCAATTGACTAACTGCATTTTTTTGGAATGTGGGAGGAAACCGGAGTACCCAGAGGAGACCCACGCAAACATGAGTAGAACCTGAGAACTCTATGCAAATAATGTCCTGTGGCCGAGATTGGAACCTGGGACCCAGGCCAGTGTGCTAACCACTGAGCCACTATGTTCCCCATAACCCTAGCTAGCTAGCTTGCCACTTTGTATAAACATGCAATTTGTGTGTTTTGTACTCCTGCATAAATTTTACTCGACAAGAAACTTTTGGTACAGTATATAGGGATATTGTCAAGAGAAACCTTCTGCCATGCAGAAGCGACTCATAACCTGATCTTAGATTCTGTGCAGTTTCCAGGGTAGGTAGTGGCACAATTCCTGTATTGGATGTAAGTTTTTGGGAACTCCTGAATTAATTTCATTGATTGAAAGTTATACATGATTACAAAATTGAAGATGAAATGATAGCTTGCTATTGAGGCTTGGTAAAAAAATGACTGTGTGTTTTAGTAATGAATCATGTTTTATTTTACAATTTGTCATTGCAGGTGCAGCAGAAGCGATGGAAGGTGGATACCAATGCACGCCTGGACTCTGTTTTGCTGCTTTCCTCAGTAAATCTCCCTGGTGGGGAGCTGGTGAGTTTAGCGGAATCTCGCAATTGTCCTATTGTTTGCATATTCAAAGAGCATCTACAGGAGAATATTATTATTAAACAGGATTTATACAGCACTAACATATTATGCAGCGCTGTAGATTGAATAAGAGTTGCAAAAGACAGACCGATACAGACAGTGAGACAGGAGGAGAGGACCCTGCCCAGAAGAGCTTACAATCTAAGATTTGGGGGAAGTAACACACAATAGGAGGGGGGATATGGAATGGTGGGAAGTAGTGAGGGTTTAAGGGACAGAAGAAGATGGGTAGGCAAGTTTGAAAAAAAATGGGCTTTGAGTGCATGTGCAAGAAAGTAGGAGCAAGCCAAATAGGATGAGGAAGACCATTCCAGAGTCGGGCAGCCATATAAAAGTCTTAGAGCCGTGAAGTCATTAGTAGGACATTGGAGGAGCGAAGGGAGTAGTTAGGGGAGTATTTTCCTATCAGGTGTGAAAGGTAAGTGGGATAAGAACTGTGGAGGGATTTAAAGGCAAAGCACAGGAGCTTGAATTTGATTCTATGGTGAAATGGAAGCCAATGAACATAACTACAAATTGAGGCAACAGAAGAGGAGTGGAGGGAAGGATGAGGTGAGAAAAATCGGTCTTGAGTTCTAACAGACAACTCGGTAAAACTTGAAAGCGAACTGAAAATCTTGGAACAATGTTTAACCTGCCAGCTGTCAGAATTCATCTACCAGATTTTGTCTAACTAGCGCTTAGGTCCCAATTCCAGCAATAGCTCGGTAGCTGGGGTTATGTGTCTGTTGTCCAGCAGCTATGTTCAGACACAGCTAGTTAGGAAAAGCCTTTTCCAGGGTTCAGATCTACTTTGTATTATAGTTACCGTATTTCGGACCATAAGACGCACTTTTTTTCCTCCTAAAGTGGGGGGAAAATCAGGGTGCGTCTTATGGTCCGAATGCAGAGGTACAGGGGCATATTTTTTTTACTTACCTGTGTCCCCGCCGGTCCCCGGCTGCGCCGATCTCTGCCTGTTCTGTGATCCAGCGTGCGGCACTTGTGCCCGCCCACGAAGGCGGCGCCGATTGATTTGATGAATGCCGATCGGCGCCGCCTTCATGGTCGGGCACAAGTGCCGCACGCTGGATCTCAGGGGAAATCAAATCAATTTTTTTTTTCTTGTTTTCCCTTGTGCGGAAAACCTGGTGCGTCTTATAGTCCGGAGCGTCTTATGGTCCGAAAAATACGGTATTCCTCTGCAGCCAGATTGAACACATTTCTCGTGTTTGTGCACAGTAACAGTCTTTCGCTATACAACCTTCCTCATGTGCTTCAGTGTGCATCACATCAACGCTGCTTTGGATTCAGAGACAGGGCTGTGCTTTTAATCTAGAAAGCAAAGGAATGGATCAGGTTTGACCAGGTGCTGATTGATAAGCTACAGGCTTGCAAATCAGCAGTAAAAATGCTGTTAGCTATATCCTCTACAACATATTCTTCTCCCATGCAAGCAGCCACAGCTTATGTGAGCGTGATAGTTATGCACTAAATTCACAAGCAATGCAGCTTTGTTGCACACTAGAAGCTGCATTATATACATGTCACGGGCAGGGTGTACAAATATTTGTGGGAAAGGGAGAGAAAACTGTGTGATGAACCCTAACCAACACCTTTGCAAGTCTTGGATAAAATGGGTCTTTACTTATTGTGATATTCCCAAAGACAAGTAATGTCTATAAACAAGAGAAAAGCTAAAAGTATGATGGTCAAAACTTTACAGATAATTACATACAACACATAACTTTATGATATGTAAAATAAGTGAAGTATTAAAAATGTTGTATTTGTCTACTCTATGCTGTTGAACTTTGTGTTTAATTACGTCGTTTTCATTAAACCATTTAACCAATTGGTCAGGACTTGGTTAGTGGAGCACAGCATACTTGCCGATTATGGCACATACTTACCCTTGTGCAGCTGTCCTTCAGCAATAAACGGCCCCCGACCTGGTTGCATCCTCAAAAGATCCATGAGGCAATCCTCTTCAGCCATTGGATGACCACCGACAATGTAACTCCTGCATTACTGTCCCCAGTAGCTCTGCACTACACAGCAAATGCCATGCCGTACAATATGGGGCTTAAACAAAAATTTACCAGGGGTCAGGGTCCAATTTTTTTAATATTACAGTTTGTACTACCTCCTGGTGACTTTTTTTGTTGAGTTTAGGTACACTTTAACATTTCTACTAAAACTTTGGGTGGCTTGCAGAACTATTTGTGGGCACTAGATGTCAATATTGCTATGCTGTTGTTTGGTTCTGAAATCATGAAGAAGACTGCATCCCAGGCTCTGCCATGATGAATATTTTTTTCTCCTCTTTCCAAGCGGTCGCTTATTTAGTGCTTAACACTGACAGAGAAATATAGCCTAAAGGATGCATGTACTTGAAATTAATCTGAGAGAAGCAAATGGTGAAATGGAATACTGAAATAATGGTGTTTCCCTACTTAACTAACCATACAGATGGAGACAAGTCAATGACTATATTCTGGATCTCTACTTTAAACAAAATAGACCTGTCATTTGAAGGAGAAAATTTTGTTTTTTGAAAAAAAAAAAAAACATTGGAAGGATTACAACTTTATAGCAGGTTTTTCCCTGCTTCTGCTCTGCTGATTTTATTGATGTAGCTATTGTAGCACATGTTGGAGGGAGAAGTCTGCTTTTATTAAATCCACATGATCAGGCTTAGTGCTGTAATTTCAAAACCGTTCATTACCCTGCACATGAGTTCCTGTATGGTACTCTCCTGCAATGGAGTAGTGTAGAAAGTCTGAACCAGAGGGTGCTTGCTATACTTGTTTCATTCAAAAGTAACCTAGAAAAATACGTAAGCCCCCATTCAAAAAAAAAAAAAAAACATTGGAAGGATTACAACTTTATAGCAGGTTTTTCCCTGCTTCTGCTCTTTATCATTTTCCATTCATAAAAAAAAAAAAGGTAATGCTTCACCAGGGGTTCCATTACTTTGAGCCAGTGGACCAGAATAAATATGAAGGAGGTATGACATTGTAACATAATTATTCTGGGTCCATAATAAAGAAATCAAGTGTCCTTTTTTAAGAAGCCATGATGAACAAAGCAGAAGAAAGCATATTTAAGAAGGTAATTGAGGAAAACACATAGGTGCCTAATTTCAAAGGCTTGGAAACCTACACTTCCAAAAACAAAAAACAAGTTAGCAATAGCTAATAGCAAAGTTAGCAATAGCAGCTCCCATAGATTTTTCCTTTGCAAGTTCCCTTTAAAGAAAATATTGCCAAGGAACAAGCTTACAAGTGGAAGATTTGCATTTTCCAGTTAACTGTAATAATTGATGTTGGCATGCCATTTTCCTTTATCATTTTCACATGTATTAATAGCTTTCTTATGGATTTTAAATTAAGTCCTTAATCGGCATTAATGTGTGTTTGTTAACCTCTCCCGCTTGTACAGGGGAGTGCAGTATAATGAAAAGCCTTTAGTCTAAAAACAGCTTCAGTATGTCAGGACTTGTCATACTAAACAAACAGAAGCGCAGCATGTGTCTATCCTGTCACTGGGGAACTGTAAGTCTCAGCAATTGGGGGTTGCTAATTATAACAAAAGTTTTTGCTCAGTATTGTTTCAGAAATGTCGGTTCAAGTCAGATAACCTAAAGGGAACATCGAAGGGTTTCTTGTATTTACCTCAATGAATGGCACTGACATTGTGGCGTTCTGTTTCAAACAGATGGCATATCCAGATTTAAAGATTTTCCGTTCTGGTCTTAGCACAGGAAAGCAACACCAGTTACCTGTTAAAAAATCACTATCAGATGGTAAATGAATGTATAGTTAATCTCTAGCTTTTCACATATACGGCAAAGCAGAAGGTTTGTTTAAATGCTGGCCTGCCCAACAGCACATAGTTGCCTCCCTCCTGCTCCAAGTCAGTCTGGTGAAATCCTATAGATGACTTTCCCACTCATGTGTCAGCCCTGGTGTATGGCATTTGGTAGCTCAGGAACCCAGCACTGAAACGTAAGAAGGAAAGAGTCACAAGCTTCCAATATCTATTGGGGCAAAAAGAAGGTGAGTCTAGTTAGGGTGCTTAGTGAGAATGTAGGAGACCCTAGTAGCTTGCTTGGGATGCTATAGAAAATTTGTAGTGTTGTAAAACTCCAGCACCTTGAGTTTTTAAGATTTATTTTTAGTAGAATGGTTATAAACGTCTCTATGTAGCAAGCAGATCTTTCCTGTTGTAGTATACCAGATAAAGTGTTTATATTACTATATTTTCCACTAAACAGTGTACAAACAAGAACACATGGGTAAGTAGCCAGTACATGCTTTTTGTGTACTTTACTGCAAAAATCTTTTGAGTTGCACACACACATTGATACACACCAAGTGAGTTGTGTCATTTGGCTTTTTCCCCTGAACAAATTAATACATGCACAGCAGTTTGTTTCCCTAGAGTGACATTCTTCAGCAGTTCCCTAGCTCCAGCTTTTACATGACACAAGTGTAGCACTGGAGAGGACTGGGACTCTGCATTATTATACAGCCCACTGATCCTCTGTGTCTTGTGTTTTCTTACAGAGGAGAAGGTCAGCAGAGGACGAGTTGGCAATGAGGAGCTACCTGCAGGAAGGAGACTTGATTAGTGTATCCTTTGACAGCAGCCATGCTGGCACAAGCTGACTTGCGAGCTGCTGTGCCAGGCAGCTGTGCCAACTATAAATACATCTTGCCAGTATATTTCTCCACGTGTGACACGGTGAAGTGCACGGGCCTTCTACAGTGCTGTTACTGAGCAACAGGATCTGATATGGTGCAAAGAAAGAAATGACAATGTTAAATTATTGAATTAGGGGCAAAAAGGAAGATGTTTGAGGGGGTAGTAGTTTTGCCAGGTAGCAGGAAAACTTTGTAGGGGGCTGTAGCTAAATAGGCAATTTCAATTTTAATGCAGGATCTGGTTAACTTTGAAAAGATGTTCCACTACTTCTGCCTTATATAGCATATAGCTCATTAAAGAGACCCTGCCTTTGTGAATGAAAATGAGGCTGTCATTTTGTTCCTTGATTTTGTATTAACCCTCCCAGCGTTCTAATTCTCTCCGTATTTCCATGCAAAAAGCCTTCCATTTTATTTTTTGCATGGAAATTTATTTTACTTTGTAGGCGTACAATTCTTAGCATAACTCACGGAAATATGGCCAATATTTAATAAATTTAATAATTAACTTTAAATAAAAAAACACAAAAATCTGTTTAAAAAAAAATTATAGTGAAACGTGTAATATAACTGTACAGTAGCATGTATATTATATAAAGATTTCTTTGTATTGGACTCAATACAGTTATTTTGTATTGAATTCAATACAACACCGATGCATGCATCGATGTCACCGGGAAAGCCCGGAGATTGTCTCTGCAGTCGCCGGCTAAAGATCGAACAAAGAAGACGTGTCCGGAGGAGCTGCAGGACACCGGGGGACAACAACAGAACAAGGTAATTTTTTTTTTAATGTTTTTAGTGACCCTGAGGAAATACCGCTGGGGGAGGGGGTGGTGGGTTTTAATATATTCATTGGCTGGAATAAGCATGCAATCTGTAAAGTACTGGGGTACATGACATGTGCAAACTTATTCCAGGCCTATGAATCCACTAACGGTGAAGGGAGGGAATTGATTACCCAGTAGCTTCAAATTTTAAAATCAAGTTGTCAGTTACAGTTCTTAAGTTTCATGTGGTTTCCTTTTAAAGTGAGATATGAAGTCTTCCATTGGCTGGCTGTCTTATTAACCATTCGCTTTCAAGTGTATAACGAAAACTATTTTTACATAGTTATGAATTTGAGGGGTTAGAATATTTGTAAGCCTGTGCTTGTCCTGATGATTGTTACCAATATGGAAAGTAATGGAAATTCTAACCTTTTAGAGTTGCCAGGAGTACATGAAGTGAGGGTTAATTTTCCTCTGGGGACAATAAGTTGGTGACAGCTGTCTAAGATTTTCATTCAGGCACTGATGCACCTCTGCAATGGGATGCAGACAGCAAAAAAAGAACTGACAAGTGTTTTAAATCTCCCTAACTATGTCAAAAACTTAACAAAACAATTTGGTTATACAAAATTCATTAGCCTGACAGCAGCAATGCTTATAAAAACCTTAGAGCAAAATAAATATTATCCCTGGTTTATTAAAGTTCTCAAAGATTAGAGAAGATAAAATATTATGGCTGATCCAGGAAACCTGGAATTGATTTCTTACAATTTATTTGCTATTTGTTGGTAAATGCTTTTAATCCTTGACCAGATCCAATCTAGGTTTTCTGTATCGCCTGGGTTCACCGATGATAATCTATCTTCTCCAGTCTTGGAAAGCTGTAATAAATCATGCCCATTGAGTGGTATACGTGTTAGAGACTCATCAATGTTCAGATCAGTTCTAACATGATACGAGTCAACCTTTCTTTGACTACCTTTTAAGAGTGACTATTCCAGCACCATTTTTATATATTAACAGGGGGCTATCAGGGAATTTAAGGGCTTATTGGGTATTTGTCACCCAGTTTTTTTTTATCATAAACCTTCTAGAACCTCTGATCTGTCCCATGAATGCACCTGTCTCAGACTGCAAAAAGGCAGCCAGGTGAAAGCTTTTAGAAGTGCTGGGCATGCTCACTGATATTGCTCAGTGGCCTAAATAACTGTTTGGTCAATGTTGGACATTTTAGAAACTATAAAAAAGATATGCTTTAGGTGGCTGCCTCATAACAAAGGCTGTATATTTAGTGACCACTGAGACATGGCTAGGTTTTTTTGTGAAGTTGCTAATTGGATTTTCAACTTCTGCTCTGCTTCATACTCTGCTAATAAATTAGCATACCAGCCAGGTAGTAGCATTGCAGGGAGATTAGCAGCTAGCCCTGCTACCTGTATATGCTTTGATACACGGAGGTCCCAGTCCTGTTCTTGCCTCCCTCCTCACATAGCTGATTTGCCTTCTTGGAAAGGATAAAGGGTTTTTTTAGTACAAATATTTTATTTCAGTATAATAACTGGGTTAAAAGTTAGGGCTTCTTGAGCAACGCCCTGAGATGTTAGTTGTCCAATGACAGCTTCCTCTTGAGGGTTGGATGTGCATTATGGCCTGTTGGTTTACAATATGTAAATTTATGGCGGGGTCAGGAATAAGGTAATCCCAACCCTTTGGTAATTCTTTCATAATGTTTGCTCCGAAAAGTTAACTATTAACGTTTCTTTTTTAATTAACTTCTTTCCGTTCCTTATCCTAAAGGAAAGTGGTACTTATACAGGATTTTTTGCAGAATCGCAGGCTAGCCAAATATCTGTCACATGTTAACCTAAGATCATGTCTGGCAGTTGGCACAAGTGCCTTTTTGGTTTTGATTCCTAGCAAGCAAGATGCTATGGTCTGTTTATCTTGCCACCATCTACCATGCACATGCAATATAAGGAGGCTGAACCCATCTTCTTCTTTCACCAATTTCTTCCCTCATAGTGAAGAATATACAGCCCTTCACAAATCCCCCATCTCTGTTTTCCAAGTGTATTCTATAGACAGGTGAAGAGAGCCTAATCAGTTCTTGTTGAGGACGCCACAAACTAGCCCCAGCATTTATTTTCTT
Organism: Pyxicephalus adspersus; assembly: GCF_032062135.1. Lineage (NCBI taxonomy): Eukaryota > Metazoa > Chordata > Amphibia > Anura > Pyxicephalidae > Pyxicephalus > Pyxicephalus adspersus. The sequence continues at coordinate 78,500,577 of NC_092871.1, forward strand.
TCAGGTATTTTTAATATTCATACAAGTGAAAGTAATTCTGCTTGTTTAGTTTGCCCAAAATACAATATGTGCATTTTAAAACCAGAATTTGCGGCCAGAATTCTGTGGAACCCTAGGGTTCCTCCAGGAGTTGCCAGAGGTTCCTTGAGCTGTGGTTGAATGACTTGCCAGAGGATGTTGCTTGTATAGTTCAAGCCCAACACCACTTTGTAGAGCCAGCTGTATGAAACTAAGAACCTTTCTTCCTTTCTGTAAAAGTAGCATTCTGACCACTAATTTATGGGGAAGCATTCTTCTCACTGGAAACCAATGCAAATAGCATTTTGCCATCGGCTGATAATGCAGGTGTTCCCCAACACCTGAAAATTATATAAATGTTCCTCAGGGTGAAAAAGAGAGAAATGCTGCTTTAACTTATATGGTCAGACTTGACAGTTGGATAAAGTGTACTAAAAAGGGTAAAATCACCTTTTGTGGACAAAAACATTTTCTTTAAGGTCTTTAAGTGATCTCCAACCCCTGGGCAACAGGCCGGTGCCGGTCCGTGGCTGGTGAGTTGGTGGCAGCAAATGACAAAAGTCAGATGCAGCAGCGGGAGCCGCTGGTGGCCCTCATTTCACTGCTCTAAAGCTAATGACAGTGTGACAGCATGAGCACAACCAGCGGTAGCATGAGCGGCTGTCCTCACTGCTTACACAGGAGCTGCTGAGAATGGCAGAGCAAAGTATTTTTATGGTTTTTACTTCTCTGCCATTCCCAGGAGCTCTGCCACCTGACCACACACCGGCTCTGTTACACTACTCTGCTATTCTCAGGTAGTGTGCTGACAAGAGGCCGAACTGCTGAGAATATCGGAGTACTGTAAGCTTTACATGTACCGGGCCGAGGCAAAGTTTTATTCTGTGTTACCGGGCCCTGCTGTCAGGTTGGTGACCACTGCTTTAGGCCATTGATCATATAATCTTTGTGGTAGGGTGATCAAAACTCATCAGCATATGGATAAATGACTAGAGATTTTGTTAATAAATAAAAGTGGAGGGAGCAAGAACTAGCTTTTTCTCTATAAAAGCATTTCATTGTTTTAATTTTTTATTTATCCATCCCACAAATGCCATTAATGTCTGTTAACATTAAAATATACACTATATTCTTTGTAAGTGGGTGCTGTAAAATACATTTTTTTTGTGTGTCACCATTTGCGTGCTTCTTCCTTCACTTATTCTTCAGGCTGAGGTCCAACAGGTGTTCGCTGATGGGGCACTATCTTTGCACACTCGCAGCCTCAAGTATGGCAAGGTATGAGTTGTTGCTGGCAATGCATATATGAGCTTTTGCTTTTCACAAATATTTTACGTTTGACATATTTTTTGTCTGTAGCTTGGGCAAGGCGTGCTGGTTCAAGTATCTCCATCACTGATAAAGAGGAGGAAGACTCACTTTCACAATCTTCTCTGTGGTGCCTCCATAATCCTTGGAAATAATGGATTTATCTGGTTGTACACTACCCCACAGGAGGCAGAAGATGAAGCAGGGGGATTTGTCACCAATCTGGAGGTAAGTCACTTATTTATTTAAAGTGCCAGAACTGCTTTGCCAAGCACGGCTAATTGCTTTTTGGAATGTATGAAAAAGCAAGAAAGAGAGTGCTATATGAATGAAAGAACCCATCTCAAGATAGATTAAAAATCATTAGGCATATTTACTCTTTGTTTTAGTTCTCTGGCTAAAACGCAACCCCATCTAGCAGTGATCCATGAGTTATATATAAGCATAAGCACATGCTGGCTGTCTCTCAATAAGTGAGCTATCCCAACATAATTTCCAGCTCTATCCAACTGTCATTCACTGTGAATTTTTTAAATGTAATTAATGTTTTGTAGTAAGCAAAAAAAAAAAAAAAAAAAAAAAACACAGCTCTATCCCTTTATGACTGAGATGAACCAGTGCTATGAAACCTTTGTGTAAGAAGTTGGTGTGTTATTTACGTGGTAGTTGCAGAGCAATAGGACGATGTGTAGTTTTACATTAAATTTTGTATAGATTTTAAAAATCATATAAATACATCTAAAAACCCCAATTGCAGGTTTCTAAATATACTTCCATATCTATGATTGTATCATCAAAATTATTGGAAGGAAGCAGACTCGATGTTCTAACTATAGGTTGTGACAAAGTATGTGACTGTAGGATCAGACATAATATTCCTAACAGCATACATCTCACAAAGTTTACAATGCCTAGCTGAATTGCAATGCTACATCTTTTCTCTCCCATAAGCTTCTGACTCGGGTGACAATTATGTCAATTTAATGCCACTGCAGTTGTGTTCTGTTATCATAAATGTCTGACACAGATCAGCCTCTGGTGAAGCCTCCAACCTTTGCAGTAATTTGCTGCGATATTACAATGTTGCAGTCTGGTTTATGGGGAGAGATGACTGAGAAAATGTCTGTCTGCAGTAGACAAACTACACTTCTTTTGGCTTTGGCACAGTCACTAACTAAAAGCAGCTTCAAAAAATAGCAATATTAAAAGTTAAGCTTGAGTACTGTGATATGTAAATAATCTTTTCATTCAAAGCAGCTATTGTGGGTTTTTAAAGAATATTTAACAAAAGTATGTTTCAAACTATTTTTTCAGCCTGTATCTTTATCTGACCGGGAAGTTATTTCACGGCTGAAGAATTGCATCCTGGCCCTAGCTGCTCAGAAAATGTTACTGTACGACACCAGTGTTCTGTACTGTTATGAAGCATCTCTAACACACAAGGTATGTCATACACATTATTCGGTCATCTGCTTTTTCTGTTGCATTGAAAAGTTTAAGTAGTTGAAATATTTAAATTGTTATTATTGTTCTGTCTGTCTCAGCTTTATACTGAGAATTACTTCAAATTTAATTATTGACCCGGTGAGCCTTTTGTATATCACCTTCCAACCCCACACCCAATCTCAAGCACGTTTATGTGTGACATGAGTCTGCTAGAGCTGCAGATATGTCACAACACTTTCTTACTTCAGAACCAGTGTAGCCTCCGAGAATCGCAATTTAAATTTATATCTCTTGTGCGGGAAATTGGGGGACTAGATGTAAAGGGGGATTCAAAAGATCTCACCAGGCATATCGGAATTTTAAAATATCTTCATTTATTAGTGTAAAAAAATTGGGCTAAATCTAAAAGTGAGACTAGCTTTTTTTGTGTACTAAACTGCAACTTAAATTCCAGCTTGTATGAGGCAGGCAAAGTATGGTTTTTAAGCAGTCTGGTGTACTTGCCTTCCCTACTGAGAAGTCATGTAAACAAGCTCGCTCATTGCTACCGACATTTTACCCGGTCTTCTTCAGGTTTAGGTGTTTGGCTAGTACAGGTAATGTAACTTCTCCATTTTAGTAATAAATTCATACCAGCACCAAGGCCTGTCATGAATATTCAGATATTTGTTCAGTGTGCATTTAGAAGAAACTGCTGGCAGAAGAGGAGCTTTTTTTTGTAGAAAATGCATACAGTCTTTTCTGCAATAAATGCCTTTCTGCCCGCATTGTTTCATTGTATGGCTAGAATTTTGCCTAATGCATGTTAACAGCATCCCGGAACCTTAAGCCTATTAAGTCAACTCTGATGTATGGTTATATAATCGGGTACTTCTAGGTCACTGCTAGACATGTCAGCTTTCAGTTTAATGCCTACTTAGTGAACATAGGCTTTTTTTTTATACCAGGGACCTCAATTTATACAGATAAGCCATCAAAATGTTTTTAGCATAGTAAATATAAAATATTTTGTTTTCGTATTTCCAGCTATCAGGTGGGACTCTGAGCTTCTTTTTACATGTTTCCCTGTATCACCTTAAGTAATTTGACCCAAAAATCTTATGGTTACCATTTTAGTTGGTGTGAAAAGCCAGCCTAGTGGACCTGCCCTGTACATCCCAATGGATGCAATACTACAATGTCCTGGCAGTAGCCTGTGCCTTTGCCCTCCCAACACAGTTCTAATGAACATGTAACGATTTAAAAAGAAAAAAAATAAATAGTGATCAATCAACTTTTTATTGGGTCCCAAATATTCCTTATATGTAAAGCTGCAGAAAAGAGCCAGACTTCAGCGTTTACAGCCATGCTACAAGCATTCATAAACTGCAAACATATTAGAAGAGAAGGAGAGAAGACTGCAGGCATGTTAGAAATTGGAGACACCTTTTATGAGACTAGAGGTCACTGCTATTGCCTTCCATTGTGTTCATGTGTATACCTAAATCCCCCACTAAAATTATCTATTTAATCTTTGCTGGCTTGATAATTGTCTACAGAGTTCCTGAGGACTACACGATAAATGCCAGAGGGGCCCAGGTTAAGCACAGGGATTTAGTACACAAACTGGAAAAAAAGTCCCCATGAGATATAAGAAAGTGACATATGACTAAACATTGCTAGTGGGCATGTAAAAGTATATTGCCTCTTCCTCCTTCACAGATAAAGGATCTGCTGAAAACTGAAGTTATAGAAAACATAGTGATGGAGACCAGACAGCGACTGTTGGAGCTGGAAGCATAATTCAGGTTTCAAGTCTACAGAACAAGCGATTGGAAAAAGGAGCATGCATTGCAGGCTGGGAGGCTGCGTTGACTGAATCCCATTTGCATAAAAACTGCTGAAACAAGCATTCCACACTTGTTGTAAATGAATCGTTCTTTTGCAATTGTAGGTAGAGAGGAAGACAATGCCAGTTCCTAATTAAAACATGCATCCCAGTTTGTATGACTATAGTTAAAAAAAAAAAAAAAATTACTTTCTAAGGTTTTAATATTGAACCTTGTCTTACTGCAGCAGCAATTTCTCCATGTTTACCATCAAAAGTTGTATCGTATTTTTTGTTGTTATTTTTAAGTAAACACTTTCCAAATTTGCTAAAATTTGTGTGTGTGTGTTATTTTTCATTAGAAGAACATGGAAAACCTCCTGTTCAATTAGTGAAGTTTTTAATGTGCTTTTGTTGCACCTGCCGACCCTAATTGGAATTTGGGGGCACAGTGCATTATAACATTTACAGTGCATTGTGGTGCTTTTTACATTGCTGGCCATTGGAAAGAATGGCACCCTTTACATACAGCCAAAATCTGTCGGTTGTCTGAGAGGCACAGATTGCTTAAAGCCCCAGCAACCTCTGAAGGAACTCTAGGGTTCCATGGAACCCTGGTTGGGAAACGTTCTAGATTGACTTTGCTGCCACTTGCAGATGGACAGCCAAAGGAGTTATGTTTAATTTAATATGTGGTCATGTGATGCCAATGCAACTGTACTAAACTTAATTGGAACTTTACTAAGAAAGGCAACGTATGAGCTGCCCAGTGTTGTTGCCATTACATTGGAGATGCGTTCCTAACTGGGAAAGTAGCAAAATAAACAAATTTAAATCTGTGGAAAACAATAGTATGATGATGCCCATGGTTGAATTTATTTTTTAAGCAGTTTATGCAGTCCTTTAATTTTGCCCAGAGAGACTATAAACTATATATCAAGCCAAACACCATTTTCAGTTTTGGATAAAATGGGAAAGCATCAGAATTCCTTTTGTGTTTTTCCGGTACTTGGGACTTCGATATAAAGATTTTCCCTGTTTACCTCTCCAGTGGTAAGCTTTAACTGAAAGGTAGTGAGGGAAAATCATTAACGTAACAATTTGCTGTCCCTGTTGCAGATTTTCCCTCACTTCTGTCTGGTTGTCAGCAGGGAAGAAAGTGAGGGAATATCCAAAAGAGCCCTTGTTGGAAGACGAAGTGGTTCAAATTTTATTTAAAAATGAAAACATTTTGGCTGAACATCAAGGAATTGCCATGTGATTTTAGGCTACAAAATCCGAAAGTGTCATGTGCCTGTTCAGATTTTGTAGCCCAGCAGGTAGCCAATTAGCGTGTGTGTCATTTGCAACCCCTATTTAATGTACAGCGCTGCGTAATATGTTGGTGCTTTATAAACCCTGTTTATTAATAATAATAAATACTCTGTGAGCAGTCATTGTTTTTAAGAAAAAGCATGTTTTGCCCATGCAGTGCATTTACTGTATTGTACCCCCTCCAAAGCCAGCCATGTCAGCTTTTGCTTTACTTCCCCCTATGTTCTGTTCGGCTGCAAAAAACTAAGTTTAAAGTTGGTCTTGTTGGTGCTTTATATATATGTGAGTGTTGTTTTCCTTCAATATGACAACACTGTCACATGACAAGGAAGGCGAAATACTCCAAGGCATTGAGGTTTTATAATCATGCAGCAGCTTCAAAAGAGCAAAGGAAAAGTATGTACTGCTGTGAAAGGGGGATTTAGGCAAACCTTTCAGTTGGTCCTGCCTTGGAAAATCGCAGATCTGCTTTGACAAAGCACCATTTGTTATCATGGAGAGGATTACCCTGTATGAAGGAAACCTTTGCCGTAAGAAAATTTGCAGCAGTGTAAAAGGCCATAAACCCTGTTGGTTCCATGCACCACCTTATTTATTAAATGTCCCTATAGTGACACAAACCTCAGATGCAGATGAATAAACCTTCCTCTACTGCTGCCTGCCTGGGGCAGAACAATGATTCTCTCCAACTCCCCTCATCCTTTGAAATATGACATGTCATATAAAAAATGGCAACTTAGGTATGGATTTTCAGATTCATATAGAAACCCAGTCATGATTAAACATAAAACACAAGCCAGTTATATATAAAACAGGTTTCATAGGAGGTTAAAAGACTTTGAAGATGCTTGAGATAAAAGGTAATACTTTTCTACACAAAAGTAAAATTCTGTTTGAGTCTTTCACCAATTGATTGTTGCTTAAGTAAAGATCAATTTTAGAAATGTATTTTAAATCTAAGAATACTTCAAGTTTTGTAAATCATTCCTCCGGGTGTGTTCAATGCCTGGTCTTGGGGTACAATTTGTGTTTTATTCAACTAGCCCCTATGTTGCTACTGTAGTCGTGGAGGAAACCAGAGATCACAGAGGATACTGTCAAATGCTGAACATTCTTCAGCAAGCTTGGTTCTTTCAATGGAGTCAAGTGTTAATTGCTTTTGGTGCAGGTATCATTTTTTTTTTAACAAAGTAATATTTGGTTAACGTTAACTGTTCCTACATATCCTGGTATACCTTCATTGGGTGCCACCATCTTGCCTTTCAGACAGTTAATTAAGGTGAATTCAGGCAATCATGGCCAGTGTACTTTCTACCTCTGCCCTTTAATGTTGGCCATAAAGTGCTTTTTTTCTGCACACAGTGCTTAGAAATGGATGTGAAGCTATGTAGGTGCGTTCTTTGCATGCTAGGGATACAGAAAGGTTAAAGTGATACATGCTACTTCCCAAGCAGAATCTAGGGAAGTAGCATGCCCCAGAGGTAGAAGATCTAGCAGTTATAAATGTCTGCTAGCAGCAGAGCCTCATCAAAGACCGTATATTCTATGTAAGATCCCCTTTAGGCTAGGTACACACGTGCAATAATTGTCATTGGAAAGGATCTTTCACAATCCTTTCCAATGACAAAGGACTGCACGATGCATGAACGTGTGCCGTACATACAGCACCATTCTGCTCTTTTGAGAGGAGAAAACAACGGAGCGGCACATTGCGGCGCTCTTTTCCCTTCACTTCCTTTACAATTGTTTGTTGTCCATCTTTCGTAGATCTGCCAGGACGGTCGTTCGGATGAGGGGCGACGAGTGCTGTACACAGGCCAGATTCTTATACGATAGACCTGAGCAGATTATCTGACGAGAACTATTGCATGTGTGTATGCAGCCTCAGATTTGAATTGCAAAGTACACTTGATATCTTTGATTTGGCCAAACATTTTAGATAAAAAAGGACAAAATGTGGAGCAGAAAAATAGATAAATATACCTAAAGGTTAAAAAAGTTAAGTACTTTTTAATGACTAGCACTGCAGCACATATGAAATGTGCCGGTAGTGAGTGATATTAGTACTGTCTCCTGCGGTCCCTATTCACTCTCCCAAGAAACTGGTTCCTTGGCACAAGAAAGCAGTATATGCACTGCAACCTGAACACAAGTGTGAATACAACTTTACTGTAGTAGTTATTTTCTTTACTTTTCCTATGCAACCACCAATAGAAAAAAAAAAATCGAAAGGAAGTAAATGCCCCACACATTATGCTGGATTGATCATATGGGGATGGGAAGAGGGTCGTCTGTTTTCTGTATGGTTCTGAGAAGCTGGTTTACAGTTTATTCTTACTTCCAGTGGGTGAATGGATCAGTGGAAAAGCAAAATAAAAGTTATAATTAACGTTGGGAAAAGGAATACACTTCCCTGCACCTAATCATCTGTGTCTATGTTTGTAATATATATATATTACATATATATTCTTTCTTTTCTGTAGGTTCCAGTTATATAGTTGTAATTTAACAAATGTCATTTCCTGTTTGTCACACCACATTTGGCCTCTGTGCTCTTCCTAATTTTTTTTTAGAAAAGCTGTCAATATTCACACCAAAACCACATAATAAGTAAAGCATTATCAGTAAAACCACACTGTTATACTGCATGTAGTTTTAGAGAGCGACTGAGAAAAAAAAGTCCAATGTGTGTAGATTTTGTCAAGAGAAATCTGAAATTTTCAAAAACATATGTTTAGGTTAATTGGCTTCCCCCCAACATTGACTTTAGACTGTATTAAAGATATATGACTATGGTAGGGACATTAGATTGTGAACTATTTGAGGGACAACTAGTGATATGAATATGGACATGGACAGTGCTGCATTACATGCCTGTGCTATACAAATACTGGCAAATAAAATAATAAATAGTTATTTAATAGCCGTGTGATTTAAAGTAACTTGAGTACCACATGTTCACTTCTACATACATGGCAGCCTGTAAAAGAAGAGACAATATACTCTACAGTGACATTTTGTTAAAAATAAAAAAAATATTTTGGCTGATCCTCAGCCTCTGAAAGTATTTAACATTTTGGGTGGGTTTATTAACACCCCTTCCACCACCTTAGTTTCCTTCACTAACCGGTATGCCAAGTAATAATGTATGAGCCAGTGGAAGGAGCCACATCATGCAGAAGGGGTGTAGAATTCATTCAGCTAACGAAACACCTAACTGGCAGCTTTTCTACATGCAGGCTTCTTGAAAGGTATGTATATTACTTCTTTTTAACAGGCAGCCTTTTGTGTCGCCAGGGTCACCTTAAAGGGAAATTTTGGTGTATTCAAAACAAGCACATGCTGTTTTGAATAATAACCCACAAACAAAAATTTAGTTTTTTTGTTATTTTGCTCTGTATTATTCCTTAGATATGGTGGCTGCATTAGTTTTCATGTTTGCAATGTGCAGAAATACCTGTTGCTCTTACTAGAAATGTTGTCCTTGACTTATTCTTTCTTATGCTTTTATTCCCATCATCCCTAATATTATGAAGATGAACAAATGCAGAAACCTTTAAATTCCTGTAATATATTTACTTTTATTTAAATATTACTTTTAATATATTTACTTCAGTTTAAATATACTTTTATTCTTTTATCAGCTGGGAGAGAGATAGCTGAGCTTTAAGTCTGAGCACTGGTACAAGCCCTCTCATTTGGCCCATCTCATTTTTTCTTTGCATGGCGCTGCACCATGCATAGATACTCGTCCATATTTGCAAAGTTGCAACACACATTGATAAATCTTCCCTTATGCTGAACACGTTGGGTGCTGTACTGCATTTTCATTCATTCTCTGCTGTGCAGAACGCATACATGCTGCTACACCTTGCCTTGTCGTGTGCATTCCTCTGCACCGGCCCGCAGAGGGATAACGGGACGACGTGGGGACCAATGGAAGAAACCTCCGGATGGATCGACTGCTCTGTGGGATTGAAGGTAAGTGTGATTTATTTTGTTTTGGGTTTTCTTTCGCTTTAATTGGCTTCCCTTATGTTCCAATTATTCACTGAAGGGGGAGACTAGTTGTCATGGCACCACATCCCTTGTTCATACTTTGAAAACCAATTATTTAAATTATGGGGATTTTTCAGGCGCCTTAATAAAATAAATCAAGAATTATTTAAAAAAAATACGCGTTTCACCCGTAGGCTTCTTTAGAAGGACATAATGTCTCATCTGTGTCAAATTCTCCATATATTTTCCAAAATGCAAAATTCACCTTTGCGCCGATTAAATTTATTGTGCTCTATCTTCCAAAAATTCACAATTCCAAACAATTTCATCCACAGCTTTGAGTAAAGTGACCCATCTCCATGCTCTTAATCACTACTTTCTAGTGCCTAATAACTTTTCACCTCAGTGATCAGAAAAAGACAAACGTACAAACTTTCACTTTGCATTCACTTGCAATCCAATTGACTTTAAAATTTTGATGGTGAGTGCCGTAGTCATTCTGCACGGGGCTCCAGGGTCACCACCTCTCCAAAGCTGCTTTTGGTTTCCCCAACAAAATTTACCTTAGACTGTAATAATGACATATGACTATGGTAGGGACATTAGATTGTCAGCGCTGAGTAATATGTTGGCGCTATATAAATACTGTGTAATATTAGTAATAAAAGGCACTGCATACTCCCTCTTGCATTATTGCAAGATTATTGCTTGCATGGTGCTGCGCCAAGCTTTTCATGTCCACTCCTTTGCACTAGTGCATGCATGGCGCTGCACCGTATGTGGACACATCATTCGTATGAAGTCCTCTTCCCTGCATTAATGCATGCATGGTATTGCACTGTGTCTTGGCCTGTCCACTCCTTTGCACTAGTGCATGCATTGCAGTGTGAAAGGATGTGATCTAATCATTAGTTGCCAATACAAAATTTGGCCTCGGTGGTTCAGGGGTTAGCACTCTGGCCTTTGTCAGCGCTAGGTCCTAGGTTTGAATCTCAGCCAGGACATTATCTGCATGGAGTTTGCAGGTTCTCCCCGTGTCTGTGTGAGTTTCCTCCGGGTACTCCGGTTTCCTCCCTCATCCCAAAAACATGCAGTTAGGTTAATTGGCTTCCCCTTAAAAATTGAGCATAGACAACATTAATGACATATGACTATAGTGGGGACATTAGATTGTGAGCTCCTTTGAGGGACAGTTAGTGTACAGCGCTGCATAATATGATGGCGCTATATAAATACTGTATAATAATAATTTTACCTTTCATATTAAAGGACATGTAAGGCATGGGGATGTTTTAACACTTTCTTTTAAAATCCAAACATTATTGGCTTTGGCTAAAATTACATATTGATATTTAAAATGGTTTTAAATGTTCTCACAATTTCTTTGGTTCTTTTCTGTAGCTCCTCCTGTGACTTTAGAGCCAGCAGTGAACACCATTAGAGAAAAGCTTTGCTCCAGCCTGTTCCAGTACTGCGCATGCGCCTCCAATCACCTCTGCCCGACTCCAACTTGTGTGCGGAAGTGACGTCACGTACGTCACGGCGTCTCCCAGGGCAGCAGTAGCAGCGCCAGGGCCCATCATGGCGGTGAATAGGGCTGTATTTCCCTGCCACTGACAACCCGGAGCGTTCTATCCCGGTGGCTCCGGAAGGGAACTGTGTACGTGCGGCCGGAACGGAAATTCCTGTCAGTGCGCCTGTTCTCTCCTCAGCAGCTCCTAGCCTCCCCCTGACATGACGGAGACCACAGGAGGCTGGTGAAGCCCCGGCCATTGGGATGACCAAGGAGGTGACAGCGGGGTGTCAGGGCTCTGTGTGCTGTGTGGGGGGTTCCCTGCTCTGTTAAGGTTTTCAAACATTTGCTAAAGTGCCCCTAGTACTCTGTACTGCCCCTATACACCCTAAAGTCCCCCCCAGACCTCTGTACTCCCCCCATACACCCTAAAGTGCCCCCCAGACCTCTGTACTGCCCCTATACACCCTAAAGTGCCCCCTAGTCCTCTGTACTGCCCCTCTAAATCCTAAAGTGGCCCCTAGTTCTCTGTACTGCCTCTATATACCCTAAGGTGCTCCCTAGTCCTCTGTTCTGCCCCTATATACCCTAAGGTGCCCCCTAGTCCTCTGTTCTGCCCCTACCCCCCCTAAGTGCCCCCTAGTCCTCTGTTCTGCCCCTACCCCCCCTAAGTGCCCCCTAGTCTTCTGTTCTGCCCCTATACCCCCTAAAGTGCCCCCCAGTCCTCTTTACTGTCCCTATACACCCTAAAGTGCCATCAAGGATTCCCTTACACCCTTTAATGTGCCCTAATCATCTTTACTGTCCCTGTACCCTATGAAGTGCCACATATTCCTATTATTGCCTTTGTACTCTAGAAAGTGGTGCTGATTCTCTATACTGTCAAACTATCTTCTAAAGTGTCCACAGACCTTTACACTCCCCTCATATCACCTAAAGGACCTCCAGATTTGTATACTGTATGGCCACCTATACCATAGACACCTATACAATCTAACGTGGATCTTTCCTGCCCGTAAAGTGCTTCTAATCATCTGATACTGTCCTTTCACCTCTTTAGGGTCCCTTTTCTCTTTGTGCCTCTATATCCCCTAAAGGCCCTTTAGATTGTTAAACCCCTTAGTATTCTAAATTGCTCCCATATCATCTAAAGTGCTGCTAGGCTTATAAAACGGACCCCATTGTCTCCAAAGTGCCCATACTGTCTCTGTACCTCTCAAAGTGCTAATAGGGGACTAAGCTTCCTGTACATCCCCTAAATACCTCAATTAAATGCTCTTATATCCCACAGATACACCTCCTAAAGTGCACATTTAAAACAACAGTGAATAGGCCAACCTCAACACTCTTACGCTTCTCCTGAGCCTCCCTATTTGCTCCTGCTTGTCAGATTGCTCCGTTATCACTTAAACCAATACTGATAGGTTATTTCATCTAATTGCTATATATTTTCCCTTCAGCTCCATACTCTTCCCACAAGATCCAAATTCCCCTATAATACGTCAGCTGACACTCAGATATTGTTTGGATCTGAATAACAGCCCCATACATTTGTATTCCTTCCCTCTGCACAGCTTCTTCACTTCTTGACATGATCCTGTCCCTCCAAGTGTCACCCAGGTTGAGTGACAATGACGTGAGCCAAGATTCCTACTTGAATGCCTGGATTTACTGTCTATGCAATACCGAGCCCAGGAAGCAATAGGACTCCTCCAATCTCTAATAAAGATTTGAGTTGTTGGACTTTATCTGCAGCACCAATAAAACGTGCATATTTCTATTTCACCAAACATAATTTCCTGCGACTCTTCTATTTTGAGGAATTATGAACTAGTTTATTCATTTCACACAAACCACATCCTCCTACCAAAGAGTCTTGTTACCAGACAGGAGAAAAAGAAAAAATACTTCCTCTTTATTATTATTTTTTAAACAAACTTGCCTCAGTGAACTGAAAGGATATTGTTGACCTGTAAGAAATCTGGATGCTGTGAAGACAGCAGAAATCTTCGTGCAAAGTGCTATATTTATTGCCTAATTGAAGAATATTGCTTCATCCTATGGGTCAGCAGCCTGGAAAAGTGCTTGGGGACCAAAGGAGGCCAAGTCTGCCTGCCTTACCCTTTATCAAAGGAGCTGGGAAAAAGGACACTACCAGACATGGGGGTCCTCACTGCAATGTGTTTGTGGAACATGGTAAGAGAATATAACCATGGTGTAGTGTTGTTAGGGGTGCTGATAACAATATATTGATATTTTTTTGACAGTCTTTCTCTCTGCAGAAGTTTACAGTGAATGTTATCCTTCTCAAAAGCCTTCAGGCTTTCCTTGGCAAAATGATACAGAATGACCAGATTCAGATTTGCTTTTCAGTAATACTTGCCAACTGACTCCTGTTAAACTGGCTTTTGTTATGTGAATGCAGTTATGAAGAACTTGGTTTTAGGACTTTTTAATAACCCTGAACAGGTGTCATTGGACACTACAGTAACTCCTGGCATTGGTGCCAGTAGATATTTTGGCATTGGTGTAGTGGACACCATAATAACTGTGATTGGTGTCGATGCATGCAATAATAACCCCCCCCCCCCCCCGGCATTGCAATTAATTCACACCCTCCCTAACCCGTATTGTATCAGCAGCAACAATATGAAAGAGATATGAGGGCTCAGAAGATCTTTTTGGTTTCCACATGTAAAAACCCCTTACGCTAAGTATCAGGTGATCCTTCTATTGGCAGTGATAAAGGCCACCAACTTATCCATATTAGCAATAAATATGGCTGCGTACACACCATACATTTTTGTTCTATGGAGAGTGGAGTGGGAAGGGTGAGTGAATAGCTGTGCCCTCTTCCTTTGACTCCCTTGTATAGCGGTCGTTTCTGATCATCGTTCATGGATCTATTGTCACAGATTCATTAACATCATCGGGCGAATGCTCACCAAAGACTCTAGACCGATACAAGCAAGATGGGTTTTCATCTGATGTGTGGACCAAAGACAAAATGTTTACAAAATCAGGAATGTTTTAGCTTTTTCCTGTAAATTCAAAATGATGTATTCTGGCGACATATTTGATATGTGCTTCTCTGATTCACTTACGGGTTTCCAAAAGTGTTTTTTTTTCTTTGTAGCTTCCTCAATATGTTTTCATCATTCTTGTTTAGATTTCCTGTGTTTTAGGTGTAAGGCTGTCCTAGTGGGATTTGTTGTCTTTCTGGTGAAGTTGTTTTACTTATGACTTCCAGAGTGTAATGGTGACCGGATTTAAGGCAGAACAATGATCCAAAAGCAAGTTGTGGTAATTGGTATACTGTATGCAGTATTTAGCACACAAGTTACATGGATCTTCAAGGAAAATTGGTATCATTCATACAGAAAATGTTTAGGCTTGACCTGACTTGGCTTAACTTTTTTTTTATTTTTTTTTATTTTTTTTATTTTGCAAGTAATTCTTTCCAGCATTTGTGGGTTTCTTGAGGACTCTGTAGCCTGACTTCCTGGTAGCATTGATGTCCTAGCAATGTTTCAACAGGGTTTTATGCTTCCTTTTTACTTACTTCATCATGAAAAGTGCATGTATGAGGCTCCACCCTCTGAGGCATTTATGTGAAAATTGGGAAATACATAAAATACATCTCCAAAGTGCAAATGTTTTAAAAAAATTGTTTAAAAAATGTAAAACATTTTTTTTAAACAAAAAATTCAATTTTTAGAAAAAACACTGGTTTGTTCTACCAGTAATGCAAGGTGATACCAACTTCCTATTTGGGCTGGCAGCACAGTTAATTTACTGTAAATGTATATATGGATTATGGCCACATGTAAATATGGATTTCTTGGGAAAGGTGGGAGGGCATGTCAATAAAACCTAAGCTCCCACCAGCTGCTCCTGCAAGAATTTTGCAAGCACCTCAGCATGTTAGGTGTTTTGACTTGCTGTAATAAAGAATGCATTGAATAGATTTCACTTGTCAACCATTAATCACTCATCCCTTATTACTTCCCTTCCTGCCTGTTAAATATAATTTGGTAGTATTATTCAAAAAATACACTAGGGCTTATTAGGAGGCTTATTATATGTCTTCATTTTTAATGAACAACAATCAACATTTATTCTTGAACCAAAAATCAACATTTTTTCAAATATAGTCATGTCATCATTTCTGGAACATCATAAGTCTCCAAACCCTGAATTCCATCTTGAATTTCTTGTGACTCCATTTTATTTAGAACCATTGGCCCCAATTTATCATGTCTAGCAATAGCGCTTTACCTTAAATGAGCACCTCTTGTCTATGTATTTATATGTAGCTTATTTTTGGGGTAGGTCTTATATTTGAGCATCCTCAAAAACTCCGAAAAATCTTAGGGCTTTTTTTTCGGGGAAACGGTATTGTACACCTAAAGGCTCCTAGTACAGGGAGTTTTCTGGAGTCTGTAAAGAGCCCATCATGTACTTCTGTTAGGACACGTCTGTTATAAATATTGTGAAATCTCATGATTTTGAAGGCATATTTTTATGCCTACAGTTTCATGTGTGTTGTACCCTGGTATTGATCTCTAGGAATAGGGCCACAGCAGTTTTTACTGGTGGATGGGTGCCTTAACTCTGACAAGCAACTACTTGTCAAAGTATTCTGCAAAAGTAGATGTTACCTTGTAAAAGGTGCAGTGACATCACTGTTTTATGTCCTGTGGAGAGTGCAGAGCCGTGGGTGGGCTCCAGAAGCACCTCCACCTACCGACTGCCTGCAAAAGCTACAGAAAGGAGGATAATGCAAGACCACTCTCTGCAGAAGGAGAGAGAGAGCGGCGCTGACTGGTCTTAATTTACAGGAAACTTAAGCACAGTGGTAAGGTGAACAAGTTTTTTTTTTTTATCCGGGATAACCAAACGGATCTGAAAGAAATACAGAGGACACCAATATTCACATAATAATAAAAACAGGCCGTTGTTTTTGCATACTATATCTGAGTGGAACTTCTATAGTTTTTGGTAATGACAGATCTATTCGAAGATCTTTCCACATTGGTATCTGCTGTTTTTTTACCGATTTGTTAACCTCTTAGCACCCTGTCCAGCATAAACCACCACTTACTCCGTATGAATTGGTTATTCACAATTCTAACCTATGTAATCGCATTAGGGTTTGTAAAGCCCAGCAGACCTGGCTTTTCCAATTGAAAACCATATCCATTGCTGCGCTCAAGACCATCCGTCACAAATTCAATTAAAAACTACATTATTGTTTTATTGTGTTTTCTTGTCATCTGCCAAAGCGCAAATCGATCTGCTATGCGGAGCAGCGTTGACAAATTGATAAGTGCGATATGTCAGACATGTATAATATGATTGTGGGCAGCTGATTCTCCTTGTCTAAAGGTTAACGGTGTGTTTTTACAGGCAATTTACAGGATATAAGAAGAAAAAAATTAGATAATTGAAGATATTATTTCAACATGTGATACTGAGATCTTTGTTACCTTATTCTTCTGTTGTCATTGTTATATTCTTGATTGCTTTGTGATCCTTTTAAGGATCTCCAGGCAGTCAGGCCTTTTCTATTTCTCCTTATTAATCTTATTCTCTTTACTCATTCTTCATTTTTTTTTATTTTTAAATATATTTTTACTTGGCTAACTCTATCTCATGTCCTTTGTCAGAAACTCCTACAGGTATGTAGACCAGTAAACTGCGAGCAGCCTGTGCCTGTGTTGCAAAATCTTCTGGCCATAAAGTTAAGTTCTGAATGAATGGGAATTTAAAAGTAATTTAGGACATTAGATGGAGGGGGGGTTCTGGAATAGTCAGCTCCATGTCTTCCCCATTTTGCTGACAAATACAGTCAAAATGAAGACATAGAAATATATATATTTGTAATTATTTTTACTCTGACCTAGTTAGTAAAATCTAAATGAAGTGACTACTAAATCATACAATAAATCTACACATACAAACCAATGCTAAAAAACAGTACTTACAGTACATCCATATCCATACATATCTTTGATATAGTGAAAGCTTGTTTTCAATAAAGGTAAAACTCCCATTCCTGCCTGTTTGTTTAGAGTTATTGAATTGGCCAATGAAACAATGAGTAGAATAATCGCTTTGGAGCTGGAATTTTAGCTTAGGACACACTTATGGTTCTGGAAATCCACCTATAGTGTTGGATTGTTCCCCCCATTCAATACACCTTTCGATGCAGATAATAATGGATACTACAAGTAATTTTTTTAATCACAAAAAAATGCCTCCTTTAAATGCATATGTGAACCATGGGTTTGTGGCCCTTTCAAGTAAATGGAAGCGATTGGGAACCATTTTTTGCACGTGGCTGTGGTGGGTCACTATGTAGTTCCAAAAGTGACAAGTTCGTTTTGGCCAAGTGGTTGCTTTTTTTCCTCTGGAGTAAAAACCTCAACTGCAGCAAACCGCAGCAACAACTGCATGCAAAGGCTATGCCCCACCACAAGTATGAAAAGACCCTTAATGTGCACCTCCCACACCATAGAACCTATTAGCATTACTTGCATATATTAAATTACTAACACTGCCAAATATAGCTGAAGGTACCCTGGAGGGAGTCATCCTCACAGCAGAAACTTGGATCTGGTGTGCCAATATTTAGTTTGTTTACATTAAAAAGCAGTCAGGGTACCTAATTTTTCCTGTCATAGAAGAAAAATGTAGTTACAGGAATTGGGATATCATTGGTTGTCTTTTGAATTTGAAGATTGTTTTCTCCTCCGTGCCTGCAGCTGTTAAGTTCAGTGAGAGCTTTTCTGCTTGTTAATGTGGAACTAAACCCTGGCATACTCACCTGTCCTGGGTCCTTCTTCTTCTTCCTTCTCTTCCTTGTTGCTCTCCTTCTTGTTTAGCATAACCAGGGTGATATAACTCCTTAGGGGAAGCCGGGATGTGTCAGGTATCCCAATGACTGAAGCTGAGCTTTGCAAGCATTCTTGACAGCTCAAGCAAGTGGTAAGGAAGTTAAAAAGGCTTATTTCAGTGTTAAACCCAGAAATTTCAATATGCGGGGTGGGAAGAAGCTGTAGGTGGGTGGCAGCTTCTGTATTGTGACCCAACTCTTTAGTACAGCCCAAAAACAGCCGGGTGGTTACTGAAAAGTGCTGGGTGGTGCACGCGGCTAAAAGGGGCTGGGGAGAACACTGCAGAAAGGACATCACCTGTACCTTTCTTCAATAAAGCCTTGCCTGATCCCAGATTTTAAGAACATGTACTTCCCTATCCACAGATTGGGGACTGAGATGCTTTAAAAACAAACTCCGCTTCCACATTTTTATCCTTCCAGCTTCGTTTTAAGAGGCTTTATTTGAGGATTCAAATATAAATGACTTGCCTGGCACCGGTTACATTTAATAAGCCACCATTTATATTCACACTTTCAATATTAACAAGTCTCTCTCGTTATGCATATGCAGCCATGTGTATCATTCTTCTGCAGCTGCCTTTCAGACTGCTCGTGCATGCTCACACTGGTCAAAGATCCCTCTGAAAGCCGCTTTTCTTGAGTAATCTCTAACCGCAGAAACCCCAAAGCCTACAACACCTACACAACTGTCTGCGTAGACGTACCCTGAGAAAAGTCTCAGCTGCTCAAGTAAAATTGGAATTTGTTAAATACATTTTGTTAGGCCATTTACCTTTTTCACAGCAATTTATTAATCTATACAGCAAAGATTCCTTTTTTTATTATTTTGGTTAAAATGGTCAAATAAGCAACTTGTTATGTAAGAAATTTTAATGCCATACAATCCCAGTATTTGTTTGTAAAGCACATTTAATGTGTCTGACATGAACTAGGGTACCCACAGCAGCCCAGTGTTTTACAGGAGAAATAAAAAAAAAACAAAGTTGACTAAAGGTGCAAATTTTTGTGGTAAACCACCTTGTAGATATTAGAGGTAAACTAGAAGCTGTACAGCTCTCTCCTGCCAGGTCGCTGATCGACTAATAACTAACGACCGCTGTGTCATTACAATGAGGAAGATACGGTGGTACTTCTTTCATTTTTACACCATAAATTATACAGCATTGTCTGCACAGATCTCCTTTGTTCTTACTTTCGTTGGAAATTATCATTTATGATTGTTTCCAGGAACAATTATTACAAATGTGTACATGGCTTAAAGTTACATACACACATTCAAAAATTGTCATTTGAAAAGAACGAATAATGACCAATCATTCGATATTCGTTAACAAAAAAAGTGCACAAGGCCAACGACGCAGATGAACGAGCTATATCGCTGGAAATGAACAACCGTCCTGGCAGATCCGTTTGCCGACGATCATTTGCTATCTATTGTGTGTCTGGTCATGTAGTGATCGTGGATGGTTCTGCGCTACTCTTTCTTCAGTACACATCACTTCCTGCATCGTACAAACCATAGTATCTAGTGTGTGTACATTATTGGTGGATTATATTTGAAAGATATTTGATCCTATTGTTACCGCATGTACAGAATTGCGCACTATAAGATCGTTCAAAATAATCGTGAATAATCATTGATCTGTCCTTAGTTGTTCATTGTCTAATGACAAATATTGCACATGTGTACCTAGCCTTAGGCTGCATTCACACAACTAATCCTTTCCAACGACAAAAGACTGAAAAATGCAGAACGAGTTCTGTACATACAGCGCCATAGTGCTCTATGGAGAGGGAAGGGGGCAGAATGACGGAGCGACACCCCGCTGCACTCGCTCTCTCCTCCACTTCCCTTACGATCATTCATTGTTTGTGGATCCATCAAGACGGCTGATATCGGACGAGAATCTGGCATGTGCACTGTGATGGTTGTCTGAACGACCTTCCTGGCAGATCCACAGACGATAAAAGTATCGTAATGGATTGTCATTGGAGAGGATCTTTAACAAGAGGGGAGGGGAGAGAATGATGGAGCGGCACCCTGTGCTCTCTCCCCTTCACTTCCAATATGATCCTTCATCGTCTGTGGATCTGCCAGGATGGTTGTTCGGACAACCAGCACTGTACACATGCCAGATTTTTGTCTGGTATCAGCCATTTTGGCAGGTCCGCGAATGATGAACGATCGTAATGGAAGTGAAGGGGGAGAGAGCGCAGCGGGGTGCCGCTCTTTTGTTCTCCCCCTTCCCTCTCAATAGAGTATGTGCAGCACTAACCATATGCCTTAGGCTAGGTACACACGTGCAATAATTATTGTTTGAAAACCAACGATCATTCCTGATTATTTTGAACAATCGTATTGTACACAATTCTGAACATGCTGTAACGATACGTTCATTCAAAAATAATCCACCAATAATGTAACACTAGATACGAGAGTTTGAACTATTGTTCAAATGATGCAGAAGGTGACTTGTACCTAAAAAAGTGTATCACAGAACGATCACTGAATGACCGTACACAAAATAGATACCAAACGATCGTTGCCCAATCAGATCTACCAGGGGTGTTCCAGCCCGATTCCTCGTTCGTTGGCATCATTGACCATTCTTTGTGCACTTTTTTTTTGTTAATTATCAAACGATCTGTCGTGGATCGTTCCTTTCCACCGACAATTATTGCACATGTGTACGCAGCCCTAGAGTTTATTTTAGGATAACGCAGAACATTTGATAACCTGTCTACATCGCTACCATTGTCAGCACTTGATGAGAAAATCAAACACACCTTGTATGAGCAATAGAAAACAGTTGACAGGGTACCGTTTTTTTTGAACAATATCAATCCTTTGATATCTCTCAGCAGTCCATAGATTTCCCATTTTTCAACATGGTTTCAGCAGATGGTAACTAGCACAGCTTGTCTGATAGAATCATTTCTTGAACACATTCCAAAGAACAAACGATTGAGTCTAAATGGCGGGTATCTGGCGAGCCTTATCTTATATATGGAGGTCTGTTGAAGGCACATTGATGGATGAAGCTCTGAGAGATGCAGAGTCTCTGTCGGTGCTGTTAAACTGCCACCAATCAGAATGTCCTTTAGTATCATGTTAAAGCAATACAGTCAGGTGACTGTAGAAATACCATTTATTTTTTTTATTTTTTTTACAATGACAAATATCCAAAACCCAATGCTGGATCTTGAAGGTGGAGTAAATCCATGTGTAATAAAAAAGCAAAATATTCCTGCGTTTATTTTAAAACAGAACTGGCCTAATTATATCGGAAGGTAGGGGACAGGGATTTGTGTAAACAATCAACATCATATAATCATGATGATTTATCATTTGGGATAGGGTAAACATACAAGTGAATCAATATTGTGTATATGTTTTATAAATGAAGCAAATGATTTATCCGTAAACCTATCAAGAATTGTGATTGGCTGTAATACTAGACAGTGTTCTCCCCAGTCCATTTTAGCTGGGTGCACCACCCAACACTTTTGAGTAGCCACCCGACTGTCATCAGACAACTGCTCAGGTTGGGCTTAGTGTGAAGTGAGATGCCAATGACAGTTAGCAGTCTGACAGCTCTGCTGTGGAGAGCTATTCGTAATTTATACTAAATTTATACTATATTCATACTAAATTTTTTTGTGTCTTGTCTGCCTGCTTTTTGACCACCTGGCTGTAACTTCCCTCCACCAAGTTAACAAAAAATTCTGGGGAAAACACTGCTAGATATAAGGGCGAGAAAAAAAAAAACTAAAGATGATTGTTTGCAATTTTCTCCCAATCAGTGTTCTCCCCAGCCCCTTTTAGCCGCGTGCACCACCCGGCACCTTTCAGCAACCACCCAACTGTTTTTGGTGCATAATGATGAGTTGGGTCACAATACAGGGGCTGTCACCCGCCTACAATTTCTTGGCACCCAGCTGGTTGACCACTGCCATGTTTTTTTTACAATCCATTTAAAATGATCCTTGTGATTGTCTTCGAGCATCTAGTATGCCCTCATATTCAATATTTATTGTTATAATTATTTTTACAGATATATCTAACTATGGTTATATATAACTGGTGATGGGCAGTTATCCACTCACTTGACTGATGATTTGATCGCTCGTCGTGGTTCATAACTGTGGGTTGTACCAGCAAAAATGCATGTGCCATTCTTACCTGTGATCAGATCGGCAATGCTTGCCCCTGACTATTCAATCCAAAGCTTTCTCCTCCTCCGTTTCCCCAGATGAAATGTATTCACAAGCTTCATATGAAGCATAGTGCAGACTGCAAGATCAAATATAAACAAAAAATCATAAGAAATTTATTGCACCTTAAGTGTTCAATCCAGAAATTTAAATTAAGCCAGGTGGGAAGAAATTGTAAGTGGGTGGCAGCACCTATATTGTCACCCACCAGTTCAGTAAACACCCAAAAACAGCCGGGTGGTTACTGAAAAGTGCTGAGTGGTGTGCCCAGCTAAAAGGGGCTGGGGAGAACACTGTACTTACAGTATCTGCAAGTTTAAACCATACAAATATCCTCCTCACAAACTCCATTTTCTTCCATCTCTTGCCGTCCAGTTTCTACAGGGGAATCTTGAAGGGTTAGGAGTGCAGGGATGGTTAGTGTTTAAATGGAGTTATTGTAATCATCACATTATATGTTGGCATTAGAATTAGTTTTTCAAGAGGGGTT
This sequence comes from Pyxicephalus adspersus, assembly GCF_032062135.1. NCBI lineage: Eukaryota > Metazoa > Chordata > Amphibia > Anura > Pyxicephalidae > Pyxicephalus > Pyxicephalus adspersus. The sequence continues at coordinate 78,523,588 of NC_092871.1, forward strand.
AATGTGAAGGTTAGTGCTAGAGAGACCTAGTAGGATGATTAGGGTTAAATTTACAGGGATCACGTGAGGATTAATGTTAGGGTTACAGAGAGAGCTAGGGTTAATCCATTTTCAGTGAGGGTTGTTGTGAGGTTAAATGTTAGAGCTTAAAGGGTGAGTTCATGGGAAAGGTGCCTTTGGAATTCTTCTCTCCATAGAAAACTACCAGCACACCTGCACTAATGGATACTTTGTTGGCTGACATACCTGCTAGTTCAATAAAGCAAAGAATGTTTGCACCAATTGCATCAAACCTCCAAATCCACTTTTCTCTAATTTGATGTCTGAAAGTTAAATGCAGTTTATGGGTTAGCATTCAGCTAGATTTTCCTTTTCTCTGTAAAATATTGCATACTACCACGTTACAAGTATACTGTTTGTTTTGCACAGCTTTGAACAACATCAATCTCTCCAGGCTAGCACTCAGCACAGCAGATGGTAAAGAGTGCCATCGGTTGAAACACTTCTGTGCGAGTAAGTGCATTTGATACCAAGCTAATGCCCTCCATATGTGCAGCAGTGATCTAATGGTGTCTGCACATTAGCCAGAGGGTGCATTGAATTGGTTCTAGTCTCATTACACTCTGCGAAAAATACAATATCTTTTTCTCATGGCCGGCACTCCCAGCTACTGTTGTATTGCTCTCTAATAAATGTTACTGGCTTTCTAAGAAATCATTCTTAAAACTGCTATTGAAGTCTAATGCTGAAATGACAAATGTCATTTAGTTTGTGAACTGCTTTTGTGTTGTGACATTTGTGGTCAGATATATTACCCATACATAGTTTTAGTGTCTTATGTCTCACAGCATGATTTGTTGGGCAACCTTACTTAGGATCGCCTGGTGGGGCAAGCAAAACCGTCATCATGGCCCAATCTGAGAAAAACAAAGCCACCTGATTCGTGTAGACACTTGTATGTTTGTACCTGTTCTACACACAAGCTACCGTGCAGAACCACATACATGATGATTTTACAGAATTACATGCTTCAGAAGCAAAAAGTTCTAATTCTTTATACCTTAAGAACTTGTCACCCATAAACATAGCAACCTGCTAGCAGTGGGATCAAGAAGTGAGCCTTCTGCAGCAATGCTTTCTTCTTGACTGAACCGTTGAAGCATGGCTCCATCACTCCTTTTTCTTTAGGTAAATGGCAGCATTTCTTCAGGCAAGAGGGCAATGCTGTATGAAATAATACAACGTCTACTATATATTGCTTTAAGAAAAAGCTGGATGATTTCTAGAAGCATAGAATATAACTGGGTATTAAGGCTTTAAAGTAAAGATAACAGTGACTGTTGATCCAGGGAACATCTGATTGCATCATGGAATCAGGAAGGAATTTTTTCCCCTGTCAAGCATATTGTACCAGGGTTTTTTTTTTGCCTTCCTCTGGACCAACTATGTCTTGTAGGGTTTTAAATCTGGGATATGTTTATTTCCCTAGTGTTTGAACTTGGTGGACTTATGTCTTTTTTTCAACCTAACCTACTATGTAACTATGTCTATTTGGAGCTGGTAAGAATGAAGATATGTTTGTTTTTCAGTATGTCTATGTTTCTTTGGTTAAATATGCAACAAAAAAAACTATCTTCCCTTTTAGGTCACTCCTATTATTGACTATCTGTAAACAGGCAAATATCCTTGTACTCATTAACTGGTATTGTCTATTTTTTAAATTAAATTATTTTTCATAGGCGCTTTGCATACTGTTTTGTTTGTGGGTTTCATTATCGTCAGTTGTCCCTCAAATCCCCTACAGCATTTCAATGGGATTTAAATCAGGGTTTTTAATAGGCCAGTACATATTTTTTTTCTTTTTGAGCTGTTCATTGGTGGATTTGTTGTCGTTTTTTCATTATTGTGTTGAAATATTCATTTCTACTTCTATCTTCTATCTATCTATCTTCTTCTATCTGCAAATTTTGGACCTCGTGTTCAATAGAATACTGAAGAAATGGTAGACTAGATAACTGCATTTTTCTCGTCTTTGTGGTCTACTGTTACTGTGAGCAAACAACTCGATCTTGGATTTATCAGTTCACAGCATATTATTTCACAAGGCCTGATCTTTGTCTATATGTTCTATAACAAACTGTTCTCTTACAGTAATGTTCTTTTTAGACAGCAAAGATTTTTTTCTGGCAAACCTCTCATGCAGTTTTGTTTGTTGGCAGTCACTTTTTGATTGCATTTTCACAAGAACTGTTAAAGAATTTACCTGTAAATATCCCGCTGTATAATTTTAAAAGTTGTGGGCCTTATTTTTTTTTGGACCACTAAATTTGCTTAGTTGTCCAGGCCTGGACAAGTTTACAAAAATGCGTGGCACTTTATGGAGCTTACAGTGAATTTATTGGTTTCTAATAATTTGGCAATATTTTTATATCCCTTGCTATAGACCGCCACTTAAAACTTTTTGAAATATTTTATTGCAAAATTATTTGAAATATATAATATTTGACTGTTAACATATGCTAAAAACTTAATTTTTACTGTGACTATACTTTTTTAGCTGTTGTAACAATTAGATTTAACTATGTTTTGCTTCCAAATTGGGAGTCATGAGCAGAACCCTTTTTTAGGGCACAGACATGGGCAGAGATTTCAGCAAATCAAGATTGTGCAAATGTTTTCACCTATGATGCAAAGCTGCTGCTGGTCACATGACCTAACATGCAGGCTTTAAGTCACATGGTATTTCATCCAATCATTGTCGGGTAAATAGCTGGCAATACTTGCACCAATCTGTCCTCATTGATAGCAGACTGCAGTTTCTCTTTAATGTGAAGATGTTTTAGTGATGAAAAATGATAATGCTGAATGTGCAGTGTATTTCCCAGCGTTCCTTCTAAAGATTTCATTTTCTCATAAATGTTGATGTTACTGATGATTAAATTTTAAGGGTCCTTCTCCTCTACGATTTTAATTATTTTTTCTTCCATACCCTGGAAAATCTAAGCTAATATGATTTATAAAATATTTAAAGAGCAGTGCTATTTTTCTGCCCAGGATTACTTTTTGTAAACCGAATTCCCCCAGTAAAATAAGTCAGCAGTAGCTACAGAAGTCATCTAGAAACAGTTGTACCTTTTCCTTGTTTCTGCTTTGGGCAGTTTCCAGCACATTTTTCAGTTCAAAAATTTCTAGTTTTCTCAAAACGAAGAAACTTGGCACCTGAAAAATGCTCATATTGACAGACTCTTTATCTTCTTGTGGCACACTGTGCAGAAAAACACAATTTTGTTTCTTTCAAACTACGTATCAAGTGTTTAAAAACATCTCGTTTTCCATTGATTCATGTATTGCCATAGGTTTTTATCTTGTACAAAGTTTATTGGATTTCACACTTTCACAGCAGCTTCACAAAGAGAGAGGCGAGCTTGTAAACAACCAGAGCGCAAAGGTGAATAAGGCAATGGATGTCATATTGACAATGTGACGGCGAAGAGAGTCAATCTGTTATGGATTTCTAGTCCGTTCTTCTGTAGAGTTAATTAGGGTGTGTAATTGCATGTTTATCATACTTCAGCTTTCATGTGGTGACATATAAATTGACTACATAAACTGTTATTCTGCACCAAATGTGCAATAACCAGTATTTTTGGAATAAAATAAAATGATGCCTAGACTTTAGTATACTCTCTAATTGGTGTCTTTTCAGAAGCATAAAAAAATAAATTGTTAACTTTATAGCCGTGTATAGATCAGTGTTTTACAACCAGGTTCCTCCAGAGGTAACTAGGGGTCCCTTGTCCATTGATCAATTTGGGCCTCTCCGTTCAGTTTGTGTCACCAATGATTTTTTTTGTCTATATACCTTTGAGGCTGACTGCAGGTATTCTGTCCTTTCCACTTTCCACCAACACTTTATGATACCATCTTAAAAAACTTTATTGGAGTCCTTTATCCTCCCTCTTTGAACTTTGATATTTTTGCTACAATGCTAGCATCCGTTCAGCTTTTTTCAAACTGGTAATTCATACTTCTCAAGGCGTGAATATGCAGCTTCAACAATGGACCCTAACAATTTTCCTTTGTAAAGTATTGACTACCTAGCAAGTTAGCTATTGTTCATTTACTCAAAAAGGACTCCCATTACATCAACTGGAAAACAAATCTGTTCATAGTTACGCTATAACCTAAATAAGCAACACAATTGTGAACTATACCCAGCCACCTTATATCTCTACACCTAATCACCTAGTGTACCAAATTTTCTTCTTCATATCATTCCTTTGATTAGCAACTACCAAAGTGAGTCTCTGAATCCCCTGAGGAAGCCATTGAGCGAAACATGTCAGGAAGAGACAATTCTTACAAATACCAATTTTATTCTATGTGATTATGTAACATTGGTTCACTACATGCCTTATTTGTTTACCGCGAATAGTTGTACTATTTTATTTTTTGAGCATATGTAACATCTTTATGTTGTAAAATATAATTTATTTTTATTGCCAAAAAGGCATTTTTCTTTCAGTGAAAAAAAGGCCAGTGTTTGCCATTCCAAAACAATTTAGCACAAGAGCTAAATAATCTACAAGCCTACAAGGACCCTAAAAATAATTTACGGATCTGCAGGTAACAATAGATGCATGCATTCTGACACTAAAATCAAAAAGATTTAACCTGCATGGATAATGTGCCATGAAACTGACTACAATTTGCTAATAAACATATTGGCATAAACAGGGCCTTTTGGAACAATACAATAGATTGAGAGTTGTTGATTCACAGTAGATGTATTTGGTGCAGAGTACAGTTATTTCAGGAATTAAATGGTAAATTAAGGTTTAATAGAGGATATGATCACCCTGTATAAATGTATAAATGGTCCATATAGAGAACTCTCTTCCCCATTATTCACTTTAAGATCATTACAAAGAACAAGAGGGAATTCTTTGCTTCTGGAGGAAAAGAAGTTTAAGCTCCGGATAAGGAAGGGATTCTTCACTGTAATGTCTGTGAAATGTGGAATCGGCTCTCTCAGGAAGTAGTTTCAGCAACTACTATACATTGCTTTAGGAAAAAGCTGGATGATTTCTAGAAGGACAGAATATAATTGGGGATTAAAGCTTTAAAGTAAATATAACAGGCACCATTGATCCAGGGAACATGGAATCAGGAAGGATTTTTTTCCCCTGTTGAAGCAAATTGTACCAGGGTTTTTTTGCCTTCCTCTGGACCAACAATGTCCATAGGGTTTTATATATGGGATATGTTTATTTCCATAGTGGTTGAACTTGATTGACATATGTCTTTTTTAAACCTAACTTACTATGTAATATAATGATGGAAATTTTATGGTATGCGGTCGCCTAAGGTCTGGGCAGCTGCACCAACTGTGAATTCTCTATTATACCCATGTGCCTAATGAGGAAGTCATCAGTCCAAAAATTTAGGCTGAAGTGTATTTGTATTCTTTAATACAGTAATGATCTAACACTCACTAGCCAATCTACCAAATTAAAATAAAGAGGTTATAGGGGGTTATAGACCGGCCAAATCTAGGCTGTGAATAAATCCCATTGAAATGTTGTCGAGGCGAAGTGAGCAGTTCATGCAAGAAAACCCACACTCACCCTTCAACTAATATTTTTTTATGAAAGCATGATAAAAAAATACAGAATCCAAAAGTATTGGACACCTGTGGGAACTGTCTACAAAATGTCATTCCCGCTGAAGGGTATTTTGGCTTCTGACTTACCTTTTCCACAGTACATCGTTAAAGCTATTCAGATACAATATCTTGAAAAGGATTTTTTTCCTATCTAGATTAGAGGCATAAAATTCAGTGTATAAACCCCCCACAGCACACTACACCTTTTCAGGACATAAATGCCGGCTTCCCTAGGCCGTACTGGGAATGAACAAACACCCATGTGAAGTTAAAGAGCAAGTAAACTCAAACCTCACCCAAAACAAAATAAATACAGTTTACCTTCACTCCTGCAGTGTAATTGATTTGTGCGTAGGGTTCTTCCATTGGGTCCCGCGTCGTCCCGGCATCCTTCCTCGGGCTGGCGCGCCGGGCGCCGCCATCTTCTCTTCCAGGTTCTTCCCAAGTCACCTGACTTAGACATGCGATCGGGTGACTTGGGTGGGAAATGAGATGGGAAAAAAAACTTGCCGATCTTACTGTGCATGTGTGGGATCGGAATTTTTTTTACCCCTTTGATGAAGGGGCTCCTTTAGCGCATTGCTGAGATGCTTGGGCATGTGCAGGAGGAGCACTCAAGAGCCGGATTCGAGATTGGTATCCCAGGAGGCTTTGCGCTCCTATTCATTTTTTACCTTACATAAAAGGCTTGTCTACTACTTTATTTAAAGTGAAAATTCTGAGATTAGGTAAGCTTTGTCACCCCCACCTGGCCAATCAAGAATGCTGAAGAAACCACAGGAAGAGCAGAAGGAAGTAGATGGGAACGGGGACAGGTAGGTAACGTGGGTTTAGTTCCACTTTAAACCTTGGTTTGTTAAAGCAGGAATGCTTATGATACTTAAATAACCACTAGAGAGCTTTTACAGATCTGTATATAAAATACTTTAATCAAGATTTGATGTAAATCTTGGAAAAAATGCTTTAAAGTTATAAAATAACTTAAATTGTGCTATTACTGATAATATTCTACAATTTCCTTTTGAAGCATGATTTGCAATTAGCATTTTTTACTTGACTTCCCCAGGGGCACCCTTTTAGAAACCAATTGAATGTTTAGCACTGTGTAGAATCTTTTTATTCCACACTGAAAGTATGAATCGCAATTGCCACAATCTTTTCCTTTCCCCTAATCTCCCTTTAGATAGTGCCTTTCTGCTGGTTTCTTCCATGCATTGTGTACAAATGACTTTAAAAAGTAACCTTTAAATCCCGCAGAGATACATTGTTTTAGGCTCAATATTTCACTGTTTGCCTTTACTCCCTGCTGACGCCGATGGAAGAAGATTTCTTTCCTTTCACCGATTTATCACCTCCATTCCTGGAAGTGCACCAATATCCAGAAGTGTTATGAATATTTTTCACTGTATTCCTGTCTGTCAGACCATCACATAATCAGTAACTTTGTCACTGCATCCTGGGCTTAAAAGTGGATTTCAAAATAGTGAGTTAGAAGCTACTGCATAGGTTTTCATGCCAATGATAAAAATATACAAGATTATACAAATATAAATCAGAGTGTATAAGTTTAAAGGGCCACCGATTGTTTTTGTAAAGTGGAATTGTAGCATGGGCTGCGTTGCCGTTTTGTATACACTACAGATTTAATTCTTGGCCATTCTTCAGGGCTGACATCTTTTCGATCACAGTCATTGCTGATCCTATGTCATCTCTCTTTTGCAATTGAAAACGTGACCCTAATGCATTCAAGTGACAGAATGTATACTACACTGCATATGAGTCATGGGGGGGTGAACAAAATGACTAGAAGTAGTGGTTTGTTCACTTTATAGACTCCCCTTTAATAGAAGTAATTGGACATTTAGCAGCTGTTCAAGTACCTTTTGCATGTTTATATGTTGGTGTATAGATTCATATTTCAGTTTGCTTTGCACTTTGCTGATTTATTTTTTCAGTAGCACATTCCTAACTGCTAATATTAGGCGTGGGGTGGTGGTGAAACAGATGGAACACATTGTTTTTTTTAATATGTGTGTTATACAAATAGACCAAACAATAGATAAAACACGAATACATCATTATGCTTTTATGTTCTATTAATCGCTGCCTCATTCTGCTTATATCATTGAGGGACAATTGTTTTATCTGTGCAAAAGCAACCAAAAGTTGCCCTAATGCATAATAACTCCATGTTTTTTTTTTTACTCTTACCAGATTCTTTCCAAAAAAGTTAGTAAAATAAATAAACTGTATTTAGAAAGGGAAAATACATGCACATCCTAAGCCTGTGCTTACAGTGCTGCAGAAATTGGGGCAGATATCACAATGTATTGTTCTCTGTCGATTTAGGACTGCCAACCATTACTTGAAAAGAGGAGGAATGTCCTCTGGTTGATCTGTGTTGCAGCTGGAGACACAGTGGGCCTGATTTATTAAAGCTCTTCCAAGGCTGGAGAGGATACACTTTCATCAGTGAAGCTGGGTGATCCTGCAAACCTGGAATAGATCTAGTCCAGGATTTAAAACATTTGCTAACAAATAGCAAATCACTTTTAGAAAATTCATTCCAGGTTTGCTAGATCACCCAGCTTCACTGATGTATCACTGTGTATCTACTATTAATAAATCAAACCCAGTATGTATACTGAAATCTGTTTAGTTATTTTTTTTTAACTATAGTGTAAGGGACATTAAAGGTAGATTTAGGCTTACTCTCTGCCCCCCTATTGCAGCATTCACATCTGACATTGAGCTTCTGGTATAGACAGGTTGACTCCCAATGCGTTTAGAGGGTTAATCTAATAGTAAAATTTGTGCTACTCTGTGTGTAACTGTTTTAAAATGCCTTTACTTTGTAGAAGTACCATTCAGAATGTCCAATTTTAGTACACTGGCCTTTTTTAAAATAGTTTGTTACTTGAGGCTTAGTGCAACACAAAAAGTCTGTTCAAGTTCCAGCGGAGTAATTGGCTGTAAAATACGATTTTATAGCCAGTATAAACTACATCAAATAGCTTTAAACTCTGTTTTCTTGTGAAGCTTCACAAATCGTAATCTTTGCTAACTACAAACTAAGCAGATTTATGTCCGGTGTCATAATGGTGACTACAGCTCCTTCCTGTAACATTCTTACCTTCAAACTATTGAGTAATGTAGTACGGGGGTAGCACTTTTATTAATGCAATATAGCATTTAATCAAAGTTCACACATACGATCTCCTGGGGTGGTGGACAGTGACCACCACCACAATGCATGTTTAAACACGAACAAGCATCCAGGTCAGTTTGATAAGCGGTTACCAACCTGACCTATTCTTCCTATATAGAGATCTGTGGGTGACCAGACTGGCTGTATAGGAAGCAAGAGTAACTTCTCCACTCCTGACCATCTATATGATAAGTCTTATGGAAACTCTGTTCTGTATTAAAAATTAAAAATTGTAGACAAGAAAAATGGTAGCAGAGGTTCACAAAGTACTTTAGAAGCTGATGTTACTGACCTCTAAAAAGGTTGACTTTATTTTCTAGTTACTAAATTAGTAAAATGATTCAAAATCTGAACTCATTAACAAAATAATACTTGTTTGTTCCAGGGCAGCTAAAGTTTTTAAAGCCTAAGGCTTAGGTACACACATGCAATAATTATCGTTAGAAAATGAACGAATAACGACCGATGATCGATTATTTGACGATCCATCGAACGATCATGATTATTTAGACTGATTGTGTAGTGCACGATTCTGTACATGCTTTAACGATACGATTGTTCACATATAATCCACCAGTAATGTACACACATTAGATACGCCCGTTTGAACGATGCAGGAAGTGACGTGTATCGGAGAAAGTGTACTGCAGAACAAACATGATCTCTGAACGACCGTTAACATAATAGATAGTGACGATGGTTGCCCAATTAGATCTGCCGGGATGATCGTTCCTTTCCAGCGACTTTCCTCGTTCATCAGCGTCGTTGGCCTGTTGTTGTGCACTTTTTTGTTAACGATTATCGGACGATCGGTCGTTAATCGTTCGTTTCCAACTTCACATTTTGCACGTGTGTACATAGCCCAAGACTACATATACATGTCAGATGATTCTCAGCCGATAATCGTCTCAGGGCTGGTACTGGATGAAAATATGGTGTGTGTACAGCGCTTGTCTGACGTTGTTCATGGATCCGCCATGACAAATATTCGTAATACAAATGAAGGGGAGAGAGCGCAAGCGGGGTGCCGCTCCGTCGTTCTCCCCCTCCCCTCTCCATAGACTGGAATAGCACTGTATGTACAGCACTCATTCAGTCTTTTGTCATTGGAAAGGAAATTTCCAACGACAGTTATTAAACTTGTATACGTAGCCTATCTCCAGGCTCCATGCTGTTCTCCCAAGGCTCTTGTGATGTGCTAGGTCCTCTTTGGTCAGCCATTGATGGTGGCTGGTGATTTAGAGAGCAGTACTGATGTGATTACATAAGCTTTGCTTTCTACATCATTACAGAGCGTAATGTTAAACACCAAAGTAATGCGGCCTTGCAATCGGTCTTTCTCTAGTCTTCCAGCTTTTTCAAAACTGAGGAGGTGAAAAATATCAAATGCAAACACAGTTTGGAAGGTATTGCAGCCAGATAATTTTTTAAGGAGGCTGTTACTAAAAATATAAAAATTAAAATATCCCAAGGTTGCATTTTTTTTTAAGGAGAGGTCAGCTGTATCAACCTTTATATTTCTCTCATTACATGTATCCTGTTAATGTTGTGTACTCCCTTTCATATTTTCAGTTCACTGTTGATTTAATGCAAGGTGAGGGACGTATATTAAAATTCCTGTTCAGTCTTTGCTGTGACCTGAATGCATAAACATCACAGAATTATTCAAATAGACACAATTTCTATGGAAATTCCCTAAATTCAGCACAAAGCGGATCCACACAAATGTTCATATTAAAATAGGCAGGCCAGCTCAAACCTTCTTTATAATTACAGATTTTGCTGCCCTGAAAGGAAAAATATGATCGCTGATATATAAAAAGTAGTAGCACGTTGAACATACAGACTGTTCTTGTCTTTGTACACATATTTTGGAATGCCCCAGTGCCTTGTTTTGTTGGGGTTCTTGGAGGTAAAAGCCGCAGTATATTGTAATTTCTGGATTTACAGCTTCTGTGCTGACACCAGATATATAGTGATGAGGAGGTGAGGTTATGTATGGATATTTGGTGTGGATCATGAGCAGTCTTTGGGGTCTGTTGCGCAGGAATGATTCCTTTTACTTTAAAACAGACATAGCAAGTACATGCCTAATACCTATAGTACAGATTTACCACTTCTAGGTAAGTATCCCCTCTCATAAACATTACTACTCCCTCTAACTATTTACTTCATCATCTTTTTCTGTATAAAGACAATATATCCTTGTTCAGCCATCATTCAACTTAGCACCATTTAGTGGACTAGGTAGCTGATGAGATCCTTATAATTACTGGTGCCTCTTCACTGGTCCTTACAAATGTTTGATCTGTCTCTGATGCAGCGTATCAACTTAACTGTCACCTTTGTATTGCTCTTACTGCATGTGAGAAAATGCACTTATCTGTCTGGGATTTTAAACTCTTTGCAATGGTTAAATAAAGAAATAATGATTTAAAATATAGGTAAAATGGTATATAAATGGCCGCCAGCTGAAACAAGGCAGAGAATGTAGATCTTGGTGGACAAGCAACATCCCTCTGGTCTAGCCAGTGAGGGAGCAATTTAATTGGAGAAGATAAGACTTTAGGCTTTTTAAGCTTTATGTTCTGACTGGTCATGAGGTTTCGGTGCATTTAGGTTTCGGTGCATGAGGTTTCGGTGCATTTACTGCTACCTAGTGCCTGGAAAATCGCTGCGGGGGAAGACGGTAGAAGCAGCTGCAGCCCCATGGAGATTGAGTGAGGAAGGCAGTGAGTAGTACAGTGCCACCCACTGCCGCCAGCTCTCAAATGTACAAACGCTGGTTCAAATGTGAGCGAGTGGCTGGCAAAGAATCAGCTTCTGTGCTGCACGAGATCACTTGAACCCAAGGCAATTGAACATCTGCCCTTAATACTTTGTTGCTGTAGAGGTTTTGTCAGCATCAGAATCTCTGATATTGGATGGTCCTTAAACTATACTTTATTCTTGCCTTCAGTCTTGGACAGTTGTACACACTTTTTTACTGTACACACTTTTTGTACTAAAACTGCCTACTGGCTGGAATGCAGTCTGTCTAGGTATGCTCACTACTCCAGACCAACACCCTTCCATCAAGACATTTTATTATTTGCTTAAGTCATTCTAGGAACCAGCCTACTGCTTGCAGTAGAGCTGAGGTCTCTTAAGAGGAGTATAAAAATATAAATACAAGGAGAGTTAACCAGGCAAAGCAAAATTTAGGTAGATTAAACTTCATCAATAAAATAGTCACATTCTTTTAATGGTGAAAAATAGTTTTCTGTTATCTGTAGTGCAATTTAGGCTGCTTTTAAATCATTACCAAAAGTCGTATCTATCCCAAAGTCTGCAAAATTCCAATTGTTAAACCAAATAAAATTAAGGTGTTACTTTTTCATTGAGGTATTAAAGTGTCCAATCTGTTGTAGCCATCCGGAAATAAAGGGCTAAAGCAGAACAGGCAGCATTTTTTACTTTTATCTATTTATCTAGTGTACAAGGAAGGCTAGAAACTCCAAAAGGAGTAGCACTGACTTCCCTGTGTATTGCTCTGTGATCACAAACCAATTGTACAAGTGTGGCGGCGGCCTTGACCTTTTCTTCTGAGCAGCATGTGAGCGTCATTTTCTTTTTTCAAATCTTTCTGAGGGTACACTACCCTTTGTCCTCTTAATGCTCTCTCACACAAGTTAAACTGCTCTTGTGCTGATGGTAATAGCTCTTCAGGCTCATGCTGGGAGTGAGAAGCACTGACCTAGCAGATGAGAACTCCATCCCTCTGCTAAAAAGTGAAATCTCTTCATGTCAAAAAAGAGTCAATTCCAGAAAAAAGATTCCTTCCTCAAGCTGAAACACTTTGCAGCCTGAACAGAAAAACCCATTTCACACCTTTTTAGGTTCCAGTGTTCATTGAATTACAGTGGACTTTTTATGTAAAAGAAAAGTATTTTTTTACTATGTAAGTATTTTTAAATCACTATGTGATGGAGATCAACTTGATATAAATAATCCTATCAGCATGTGTTTATATGTGTGTGTATAATTCCCACATCGTGGGCAGTCATATTTGCTGAATACATATGCAGTTTTAACTCCCTTCCTTGCACTATTACACAGTAGTTGTGCCTATTTATTTTAAAGTTTGTACAAAACTAGGCCTCTTGCATGTTACCGTTAGCTTTCAGGAAGCTAGAATGAGGCAAGATCACATGGCCGATTCTTTTCCTTGTGAGATTGAGGTTTGAGCTGACCGGCCGGTGCATCAGGAGTCTTCAGTTTGCATTTCAGTTAGATCTCCAAACTTGTGGCTTCCTGAAACTCCTTCAGTAAAATTAAGCTTTGTTTTCCTATTCACTTTTGTATGGGTAGAAAGTCTTCTTTTCAAGCCTCCAAATGGCCGTATACATAAACCCTAAATTCCTATAGATCTGCTTACCTCACACGCAAGGGAGATTAAAATACCTGGGTATTTAATATACCTAAGTGTATATATAGCTATAATATCTTTGTTAGATGTGGATAAAAAGTGTTAGGTCCTTTTTAGCTCCTGAATACCACCTTGGTCCCTGCTGAAGTGACCACATTTCTCTTCTTGTAGTGGTGGGAAATCCAAAGATTTACAGACAACAACAATGTACTACTCATAATCAATTATTATAATGCTGCAAAAATATGTGACAGACTGAAGGAGATGGTCAGGGACTGCAAACTTTTTGTAGTTTTTAAACACTGAAAACATTTCCAGGAGACTGTCAGATGTACATCATGGAGATACCTGAGATGTGACTAGAGGATGTCACTTCTATTACAACCCGTTTGTAAATCGGTGGCGCTCTCCTAAAACAGCTTGTTCCACATTTGATATAATTCTCTAGCTGAATCCATTATAAAACATCAAAATAAAACATAGGGAAAAAAATATATATGAACAGCAATAAAAAGTAAGATATGGAACAAAGAGATCAGACTGTTTAACTGATGGAAGACAGTGTAATGAATATTTTTCCTTTAACGCTTTCTAAAACATAGAAAGTGACTGTAGAGTACTACATAGACAGTGCCATTGGGCCTTAAGTGGCTCTATTGTGTTCAAAAGTACAAAAAACTGTTTTAGCTTTACAAACACATTAGGCATCTCCGTTAGACTGGGAGTGGAAAAACACCATAGGACAGTTGGGTTTTTAGTGTTGCTGAGTGAAGTTGAGTTTACAGAGATGACCTCATCCTGGACATGCTGCTCCTTCACTTATCCATTCTTTGTCTTGACCAAGCTGTATTGATGTTGTTGAAGTAGAAAATATAAAATGGTCAGTGTCCTGTATGATGTCTAGTAGAAATGTCTTTAAAAGAAGACAGACGGAGCAGAATGACTAATGATTTATCAGGTAAGATATTATTCAACGTAAAAACTTCATAACATGCATTCATTCAAGAAACCCCTGGGATACAGGCAGCAATAAATATTGACATGGTAAACCAGGAGAGGTGCTTGACAATCCAATGTTTATAGATTTTCATCTTAATAGCTATGAAGAGCCCTCCTGAGCAATGCTGTGAGACCTGTGAATTATTAAAGAGCTTTTAGTATGCAAGCCAGGTAGGCAATCTGTGGTCTTCTAGCAGTTGTCATTAAAAGGTAACTATGTAGTGACAGCACATAAACCTAAAGTTAAAGAAATGTTAATTATAAGCAATACATTTTTTAACCTAAAATGCTAGATTTTAATCCACCAAATTCTGAACTTTTCAGCAAGGCTTACACTTTTCAATTTTCAAACTGTTAATACTCACAAATCTTGACCTTGTGTACACTAGACAGGATCACTTACATTAGAGCAACCTCTAATTGTGTATAAGGAATCCAGATTCCTATTGCATTTTAAATAATAAATATGCATATATATATATTTTAAGGTAAATGTCTTTGATAGATGAATACTAACAGTGTACCTCACTGTGCAACACCTCTCTCTGCAAAAAAAGAAAAGCTTGAAGCTGTGGTCACAGTGACAAATCGTAAGCATTTTTCTGCTACATGGATAGTGAAAAAAGGAGAAGAGAACTCCCCTGTCATCACTCACAGTTCTGTAGCCTTTTCCCCCTTACAGTCCTTTCTCTGACCCTCAACTTTCCAGATACATATGGTTTTGGTTATGACATCACAGTTAATTAACGCGTAGATGGCTGCTGGTTGCTGTATGCTATAAACAAAATGTAATACATGGTCTATGTTTGAGAAGAGGAACATTTAGGTTAAGAACCGCTTTATCTTAGGGTTCAGCCTTAAAGAACTAAAATTCTTTGGTGGGTGGTGAGCTGCCATAAACAGCGAGTATGCACCAGTGTTCAGCCTCGTGGAGCCTTGGACCTCTTCATCGCTGCACCTTCAGAAGGCAACTTTGCCGCCAGCTCTACGACAGACGTCTATGAATACAACAATCCTTTTTGGCTATAGGATGGCCTATAATTGGGTAACTTTTGCATGTGCTGCCGCTGCACGCTGATCCAAGCTTTACCCTACTTGGCACATTTGCCATACAGTTTAGAGCTTAAAAATCCACCAGGGGCTCAGGGATTTATTTCATTTTTTATATTCACCACCTCACAACACAAAAAAGTTGGTAAAATCCAGTTCACAAGTGGATTATCACCAAAAAAATCTCTTTTTATAACAGACTTCTAAAGAATCCTGTATCAGTTTGGATATTGAAGGATTAACAGCGGTTGAAGGAAGCCTTTTGAGCCATTCTTTGTCCCTGCACTGTGAGTTTTTAAATTCCCTCATTGTGGCTTGTCATGCTACCGTACACCTTTTGTTATGGGACGAGAAGTTCCATTCTGCTCTGTGACCAAATAATGATTCCAATGAGCTATTGCCTGAAGGAGTTAATGTGAAAGTTGTAAAGCTGTCTATCTGTATCTTCCTTGCACAGCCCTGGTTTATTGTGTGTAGGGGAAATGACACTGTTCACAGGCAGTTGTACACTTCCTAATAGTTATTCTGCTACTCAGAATGCATTACTGTTTAGACACTGCCAAGCTTCAATGAGTCTTATGTCTCTGGTAAATCTGATTCCTCTATCTAGATGTATCTAATGATTTTTTAGAGACAAGTGCTATGAGGAATAGTCACTTAGAAGCAATCATTCGATGGGATGTGATACTCTGTTCTGCATCATTGTTTCAGTAGTCAGAATGTGGATAAAATGTATGCAATGTATGACAAGAAGTTAGTTGCTTACTGGATTTCTGGCAGATCAACAAGTACATTTCTGAATAAGAAATCATTAATAAAAAGCCACATCGAAAGAGAATGTGCACGCATTGCAGAGATGTACTAGATGATTTTAGTCCTTATATACACAGTAACCCCAGCCCAGTGGTCTATAAACGGAATTCTCATCTTTAGCTTCAGCATGTGAAGAAATGACCATTAATAAAGCACTCCATCATGGTACGTGAATGATACCTGTCACAGGAATAACATTTACATAGCAAAATTATTGATAAACATTAGCCTGTAAAAAAAAAAAAAAAAAAAAAAAAGTGGCCAGACATTTCCATTTTTTGTAAAGCCCCCCCCAAAAAAATTTGGGGGTTGGGGTCCAGCACCAAAGGAAGTTTTTTTTTTTTTTTTGGCCCAGGGCAGGCAGCATAAAGTAAATAATTGGCTTGGTAGGTTTCTGCACTAATTTAGGTTTGTGGGCTACGAATGTTGGACTAATATATATTGTAATTTTTTTTCCCTAAAAATCATCCTGTTCATGTAAATCAGCCATTCACCTTTTTTTCCCTCAATAATCTGCATGAAAATCATGTACACAAAGCTTTTTAGTGATGCTTTCATGTCATACAATCCAAATGAATTTTATATTTTAGAACACATGGTATACAGTTCGTATACTAAGCAAAGATACAGCAGCTCACCGCAGTTACATTTGCCAATATTGTGCTATAGGAAATACAGTGAGACATTGTACTGCCTCTAGGTAGTATTGTAGGGAAATTGTAGCAAGTATAACATCTGCTCAAACCCTAATCATTCTGGAAATCTGCTGACTGAGTCTACTAAAACGGCTTGTAATTGTCACTCTTGAGCATCACAACTGCTTTTTTCAAGATACTCCAAAATTCTTTATAGTTCATTTGCAAATTTGCAGCATCTCTGCTAAGTGTTTACACTGATTTGTTGGACTATTACATGGTATTTGCTAATTTTGAAATTGTGCTTTGCTAGGATAAGAGTGCATATTCAAGTTGTGCTAGTGCTATCTCCAACATACATAAGTGGAAACTCCAGAAGAGTTACATTACCTTGTCATGTTCTTGCTGCTGTGTAATGATGAGGGTTAAAAGAGCAGCCTAGGCCAAAATGCATACCTTTGATTGTTTTGGTACACAAGACATGTTTTATTTCTAAAATACTTCTGATCTGACCTGAAGTTAATTGAATGTGAACTTTCATGTGAACTGAATTGAAATGTACTTCCAAACAATTGTTAAAAGTTTTCTACTTTTGTTGGTTATGATTGGACAATACACTACATCTTGGGAGTGTACATGTTGTAATATATACAAATGATCTTGTACATCAGACTGATGAAGTTCTGATTTTCTTTCACTAAGTGATTGTATTAATAGGGCAGATTGTTGCATCCTTGTGTACAGTACAGGGTTCTCCCCAGGCCCTTTTAGCTGGGTGCACCACCCGGCACTTTTCAGCACCCACCCAACTGTTTTTGAGTGAGTTTGGTCACAATACAGGGGCTGCCACCCACCTACAATTTCTTCCCACCCGGCTTAAAAAAAATTTCTGGGTTGAGCACTGCAGTACTTTGCGGTTTTGGGTCAAGTGAAAAAATGGCGACAGATGTTCCCCCTACCCAGCTTTGTTTGGATGCAGGGAACTTCATTATGTTTATTTTCCTTATTCTTCATCCCTATGTTAGCAGCTGAGCTGCTAGCTGACCTGCCAGCTAAATCTCTGTTACAGATATTAACACAAATGTAACATTTGAAAATATTTTAAACTCTGTATCGGCCTTCCTGTAATAACCTTGACAGCAGCTCTTCCAATCTGAGTCTGAGCCAATCATACTTTGCTACATGCAATGTTCAAATGGCATCAGCATGAAGTAACCAATATTTATATATACGAGTAATGAGTACAAGTATATATATTTAATATTTGTCTACAAACCATACATACACAAGGTTTTTATTAAAAGCAGTGCTACGGTTCCACTTTCAAAATCTGACCAGGCAGGGCTCCTTATTTTTTTTTTTTTTTTTTTGCAGAAAGGGACAGGCGATGTCCCTTCAGCAGTAAACATTTTTACCTGTCTGATCGCCGCCCTAAGCTGGTAAAATTGCTGTGCTGTTGTATCCTGGCTTCTCTTGTTTATTGGACTGAATAAATTCCTGTGTGCCTGCGTGGAAGGTAAGTCATCCCAGCCTGGCCTAAGGGCAATGCTAAAAGGGCTAAAGAAAATTGTGGTATCCCTTTTGCAATTAAAAACCTTCCTGGTCACGTTTTATTTTTTGGGTTTAGTTCTGCTTTAAAGTTTTAAACATTAGCAGTACTTTTTACATTCAAGTGACACTGCTACTAAAGTAAAGTTACCTATGTAGCAGATACCTGATGAAGAGCAATGTACAGTCATCTCTTTCCTCCCAGTGCACTGCTAAACACTGCTCTGTTTATTAGGAATAGTCTCCCACACATTCTGTACTGACAATTTAATGGTTCTATCTGCAGGTCATCGTTTTTATCTTCTGGGGTATCATGAATGATACATCTGACACTGGGCTGACACCTACTGTGGCAGGGAGAGAATACAAGTGAATAGCAGAACACGCTCTTGTGTCTGAGTAGTTAGACTGCATTAAAACCTAAGTGCAGCTAATTATATTCATACATATGCCTATTGTCGGAGTAGTATTTTTTTACATTTTCCACAGAATTTAGCTTTAAAAAAAAAAAGTATTGATTAATAGGAAAGTTGATTTAATGGACCTGTACCTGTGTTTCCGTTTCAGTAATGACTTAAAAACAAGTACTTATGTTTCGAAAAGATGGTTCTTTGATTGTGCTATTCATAAATGGGTACATGGGGCCAGTCAGATTGTTTAGCATTTCAACTTTTCATATGTTTAGAAGTTGTTTAGTACAGATTGTGTCCATTATCGGTTTTCATCCAGATAGTAAGTTCCATGTTCAAGTGATTCTTGCAGAACAGAGGTTGCAGATTGTTCCTGTACTTGAAATGTACATTTAAAAGCTAAAATGTAATATGCACTTTAAAGAGCCAGTGGCATTGAGATGTGGCCTTGCATCTTATCAAATGCATTTGGAATAATTACTAGCAAACTGTCAAGTGGATTTCAATCCTGCACAGTTTGAACTTTATGACTGATTTGCTGAGCCTTCTGCATCACACCACAGGCAGATGGTTGTGATTTGAAGGGTAATTCTCTGTTATTGTTGTTTGTAATCTTCCATTAGAAAGGGGTAGAACTTCTGACAAGCCAATATTTGCTCTTTTTGGCCTCCACAACCATAAGTGTTTTTTAGTATATTGGTTTGACAAATACATAACTGTTACCTTATGAGAATTCTTGTGATTCTTGTTGATACCTTCCTGTACTGTATACCTGTATTACAAGGAGGGGGGAGGAGGTGAGGAAGATGTTTCTTGGAATCCAGTATGTAATGCTTTATGTCTCTCTTATGCTGTAACATACAACAACACAACAATAACTGACTACTGGCGTGTCCTGTACTGTCATGTCTATCATACCTTTTCATATTTTTTTTTTTATACAGGTTATCCCACAATGAAAGGATATTTCCCACAGTGTCATTCATGGGACTCCTGTGTGGGATCCCCGGGCACTAGAAGCCAAATGAGGCCAAGTCTCCCCATTCACCTCCAGTGCTCCGTGATTGGCTGAGGAAAGGGAACTCCTGATGACAGCTCAAGCGTCATCAGGGTTTCCTTTTCCTCAGCCAATCACAGAGAGGAGATCTGTATGCTGAAGCTCCGCTTCGCTGATTGCTCCCACAGCCCATGTGTTCTATATCCGAAAACACAAGCCACAGTTCCCCTGGGGCTGCAGGAGCAATCAGGAGATCGGAGCTGTCAGCATAGCAGAGCTCTGCTGATTGCTCCGCTCGGTGATTTGCTGAGGAAAGGAAAATCCTGATGATGCTTGAGCTCTCATCAGGGTTTCCCTTTTCTCAGCCAATCAGCACTAGACTTAAATGGGGAGACTTGTCTTGGATACAGAACACATGTCACTGCTACGCTCGGGCTGCGGGAGCAGCCGTGGCAATCATCCTTTCATTGTGGAAAAACCTGTAAAAAAAAAAAAGCCAATCACAGGGCACTGGAGGTGAATGGGGGAGACTTGTCCTCATTTACACTCTAGTGCCTGGGGATCCCTCACTGTCAGGAGTCCCATGTCTGTGCTCATGTCATGAATACAGCTGTGGGAATCATACTTTCATTCATTTATAACCATGTTATAAAAAAAAGTTTGTTACACAAAACACACACATTCAATAAAATACTTTAACATTAAAGCCTTGTCTTATTTTTACACATATTTTAACTTTTCCAGGGAATGAGTAAAGGTTTTTTTGTACCTCCTTTTTAAAGGGGGCTTTTTAAGGTCCTTTTTAAAAGTGGGTTCCAGATTCCAAAGTCCTGCTTAAAACGCTTATAAAAGCCCCCATTGTTTTCAACGGAAACATTCCAAAAAAAAAAATTAAAAACATTTGTAAATGCCTCTATTGAATTCAATGGGAGCATTTTCACGCCTTTACCCTGCGTTAAAACGTTGAAGGAACGTCCTCTATACCGCTTAAAAACCTGCCTGAAGCAAACGTCCTGGTGTAGATTAGCCCATTGGAATATATGGGAATTTCAAACATGGGCTTTTAAAACCTCAGGTTAAACACTGGGGAAAACGTCCGTGTAGACTAGGCCTTACTTTGGTACATCTTGGTAAACCATTAAAAATATTTTCCCATAAGATCTGTTTTTTGGAAGCTGATGTTAATGTGAGAATACAGGTAGTCCCCAGGTTACATACAAGATAGGGACTGTAGGTTTGTTCCTAAGTTGAATTTGTATGTAAGTCGGAACAAATACCTTTTTAATAAATGCAATTAGGACAGATGTTTGTCTCAACATATTATTAGGCAGTGTGGTGTCAGTTACTGTATAAAATCCTCACTGTGAGGTAATCACAAACAAAGCAAGGAAAAAAAAAAAAACTTTATGGAGCCTAGACATTCATTAACTTCTGGAGTAAGCCGTGCTTTGATATGCAAAAAGAAACAACTGCAGAGTTTGTCTTGGTCATTAAAGAGATCACCCACAACCTCAGCTGTGTTTAACAAAAGATTTCTTCTGAAAGTCATGCAAACCATCCCCCTCATTAAGCCTCTGTCCTGCACACGAGCAAGCAGGGAAGCCTTTTATATCTAGGAGTTGTCTGTATGTCGGATGTCCCTGCCTCGGGGACTAGCTCTATTTTGTTAGTTTGGCAGCCAAATAGACCTGTCCTGCCTACATTACCATGCTACTAGCCACACTTTCTTGGTACTGTGCATATTTCTCAATATTTTGATTGGATTAACAGCTTGATGGTGTAGAATATTATTATTATGAGTATTTCGGTGTTTTAATGTATGGGAATATATTACTGTGTGTCCCCATTCCGGAAGAAGTGGATGACATCAGTCTGTAAAACGTGTGGTGCATTGGCATACAAGAATATTAGCATGCTGTATGGCACACACTTGGTTAATTGTTCACTAACTGTAATTATCTTGAGTCATCTGAGGTTGTATATAAATAATTTAGAAAAAGTGTGTAAGTAGTAATGTTTCATGAGTTGAATATGTATAGTCTGTACAATGCTTATAACATTGATTAGGTGCTATGGGCAGCATTTAGTATTGTCTGTGCTCATATTCTGCAAGCAAATTTTTAAAAACTCTGCATCTACAACTCACCGTGCAGCTAGAAAATAATGGAAGCCGTAATCACAATTTAGAATCCATGTTGTGGTTGGCAGGCTATGTTTGTGGTCAGCTGAAAAGCTATTTTGGCTTCATTGTATACAAATGAAACTGTCATCAGGATCGACTTTACGTTACCTGCTCAGATGTTTTAGTTTATTTATGAATGGGAACAAAGCCAAATGCCTCCTAGAGGGTAATTGCAACTAATCACATGGGAGCGGAGGCTTTCACGGCTTAACGTGCCTATGCATTATTTAATATACCTGCATGTATGATGCCACTCTGGCAGCGCCTTCATTATGACAAATAAGAATTTAGTTTGGGATAGAAATTACAATCTGAGGTTCAGTCAGCTGGAAGACAGGCTCATAGGAGCACTTAATCTGTATTGCGTGACAGTGTACTGTACTTGCAAGCATTTTGTATCTCTCACCGATGTCCAATTTGTTTACTTTACCTTGTGTTTTTTTTTTAAACTATATTATGAACATCCACTTGGGTATATTTTAACTAACAGCTAAAGTAGGGTAATGCAAACATTTTTTGTTTTGATGTGCATTCTTTAGAAATTGCACATTTACTTTTTTTTAGTTCTTCTAGAATAATACCCTAACAATAACTTTTATTTAATAGTCTAGTTGCAGCTAAAACTTGAGATAAGGCTTATTAATAGTGGGTTTAAATAATTGTATACCATTTCAGATATCATAGAATTGGGTTAAGTTGGGTCATACTGGTATGTAGCTGATTTACTTTACTACTGTAATACTTTATATACTCAAAAAGAAAATTGGATTTTTTTTCCCCTGAAGAAAAAAAAAACAAACAAAAAAAAAAGTTCATACTTGGACCACAAGATGGCAATGTGCCCTTGTGAAAAGTGTATTACAAACTCCTGCCATCTGAGTCAAGGTGAAACACTTTACATGAGGACTTGGGCCATCTAGTGGTGGCCATCAATATTGCACAAAAGATGCACCAAAAAAACTTAAAAGTGACCCATAACTAACTGAAAAAAACAAAATACTTTACCTGGTAATTAGTGAGAGTGGGGGTTGTGGGGGGGATATATAGACCGAGCCCTGACTAGCATGAAAATCCTAAAACTTCCTTGTTGCTATCGGATGTAGCACTGTGCAGTTGATCATTCTTTGCTCTGTCCTGTGAAAAACTGATTATGAACTTCTCAGCTTATTCTGTAGTTGGTACTCTGAGTGTTGAGAATCTCTGCTATGGGCTTACGAAGAGCAGTGCTGTCATAAACGAGTGGGAAAAGGTTCAGGAGCAATGCTTTTCTTGGAAAGTCCATTTTTTAACAAGCGTCAGATGATTTACTGTCCCCTGAACTGTGGTGACAGAACTGTCTCTTGGGACGAATGAAACCTGCTTCTCCGCTCATTAAAGCCGCAGGTTATCTGTCTGACACAGGCAAACTACAGATTTTGCAGGAATGGCTGCTGACCTTCCTCCTCTCCTTACACATTTTCTATCTCCTTGTGGATGCCATCCAGTATTTTTTTTATGAATTTTACCCTGTGTTAGCCTGTAAACATCACTGCGTTATATCAGTAGGTCACTGTCTACAAGTAGCAGGCCCTCGTAACTGCCAGGTTGTGCGCTAACACATGGAAATGTTTCTCTATATATGAAGATAAGATTGTCCTCGCATCTATAACAATGTACACATATGTGCAGAAATATCTCAACACTCACTGGGGATAAAAACAGAAACCTGAAAGAAACCTTTGACTCATATACGGTATAGTAATGATGTCTCACAAGAAAGGTTTCTGTGATTCATGAAGACACAAGACTTTCCTTTATTTCCCATAAGGAAGATTAATCCTAACCTGTACTTTTCTGAAGACTTCTGTAGGGCCATTGGGGCAGCAACATCTGTATGGAGAACTGACTAGCACATTTAAGCTGTCCACGGCAATGAACTGCTGATGAATCCTGCTACCTAGAAAGCCGAAACTTAAACAAATCGCACATTATTATAAATATATCTAAGGAATGAAGCTGGGTGTGATTTCTAGAGATTTTGTTCCAGTATTGACTGTGTGAGTAGGTGCTACTTCGCTGATTTATCCTTAGTACTCGTAAAATATCTTAGAATTGGTAGCTTCTGCTGCTGATCCATCAAGTGCCCATTAGGGCAAGTATGTTGCTTAGAGATAGTGTATAGAAGCCTACATTTTAAGATGTGCATTGGAGAAAGAGAGAGCAGGCTTTTTATGGCAAGTAAATTAAAATGTATCTATTTTATTTTTTTAATTATCAAGAAAAGAAACATAGATTTTATATTATCTCCAACAGAGACCTACTATGCTAGTTCATTATCTAGACACAGTTCTCCTAGTATTCATTGGCGAATTATACATTCTGTATTTAAATGACATACAGTATTACATTCACATAAACAGGAAAATCAATTGTCTTTCAACGACGCGTTTCACTCGCAGGCTTATTCAGGGGAGTTTTTTAGAGACCATACTATTGGTGATAGAATAATCAAATTACTATAGTGCAAAATTTCATATGATACAAAAAAGCAATTTTAACATAGAATATACACTAGAAATACTGTATGGATATAAAGTTTAAAATAGGTAAGCATATTATAGGTTAATAATCCTAATGACAGGCTTTTATGCAACTTACATTTTTTATTCAAGTAGTGGTTGAAACACTTTGAAGAGAATAGAGGAGGTAGAGAATATGTGAAGTGCTCACTTTGTGAAGAACTTGAAAAATTAAAAATAGCTTCTGGACACAAAAGACAAAGATAATTGGTAAAAATGTGATCTACAGTCATTTTATTAAAGCTTGCAAGAGAGAACTGAAAGATGCCAAAATTTAAAAGTTTGAGGCCTCATTTCTCTGTAAGAATTCAATTATATTTTGGGGTCTCCAAACCACAGATTTTGGGGGAGTAAAAAGAGCCATATTGGTCACATGACTGCAAGAAAAAAAACGGTAAAAAAAGCTGTTTTGGTGGCTTTTTATTTTATAGTGCATGTCCAGTAAAGATTTCATAACTGTTTTCCGTTGATCTGCTGAAGTCTTTTCATCTGCCTATATATAGGCATAGGGTATAGGTTAGCGTTAGAGGCAAGGGTTAAACGTTTTTCTGAAAAAGAGTGGTAATAGACAAGCTCTTCATTTTAGTGAATTACGCTGGGAATAACGCTCACTTTAGAGGAAATGTACAGTGGTATTTAGCAAGGTAAATTTGAATGATAACATATTGTTTTTCTTTGGAATCACTAGGTGATCCTGTGGACTTTTTTTCACTTAGTCTTAGTTTACTTTTTTTAATGAAAGAAACATGTTCTTCACACAGCTTCACAACTCATTAGTGAGTCTTATGGGACGGCTTAAACCCAAATTTCATTCAGACTTGCCTCAGAACTAGCTTCTAACCTGGAATGCTCTAGAAATCCTTTGGCTTGTTTTCAGCATTTGTTTTTATAACCAAGATTGTACACATACCTAAAAAACAGATATAATATGTTTAAAGAAAGTTACAAACACTGATAAAAAAATTAAAATAAAGTGGCTATGTAAAAATATAGTTTAACCAACTGTACTGCACACAGCAGTGATTGTGACAGTTTACTTTAAAAAGCTAAAGGTTCAGAAGTATCTCACATGTACTTATGTCTCCGGAAACCACAGCTGGTTCTGGCATTGAGTTGGGTCACTAAAAAAGGACAGCTTTCTACCATTTTACGTATATTATAATTTTTTTAAGCCTTTAAAAGCTGGCCCACTGGGGGCTACACTTGGGAACCCAGGCTATATTTACTATAGCCACAGCTCACAGTATATTAGCATGGTGGTCTGTGGGGACAGTTTCTCTTACATTGCTGGTCAGTGCTAAGAATAGCCAAAAAGGTCATTTGGGCTTGCTTATACTGACCTGAGAGGTAAAAATTGTTTATTGCTCAAGGAACCCCCAGCAACCTCTGGGTGGAACCTTGTTCAGGAAACAATGGTTTACATGCTATGGGCCAGACCCTCTACTTGAAAGGGATCAGTCATATTGTATTGTATGTAACTTTGTAAGTGCAGGGGTCAGGTGTATGTATTATACTGAATGCTGAGGTCTTAAGTATATATCATAATATTCACATACACACTATATATGCATACACATATCATCATGTATTTGACACTGTGCAAAGAAAGTGCAGTTGCTGGTAAGCATTATGTCAGGCAACCACAGACAATAGTAAGCCAGGGCCAAATACTGATGGCAGTCTGCAACAGTGCCTTTCATCCGTTTTTCAGACCTGGCTTATATTTATTATTATTATTATTAATAATATTATTAATAAACAGGATTTATTTAGTGCCAACATATTACGCAGCACTGTAATAGACACTGGTAGGAGCAAAAATACTTCCACTGCCATTGCTGACCTCCTACTGAATGCTAGTTGTCTAGCTGACTTATACTTGGAATGTCCATTCTGGTTTTTTTTTCCATGACCACAATTTAATATGTTGACTAAAGGATTGACTTCACAGCATTTTCAGAAGGCGGTCAATATTAGAATCCTACGTTGTGTTTTTCACATAGGTTTCCATTAAGTTTATGAAACTGTTAAGAGCTGTTTGAGATAGATTTGTTTGGGGTGCTGGAGATTTTTGCTTGTACTACTTTATTATACTCAGACCAAAACTATTAAGGACTTCTATTAATCCATCACAATATCATCCATTCTGCAGCTTGTTGAGGCTTTAGACACATTTCTGCATCCTCCCCATAAATAATCCACATGACACATTATTTCAGATCCTCTGCTTCACAATTACACACTGGAGACATTAAGACAGCCCCTCCTACTGTGCGTTCAGGTGTTGAGAGCTGATATGCATTGCTTAAGGATGCTTGGCTTTCCAACATGAATGGGATTTATTGTCCCATCGCTCCCAATTTTACAAGCCTGCTGAATAGCTGACAACTTGTGTGCAAAAAAAAAAAAAAAAAGAAAATCCAGGTTTGTCATTATAACAAGGGTTTTTTATGAGTCCAGGATTAACACACTTAAGTCGTACCTGAACAGAATTGTTTGATGTTTAAATGCAAAGCAGATATTAAATACCCAAATTCCATCTTGGCTGTCTTGAAACGCTTTCATTTTTTTTTTTGGGTGGGGAGCGGGTGGCTAACTTTGCTCTTCTTGAAGATGAGCACCATTCTACCTTATAATTTATTTGAATTTAATGGCTATTATGAGTCCTTGATAAGTGGCTTTTCGGGCATGTGAAGATCACTTACTAAGCCGGATAAAAGAGAAGTGTCAAGCCAGGTGAACCAAATCCATCTAAAACGCATCTTTAGTGATTTTTGAAATAATTGCCTTTCTTTGTCTCTCAAGTTTTGTCTGCTTGGAACATGAAATCACAGAGCTCATGGAAGCCCCATAATTAAACTAGAGCTGCATGCCTTTGACCCTGCAACCAGATTCCCCACAGGGCGAGGTGAGGCCACAGAGTGCAAGTAGCTTGGGGCGCCGAATCAAAAAACATTTAAGGCCTTCAATTATTCATGCCAGGAATAACAGAGCAGGTTCAAAGCAAAGATTTGAAATGGAAGTGCTGGGAGCTCCCATTTAAACATTTAAAGAGTGGTTTAAATTTTAATAAAGAGCAATTAAAAATATATGTAAATCTAGTAACTAAACTGAAGGTGCGTGACAGTTTTTAAAAAAAAAAAAAAAAAAAAAAAAGAAAAGACACGTTAAGCGAGATTTTGTTTATTTATTTCCACCAGAGAGCTCGTGCAGACGGAAAGACTCATTCGCGATTTGCGATGACTTTCACGGTTTCCTGAAAATGAAAATCGTGGCAGCTCCTGCTTAATGAGGCTTTTAGATATTACTTAATGTCACCACAGAATAGATAACAGCCATGAATTCTGAAAGGAAAGAAGAAGTGAAGCAATTTGTTAAAACACTGTACATACCTCATTTCATAAGGACGGATGTATACTTCTCTGTATCTATCCGTCTTGCTCCACAACAACGTCTGACGTCTATATTTTAGAAAGGAGCCAGTTAATAGTTCTAAAGTCAGTGTGCCAAATAATGGCATTAATAATTCTTTAAAAAATGTCGGAGCGTGGCTACAAATGGATGTATTTACATCTGCAGCCGTTAAATGATTAAGATGCCAGCGTTGACAACATGGCAAGCTTGTTAGAACTAATGATCCATCCGCTATCACCACCATCATTATCCCAGTGTTTCTTAAGTCTTTCAAGTATTTAAGGGGGTTCAAACATCAATTTCAAGATGGTATATTAAGGAAAGGTTTCAGTAATATTCATGGGTAAATAGTAGAAGTGTGTTGAATGATGAGTTATATTAGGTTAATCTCTTGTGTAGCAATGCTGTAGGAGGATATAGCTGCCATTGTAAATGGACAGTGTACCCAAAGAAAACAATGGTTTTATTCACATTATTCACATTACTTGACAATATGTAACAGATTTTCTAAAGGTACAATTATTCAGGGGGTGGGGGGCCATAGTTTAGTTTGCAGCAACAGATAACAATATTTCTTACCAACCTTTCAAAAGGACTTTTTTAACATGGGGAAACTCTTGAAACAACTTTCAGGTTTCAGGGAACCCCTGTTATATTTTCTATATCCACAGCTATTAGTGTGGTGTTCAATGGGAAGAATCCCACTTACATTTCTGGCCAGTGAGAAGAATGTCACCCTTACAAATAGCCAACATAACTATTCGTTACCTGGGAGGCACAGATAGCTCATGGCTCAATGATACCACAGCAAGCTGTGGAAGAAAGTAAGTGTAACGAATACCCTAATCTTATTATTACACAGTATTTATTTAGCGCGGACATATTACGCAAAACTGTACAAAGTCCATAGTCATGTCACTAACTGTCCCTCAAAGGAGCTCACAATCTAATGTCCCTACCATAGTCATATGTTTAGTACAGTCTAAGGGCAGTTTTGGTGGGAAGCCAATTAACCTAACTGCATGTTTTTGGAATGTGGGAGGAAACCAGAGTACCTGGAGTTAACCCATGCAAACACAGGGAGAACCTGCAAACTCCATGCAGGTAGAGTCTTGCTCGAGATTCGAACTCTGGACCTAGCGCTGCAAAGGCCAGAGTGCTGCCCAGCATCTCAAAAGTTTAATTCTATTAATCCTTTAAAGGTTATAGGGGTTCCCTTTCTCATGGTTGTGTCCCCCCCCCCCCCCCCCAAAGAAGTGGGTACTTCCTGCAAAACGCGTTGATGATGTATGAATATCATCCATTCTATTGTTATCTAGACCATATCTTTGAAACCATGTACTTTATTTTGTTGTATGTTGTTACTGATGTTTTATATAAACTTTGCATTTTATTATATTTCTAATAAACTTTTTAATAAATACATTTATATATACCATTTCAGATACCATATGTCACTCCCTCTTGCAAACATATTTGCAAAACTTAGTGGATTTGCTGTTCATGCTGGGTTGGTTTAGGCTTGGTCCCTGTGCAATGGTTGGACCATGTCAAGTGCTGCTAATAGTCATATACATTGGTTGGGAGGGGGAAACAAAAGGCTGGTAGTGCTTGCTGTCTGCTGAAATGACTGCAGTGGCCAGCAAGCATTGTAATTCCTTCTGGTGTAAACATATTGTTTTGTGAACTAGGATCAACAAGTGATCTGTAACTGTGCAATGAATATACAGTAATCTTAGCTTGTGGATTTTTATACTTTTACCTGAAGATATATCTTTACTTTATCCAAAAAAATTGGTTGCTATGTATAAACCTCAGTTTATACGTATTGTTTCCAAAGAGTCAGGTTTGTGTTCTTTCCCTGACGTATATGTTATAATATTTATTTTATCTGAGTAGCTCGCAGTTAGTTCCAGGAAAGACTGTCAGCAGTTGAAGCATCTCCCAATGTTTATTTTTCCTTTTGTCCTGTGTGAAATCCACATTTTCATGGTGTGAATGCATGTGTCTGCCAGATAAGAACAATATTATGATATCAATCTGAAACATCTTAAAATCCGGCCTGTGATTGTATGCTGTGAAGGATTACATTGTCATTCTTTTACTTTAGTCTTCTGTAAATTAGGATAGGCCAAATTTTAGTTTTGTCTGTGTGGTTTAACTTTTTTTGGGCTATTTGGATCCTCGTTATTAAAAATAGATAAATGTGAATAAATCAGGGCCAGGCATGTTTATATCAGGAATATTTTACCCACCACAGTCACTTAGTGTTTGTATGAACTGATTATATTTAGCGTTTTTTCTTTTCACATTGCCTTTGTGAAATTTTTTTTAAAAACCATTTTAGGTACAGGTAGTCCCCGGATTAAGGACATCCAACATAAGGACGACTCCTAGATATGAACAGTGCTTCCCTGCTCCCTGGTGTGCAGGACAGAGGCTTGGTGAGGGATTGGGGGGGTTTGCATGACTTGCAGAAGAAATCTTTTGCTAAACACAGCGGGGACTGAGCTCTTCGGCAAGCTCTTGTAATTCTTTAATGACCAAGACAAACTTTGCAGTTGTTTCTTTTTGCATATCATAGTTTGTTCCATAAGTTTTTTTGCTTTGTTTGTGATTAACTCACAGTGAGGATTTTATACAGTAACTGACACCACGCTGCATAATATTATGTTGAGACAAACATCTGTCCTAACTGTGTTTATTAAAAAAATGTACCTGTTCCAACTGACCTACAAATTCAATTTAAGAACAAACTTACAATCCCTCTCTCGTATGTAACCTGGGGACTACTTGTACTTTTTTATGTAGTCGTCATTGCATAGCCTATGCAATATTCCTTTTTTTAAAAGTTTTTAGCTCTCCTAGCAGCAGGCAGTGTAATACATAGCAAGTGGGGCTCACAGCTGTCTATGAGAGATACAGACACACAATGTGTTGGCACAGCATTCAGCTTGTGTACAGAAGCAAAAACATGCAAACTTCATCAAGCCTGTGTGGATCTGCTTCTGTGCTTGCCATGGTCCGACAGATGGAGACTGTCTTCTGTTAAGAAAGACACAAAGAATGGCAAGGTACAATACAATAACAATCAGAAATCTGCAGTCTGAATGTATTGTATAGCACAGAGTGCAGCAGTTTGTTTTATATAAAGCAAAGCACATTAAACAAATTGCAGTGTTACATAGCATTCAGTATACAGCACAGCATACGGTATGAAGAGGTAAAGACAATGCAAAATATATAATGTCCCTAGCTAACAGTCAGCTGTTAATGACATAAAAATTTGAATCTATACAATAATTTGTACAGCCCAGTGAACAGAGAGAGTCCTAATAAATTAACCTACAACATGCTGCAGACAGTATGGAGAATGAAGTTTGCAACGTAAAGCTTACTGCAGCAGTCCAGAGTATTTGTTGTATAGCTCAGTCTACACGGCGCATATTTTACTTCTCATGTTCCCTGCGCAGCAACAATCAATTTCAGTAGCACGCGCTTACATTGTCAACTGTTTTGCATGATGCTGACAGTTTAACATATGTCCGGCAACTAAAGCCTCAGCAGTGCTCAACGTATCTGAAGGGAGTTCTATCCTCCCTTTTTTGCTTTATGTTCTACCAAAACCAAAAATCTTTCGTTTTGTCTGTGTTGCTGTTGGAGTGCTATCCTCACTTCTTGTCAAGTAAAATTTGGTCTGTGTTACAGGAAGTGATGGTAAGTCTCTTCCAGGTAGCAGTAAAATCTGACTAGGTTCTAGCGTTCCCCACCCTTTTTGCAACTAAGGAACAAAAAAGTTAGGGCTGGACATACACTTTTGAAAAGAAATTAGTCTCATAGATTTACCGCTCTGCAGGAAACAATATAATCACCAAAGCCTTTCTTGTCCATGTATTTTTTTTACTTACCGATAATGAATTCTTTATCTGCTCTTCGCATTAAAAACTTTGTTTTTATCATCCCGAGGTTGGCATTATTTTAAGAAGCAATATCTTTTGTTAAAAAAAACGTTAAACACTGATAAAGTAATGTGTTGGAATTATGAGGCAATGTGACGGTATTATTAGAAATCGGAAACGCATTTTGAGGTTGTATGACAGTGTAATGAGGTGATGTGACAATATTAAGAACTAACTAGAAGTATAATATGGTAATAATAATAATATAGTAATTAACAGTATAATGAGGTTATAGAACTATGAGGTAAAGTGATGGTATTATGTGGTAATATGACATTGTAATGAGGCCGTCCAAAAGTATTATGAGGTAATGTTATAGTGTTATAAGGGAATGTGCAATATAATGAGGCTGTGTGATGGTGCTATGAAATGCAATAGTGTTACGACTTAAGGAAATGCAGTATTGATCCAACATTAATATAGAGGTAAAAGATTGTATTTTATGACCTGGTCATTAATCATGAATTAAATAAATTAAATAGAGCATAAAGCATTTTTCACCTGTGTACGGACCACAGTCTTAGGCTACGTACACACTTCCAATAATTATCGTTGTTAAATGAACGACCAACGATCCTGCACTATATCTTGTAAATACAGGTCGATATTGTACACATGATAGATGCGATATATACATAGATATAAAGAGAAATAAATA
Source organism: Pyxicephalus adspersus (assembly GCF_032062135.1). Taxonomy (NCBI): domain Eukaryota; kingdom Metazoa; phylum Chordata; class Amphibia; order Anura; family Pyxicephalidae; genus Pyxicephalus; species Pyxicephalus adspersus. The sequence continues at coordinate 78,556,092 of NC_092871.1, forward strand.
TATATATATATATATATATATATATATATATATATATATATATACACACACACACACACATGAACACAGTAGTACAGTGAAGCACCTGTACAGAACGTTTGTTCATCGCGCATGCTCAGAACATGCACTGAACGACTGTACAGATAGATGGTGAACGATCGTCGTCCAATCAGATCCGCCGTGCCGGTCATTCATTTCCAACGACTATCCTCGTTCATCGGCGTCATTGGTCACTTTTTTTAGACCGATTTTTGGCCAATCGGTCGTTCGCTTCCAACGATAATTATTGGACGTGTGTACGCAGCTTTCTTCTTCCATGAGGATGGAAGTGAGATTATCAGGTTGCTTACATTACACTTATGTTGGCCAAATAAAATTTATTGGCATTGATAACTTTTTCAACTGCAGCAATCTGCATTCTAGAGTTCCATTTGTTTCTGCTAACCTGATGATGGCATATGGTTTACTTTCTATGTGAAACTGGGCATCCCAACAAACAAAAAAAATCTTCTGGGTGGACCTTATACCAAAACTGTTGCATAGTAACATTTAGATGTTAATACACAGGTTGGATCTCTTGCAGAAAGAACAGAGACCAGAGGAACACAGGCTGCTCTGCTATAGAAACTGTTGGTAACTTCCAAATTTTGGCTCTTCCCCACCAAGAATTAAGTACAACTGTTGGGAAAGGGGCTGTCTGTTATAGTGGTGGGCTAGTAGTTAAATGCAAAGGCAGAACCAGTGACTGGGATCCCGGTTAGGTTTCCTGCTAAAAAAACAGGTGTGAGCCCAAAAATCTCTTTTGGAGTTTCAGTGTGATGTACAACTACCTATTCTTCTGGCAAAGAGTTTGAGTTTGTTTTGTAGAAAGTCAGCAAACATAGAAATATCCTGTAACTTAGGGTCCTCCATTTGTGTAAAATTTCAATTTTTCTTTTCCTGAGATATTGATTAATTTTTAGGTTGTTACTATTTAAAAAAAATACTGAACAGGTGTCACAGAAGCATAATCTTACAAGACATTTGAAAAAGCCATTATAGATTGTTACCATGCTGGGAAAGTTATTCTCTACATTTTTACAGGTGAGCCTGTATCCTGGCAAAGACAGGTTTAAGAAAATAGAGCGATCGTAATGTAAAATAAAGACTATGGAAGGCACATTGTCACTTTTATGTTCATGTCTTTGCTACAGCTTCACTATAAAGTCAACAGTTTAATGGCAACCCAAATGTGTGCTTGAAGAAGTATTACAGTTACCTTTAAACAAGGGCAGCTGGGTTAGTTGAAACAAATGTTCCCTTTTGTGATTGGGTTGTTTATTTTTATCTTCCTAGTGTTTATTTTCTTACTATGAGTGAATATGGTGCAGGACACATTGTCAGCAAATCCAAAACCCTTAGATTCATCCTCAGGCACTCGGCAGGACCTCCGCCAAGTCTGCGTTATTGATTCCTAATGCCACATTTTCACCCACATTTGATGACTCAGAGTAAATGAGAAATAATTGCTGAGGCTTTCCCTTGTGGAGAGTACACATTAGTGTTGTAGGAGTCCCTACTTATAGGCTGCCTGGCTCATATAGGCAATGTATAGGCAAACATCTAAAGAGCATAAGTATGTGCTGCATGCTCCCCAGAAAAATAGGTGTTTCTTTTATCTCCAGAATGCCTGAATAGATTAGTGAAGGAGTATAGGACAAATGAGTTTCTGTTGCTGGGAAGGGAGCTTTAAAGATTATCTAAACTGTAAAAGCTATTCCCAGAAAGGATGAGGAGAGTGGAAAGGACTTGTAATCAGTATTGATTGTGGTTCTCCGCATCTAAACTTTTCCCTATTAAAGACTTATGTCTTGTTCTGCCTAATGTTACCAAATAGATATGACCTTCTCGATGGAGAAGCAAGGCTTTGTCTCCTCATGTCAGAACGGTCTCCCTGATGATTGCTTGGGAATAATCAAGAAGCAGCAGGAAAGGAGTATGCACAGATCCACAGAATAGAAAAAGCTGAAACGGGAAGTCTTTCACTTCAGCTCCTCGGGTTGTTCCTCGGCACCAAGCAACCCACGAGTGACCTGACTTAAGCTGCGTACACACTTGCAATAATTATCGCTGAAAACGAACGACTAATGTCTGTTCGTCCGATACTTGTTAACAAAAATGGTGCACAACGTCTGACCAACGAAGCCGACAAGCGAGGAAAGTAGCTTGAAACGAACGACGGATTTGATTGCGTGACGATCGTTCGCTATCTATTGTGTGTACGGTCGGTCAGTGATCGTGAATGTTCTGAGCATGTGCGATGAATGTTTGTTTTTTATTATATATATATATATATATATATATAATAAATATATAAATAAATTATATGTATAAAAACACATATAATTACACACACACATATATATATATATATATATATATATATATAGTTATGTTATAGTATATTTACGTCACTTCCTGTATGGTTCAAACAATCGCATCTAGCATGTATACATTATCTTTGAACGATCGTATCGTTATCTGCATGTACATATTCGGCACTATACGACCGTTCACAGATATCGTTAATAATTGTTGATCGTTCGTTTTTAAACGACAAAATTATTAAAGGTGTGTATGTAGCTTAAATCTCACACCAAATCTTGTAATATCAGCAGGTAGTGATAGCAGTGACCAAGGTTATCTCACCCTTACAAGAAGTACATTTAGACTATCTTGACATGAACTACATTTTACATGGTGCATGTTTCCACATGCACAAATTTAGATCCACCGAAAAGTTTTTTGGCGCAACAAGTTTTTTGGTGGTCTGTGCACTTTGACTAGATTTTTCTTCAAATCATTTAGTAAAGACACAACCGGTACTTGGCAAGGAGAACTATCTCTGAATTGAAAAAGATTCCCACCATTACAAAAAATTTAAAGTGAATCTAGGATTCCAGAACTCCTGGTTATCCAAGTTTGAAGGTCCTTGGTCTGACACATACTGTTGTTGGGTGGCAATGCTCTATCTCTATGTTGCAATTGTGCTTATATGTTGTCTTTCTGTCTCTACTGCTCTTGCAACAGAGACACAAAGATATGATTGTAAATGTTTAAAGGAAACTAGAATCTTTTAGTATACAAGCATTTAAGGAAAGATTACAGACTGTTGATCCAGGACAGTGGTCGCCAACCGGGGGTCCGTGGCTTTCGCCGGTGCACCCCTGAGCAGGGTCAGGGGAAGGACCCTGAGGGCATGCCCCGGTCGGAGCCGCGGACCATGCCGCCCGTACGGATCCCAGGCTCTGGGAAAGTGTCTCTGGCTCAGACCTGCAATAGGAAAGTGGGCAGGTTCTGGCATCATGATGTCACTAAAGTAAAAGTTTCTTTCCCTGGGTAAGTGCGGTGTTGAGCTGGTAAATTTAGTGGGTTTGTTGGCCCAAAAAAGGTTGGCAACCACTGATCCATGGAACATCCTATTGCCTCATGGAATAAGAATGGATTTTTTTTCCCCTGTTGGAGAAAATTTTACCAGTTTTTTTTTTGTATTCTTCTGGATCGACTATGCCCATAGGGTTTCATATCCGGGATATGTTTATTTCTCCAGTGGTTGATATTGTCTTTTTTCAACCTGACTTACTATGTAACTAGGATCTTGTTTGTATGCAATAATATACAGTTATCTGGTTCTCTGTATGCATACCAGTGTTTTCCCCAGCCCCTTTTAGCTGGGTGCACCACCCAGCACTTATCAGTAACCATCCGGCTTTTTTTAATAGGTTACTGAAACTTTGCGATAATGTACAGGGACCACCGCCTGCCTACAGCTTCTACCCACCCAAACTTCCTAGTGAGAATACTGCATAGTATACAGTGATCTGGTTCTGTCTTTATAGTATGCATTGATCAAGCCCTTTGTGTAAATAATATGCAGTGATCAGGTCCTCTATGAACCTAGCATGCAATATTCAGGTCCCCTATGTATATAATATACAATAATCTGGTCCCCTGTGTACATAATAAACAATAATCGGGTCCTCTGGCCCTTTTCTCCAGCCAGTCATGCATAGATTCCCACTGAATTATTTCACATTTTGTTTTATGTTCTGTTTTTTGCCCTGAATGATAAAAAAAAATGTTGGAAAATAAACTGCATAGAAGTCCACAGTTGACCTTGCCCACACATAAAAGAATTTGTTGATTTAAGTGGCTGGTTATCTTTGCTACAGAAGACACATGCGTCAGAGCCTTGAAATAAATTCAGCACCTCTATTAAGTTGCCATCCGTGGGTTTTGGAAGCTGCATGGCTCATTTTTCAGCCGCAGCTTGTCAGGCCCTCAGACAGCTCCGACATTTATTGCGGAATGCCCTGCTCCTGATTTTTACTGCACGTCAGGCGCGTTTGCCGAAACACAGAAATTTATAGAAGTCTTGTTTTAGAGGCGGATAAGTCTGTCACAACCTTAACTTCATACAGCCTTATGCAGCAGAGCTGTATACTCCCTACTGGGTTCATCTCGCTGTTCCTGTCTTCCTGTGGGGGGGCCCCACACACGACTTGCTGTGGACTTGAAATGCTTATTCTAGCTGCCAGATCTTTGTGGCTTAGCATTGTGTTTGGAAAGAGAAAAAAACTTCCTTTATCATTTAAAGAAAACTCTGAGCAGTGTGAAGATTTTTTTTTGCTTGTTTTGTGGAATTAAATACCAATTGCTAAACCATATTAGATAGCTACCTTTGTGAACTTGCTTTCCCTGGTTCAGCATCTTGTAGCTCTTTTCCTGATTATGGCTCCACTATTTGGGTTTTGCTGACCCGCTATGTATCTGTAAGGTATCATGAGTGTATACCTGGTACAGGTGAGTGAATGAAGCACCAATAAAGGTAAAAGCCAGAACATGGAAACAAGGCAGCAATACATCCAATCCTATTTGTGCTTTTATTATTAGCCAGTATTTTTATAGCGCCAACATATTACACAGCGCTGTACAAAGTCCAAAGTCATGTCACTAGCTGTCCTCCAAAGGAGCTCTCAATCTAATGTCCCTACCAAAATCACTTGTCATTAGTACAGTCTAAGGTCAATTTGGGGGGAGGCCAATTAACCTAACTGCATGTTTTTGGAATGTGGGAGGAAACCCACAAACACAGGGAGATCCTGCAAACTCCATGCAGATAATGTCCTGGCCGAGATCCAAACCTGGGTTCTAGTGCTGCAAATGACAGAGTGCTAACCACTGAGCCACCATGCTGTCCACAGCTCCACTCTGGGTCACTTTCAGATAATATTTTTTAAACAGTACACAGGGTCCTTTTTGTCCCTTCTCCACTGGGTGGTATTATTTAAAGGGAATTTTCCCTCATGTCATGTAAGTGCCAGTGTCTGCAGTTTAGGGAGAGTGAATATACCCCCCCCCTTCTGGAGTGGGTTCATGACGTCCCATACTTGCAGGATATCCTTTGACTTAAATGATGCTGGGTGTCATTCATCCAAGTACTGGCTGGAAGAAATTACTGCAAGCAAATGCTTTGGAGAGGATGTAAAATTGTTATTTTTAACTTTGAACCCTTAACTCTAATGCCCAGAATTTTGCCATAATGTGTATGTATGCACAGCACATTTGCACACAATGGCTAACTCAATTGCCAAAGCATCTCATTCCCATGCTGTAACATGAACTATGGCCATCTGTAACTTTCATAAAAAAATAATAATTTCTGGTGATTAGATTTCATCATATCAGCTCTTAAGCAAGCCAATAACATTATCATTTCAAGTTCTTAAAACACCTTTATGGATACCATACAATATAATCCTAGGGGACACCTTAGGCTCCTCGTCTGACATGTCTCACCTTGGAGCTTAGTTAAAGATGGCTGTGATTAATTCTTGGAATTTGTAAAAGGAAGGAGCCGTGTGTATTCTGGGATTAATTTGTATGATATGAATACATTTTAATTGAAGATTTGGGGAAATAAGGATTTGCTGTGTTGTGGCCCTGGGGTGATACAACTTCTGGTGCACCAGTGGCGGCTCCTTTATAAAGTTAATTTGAACCAAAACCTGTTCCCCTATTACAATACCCCGTGATAGTGAGACATTTGCCTGCTTTAGTTATATTCGTATGTTACATTATTATTATTAAACTGAATTTTGTATAGCATCAACATATGCAGAGCTGTACAATAAATGGGGGTTGCAAATGACAGACTGATACAAACAAGGAGGAGAAGAGATTGCATATTTGTGCCAGTGCTGTGTTGCAGGAAGTCACAGCTGGTGGATGTGCATAAAATACTCTGTTGCTGGCCTCTGAAATGTGCACAACCAATAGTCAGGAATGGGCATTTCCTAATAAGAATTGGTTTTATTGTTGCAATGCATGTAGTACCAATTGTAACCAGTAGAGGGCAATCTGCTCCATAACTCCAGCACCACTACCAATACAGCTGCATGGACTTGGACATGTTCTGTGAAATTACAGAGATCAGTACACCTGTGCCATAAACACAGACCCATGAGATGCTGATCTTCATTCAGAGGCTATATTAGATGATGCAAAGACAATGCAACAGTCAAATGTTTTTTTTAAGTTTATGATGTGTGTTTCGTGACTGAGATGCTACTCAGTTGTAGTCCACCCTAAGCTAAGATCATAGTTCCTGGATAAAAGAAGCATCATAGGGTCAGTCTAGTCCAGAAAAGTGATATCGTTGGAGCCTGGGTAACTTTTGGATTTTATGTGTGTGTTAAAAAAGCCAACAGTGGGGTTTTCATACCATAAGGTTTTGTTTAAATTAGTGCACATGTTTCTATGCAGAAAAGTATGCTCTAATGGAATGCGCAAAGCATGCATGGTCATTTACTGGTAATGGGCTGCTGAATGCAATGCATTGTAATGTGCACAGCAATGGGTATGCAATAGTTAAGAAGCACTACAACCCTATAGCAGATACAAGCAAAAATTCCTGACTGTATCTGTCCATCGTGGGAGAGTTGGGGGTGTTTAGGAATGGTCCCATCTACTTTAGGGTGTTCCAGTTCATCTTGTTACATTTAAACAGGGATAGTGGAGACCCCTCGCGATGGCAGATGTGCACACCTAGGATGTTCAGATACAGGTAGTCCCTGGGTTACATACAAGATAGGGACTGTAGGTTTGTTGAATTTGTATGTAACTTGAACATGTACGTTATTTTAATAAATGCAATTAGGACAGATGTTTGTGTCAACATATTATTAGGCAGCATGGTGTCAGTTACTGTAAAAAATCCTCACTGTGAGTTAATCACAAACAAAGCAAAAAAACAACTTTATGGAGCCTAGACATTCATTAACTTCTGGAGCAAGCTGTGCTTTGATATGCAAAAAGTAACAACTGCAGAGTTTTTCTTGGTCCTTAGAGTTACAAGATGTTACAGATCAGCTCAGCCCTTAATATCACTCACAACCTCAGCTGTGTTTACCAAAAGATTTCTTCTGCAAGTCATGAGAACTGCTTCCCTCCGCCCCATCAAGCCTCCATCCTGCACACTAGCGTGCCCTTAACACGGGGACTACCTGTATAACAAATAGAAAATGCAGGAGACTCTCAGCCAGTTTGCCTGCTCAGAATCTACCAGAAACTAAAACCGAATCTTCGATAGGAAACTTTTCTGTCTAGAAAGTTAAACTTTTTTTTAAGTTTTAGGTGTTTTGTTGCTAAAATGTTTGGGATATTTTGGGATTATTTTGCATTGGGACAAATTACAGCATTTTCTTTCTTTCCTCTCTTTTAACATCCATAAAGATTTTTTTTTTTAATCTAAATCTTATAAATATCTAAATAACCCCTCCTTTAGTATATGAGAAAAATGAAGAAAAATCTGGGACTTCTGAGGGATTTAGACCTGGGACTGAATTAGTTAAACACAAGATCACACACTGGCAGGCACAGCAGGTAATGTAACTTTAAGCTTCATTACTCCCAGCCATTGTTATCACTATCAGTGCTGTAGTCAAGAAAGACGTTTCAGACCCGCATGACTGCTCGAATCGAGAAATTGATTGATCTGACATTTTCATCTACCAGTATTATTGATTTGCAATATGCGGTTTCTCTTACTAATGAAGAACCTTAGCTTGGAAAAATTTACATGTCAAGTCATTTTTTGCAGCTGTGTGTTGACTTCTCTTATGTCAAATTGACCCTGTCAGTCACGTAAAGAAATTCCAGTATTCATTTCCAGGGGTAGCATTGGGGACAATGATGTCCGGCAGGCGTCTGGGCATCTGCTTTAGAAACAGATTACCTACAGCTTGTTTGTTCTGTGTTTTTCTCGCACAGGTAGCCAAAGCTTAAATATATGCTGCCTAAGATGGTTATACACAGATTGAAATTTCACAAGGCTTGGCGTCGTTGGAGTTATATGTCTGCCCATGACTTGCCTGAGTATTGGCTGTTATCCTATGAAGCTAATGGAAAGTATATACAGTAGATTCCTCCTTGCCTTTGCTAGGATAATTTTCAGTAACATAACTGCAATGTTGGAATTATCTTGGAAAAGCAAAACAAGTGCTGAAACTAGTAAATTCCTATTGAAATGACTAATTATCATTGTGTATTCAGGCCTGTCTGTACCCCTTTACAATGCAGCTTTGCAATCATTTGCTAATTTGTGCTGGTGTTATTAGGCCTTGTGTTTACAGGCCAGAAAATAAACAAAACAATATTTGGAATTATCTGCCTGGCACGAAACTGTGAGCGCTAGGTCTCGCCTACCGTCGGTTTCCCAAGACCTCCGGTGAAAACTTTCCTGACTGCTTTGCATGCATTATGGTATGAGACAGCCGTTTCCCCAACAGTTATTGCTGACTATATTCCAATTCCACATTCCACACATGACTTCATATCCTATACATTGCCATAGCTCGTATTTGTGTTTTCTGTGTCCATGGTAAAATAAAATGGCTGCTTCTGCATTCCTTACAGAACCAGCTACTTCTGTGCAATCCACTGCATATTTTAATAGCATTATTTAATGGCATTTTAATAGCATATTTTAAAAGGTAACAGGAAAATGTTTTAATGAGGAATTTACAGTGGTAAAACACATCAGTACAACTAAGTCAATTAGGAAGTTAAGCGACTTTGCTAGAAGTCCTAATTTACTACAAACAATTGAAACAACCCATTTTTGAGGTATCACAGCCATGTAATTGTCTATTAACTGTCATGTTGTGGTACAAAACTCCTCCTATGCAGACCTACTCATTGGGAGGCAGGGGGTTGCTGTGCATATATTGATGGCTTACTTGTATTTTAAATGCTTAAAAATGCCAATATAGATTTTGTAAGTTTTTAAGCATTTATAAAGACGTGTTAAACCAATATATGTAGCAGAGATGAGACACAATAGAAGAAAAAACACAAATGGCAAAAAAACACCATATTCATGTCAATGGGTGAGTTTGGAGCATTTATTATTATTATTATTATTTTTAATATTTATTATTATTACACAGTATTTATATAGCGCCATCATATTACACAGCGCTGTACAAAGTCCATAGCCTTGTCACTAGCTGTCCCTCAAAGGAGATCACAATCTAATGCCCCTACCATGATCATATGTCTTAAATACAGTCTATGGTCAATTTTGGGGGGAAGAAAATTAACCTAACTGCATGTTTTTGGAATGTGGGGGGAAGCCGGAGTATCCGGAGGTAACCCACGCAAACACGGGGAGAACCTGCAAACTCCATGCAGATATTGTCCTGGCCGAGATTCCAACCTAGCGCTGCAAAGGCCAAAATGCTAACCACTGAGCCACCATTTCTAGGCATTTTTTTGGGGGGCATTTGGGAGGGGTTTATGGGCCTTTTGACTTCTTCCAGGATGTTTTCTTGTAGACTGGCCTATTAGAATGAATAGGAATTTCAAACATGGGCATTTAAATTCTGGGTAAATGGGCAATATAGACTTGGCCGGCAGCCCTCAATGTCCCTTCACTGGGAAGTGTAAACAAGCTTTCTTTTGTTTTTATCATATGACCTGACACATATATAGGATGCCTGGTCCCACTTATTACCAGTGTGAAGTGGTGTGAGTGGAAGGGATTTGTGAATATTCCTATAACTGATTGCTTTAGTGTAATCTTTATATAAAGCCAATGTACAGTAGTAGTCCATCTGTGGAGTAGGTCTGCATGGAGGACGTTGTAGTCATGAAGGGTCCCTTTCAAACTAAATCTGCCTGCTTTATTGCTTTTGATCCAGTGATTACACATTACTTCAAAGGAGTATACATTTCGATCTATAAGATAGGTACAATACAATTAGATGGGGGTATAGTTATTCTTTACCCAAAGTAACACATGCATGTAGCACACTGCAAGCCATACTTTGCTTGCATTCTGAATCTTGCATGTAAATGAGCCTACAGCTGGCTGGTGCAGCAAAATGATTTGTACAATTTCTGTTTCATGACATTTTTTCCCCCTGCAGAATAAGAAATGAGTGTACTGCTTCTTACCGCTGTATTGTGCTATCCATCACGCATTGATTTGAGAGTTAGAAGAAATTGTTGGAAAAGCTGAAATTTCAGTGCTTCCTTCTAGAGAACACCACGTACGAGTGAACTGATGCATGTGGAAGCTCTAAAGGGAGGGGAGACTTGGGATACGTTTTATATCTGGTACAGCCACAAGCTTTTATAACCTGGTTCCCCCGGGTCACGTTATTTCTGCATTGGCTGAGGTTTTGTTTACAGAGGACTTCAGGTGCGTAAACATTTACGGGCCTGGGGAATGAACGAAGTGTAACCCTACTGATGCCAGCTTTGAGAAGGCTGGGAAGCACTTATTACATTACTGGCAAACCTTATCGAAAACTCTTAGCTTGGACAGCAGGCAGTTAAGGCTGCTTTAACGGTAAATATTTCAGAAGGCTTAGAGAAACAAACAAAAAATAAACCCACAAATGTTAGCCACTTTCTGTCTCTTTCTCTAACGGATCCCCAAGGTGACATAAGCGTTGTGAGCCTGCGAGTGAATCCTCTGTTCATTATGGAAATGAGGCGGAAGGGAGGCTTCCATACTGTTCGTTAATGGGAAATTGTGCCAGCACAACCGCAGTCCGTTCCGAGCACAGCTACATCCTGGGAGCAGTTTTACACCCGCTGCCAGCCATTTTCTGCAACAAATATGGTATTCAGGATTCTGTGTCCTCTGACAAGCAGCTTGCGGAGCCTAAATATTGAAGAAGATTTCACTTTTGGGCATGGAAATTTTTGTTATGAGCTTTTTTCCTTCGAAGGGCAAAGAAAAAGTGTTGATGCTTCAGATTATTGTCAATCAATAGGCCTTAGTCCTTTATTGACCTTAGTATTCATGTTGATAATTCGAAAAGTCAATTACATTGCATTTCCAGGCTCTTTTAGAAGTGTCCTTGGGATCCTAGCTTTCACTTACTGGCTATTGATGTCTACATTTATCTAGTTTTGGGTTGACCAGAATACTTATTCATAAGGCTACGTTGGCACCATGTCAGCCACCTGTACTGCCTCTTTGGTTCTTAAATGGACCAACGTTGGAACATTTTACTGGTGGTGGCAGCCGGTTGTACTGAACTACTCTGATAGTAGCTTAGGAATATAGAAAACCAGCAATCTAGTTGTAGTTTGTGTCTGCATTTATTCTTGATTGATTTTTAGGTCTGTCATCGGCACTTGAATGGCAGTAAGACTATGCTTTTTTATAAATAAGTCCCCCAGTTTTCACCTATAATATCTCCATGTTATAGGTAACACAGGTAGAATTCTGTATTTTTGTATTTGTTGAGAAATTACCAAGTCAACCGATTTTGTGTCTTGGTCCATTGCTGTCAAATTGGGAGCAGGGAGGTCTCAAGTATACTGTAGATGTTATTCTAAACTAAACTGATTCAGCTGAATACAAATCACAATGTAAACCAATAGACTATTGAGCTTTTGATTAATGAAATAGGTGAAAATGGTTGTGGAGTGTTCAGGAAACATTTAGATGTACGTTTTTTTGCTGTTGCATAGTTTTAATGAACTATTTTTAATGCTATCTTGTGCACCTAGATCGATAACAAACCAAAGGTCAAGTATGGTCACCATAATCTCCAAATAAAGTGACTTGGATGTATGTGTGTATGTTTGTATCAGATCGATTCCTATAAGTACAACCTTATATAGCTCAAAACACAAGGTTGTATCAGATTAGTGTAAAACCCCTTTTATGTGCACCAGCTCTCAAAAGCCAGAAGTACATTACTAAATAACCTTGAGCTTTAATCCAAGCCAGAGCTATAACATCTAAAAGGGAAACAGATCACATGACAATCCAATAGAAATGCTCTCTGTTTCATTGTGGTTTCTGGAATGTAAAGCATGAGCTTTAATAGATTAATTCTTTAAAAATGATCAAACCCTTGACTGGCTGTGTGGATCATGCTGACCTGCGCATTGAGCTCTGTGTTCTATCAGTAGTTTACATCTGTCAGGAATTGGGTACATAAAATGCTGGAGTCAGGCTCTGCAGAAAGGGCTCCCGCCAAACTCAGCAGGTCCTGCCACAGGGATAAAAAAGTTTTGAAGTAACACTTCCTGTGTGTGCTGAGATAAAAATAGAATTAATAGTCCAAGATAAAGATACAGCACAGAATAGTTCAAGCACAATGTCTCCCTAAGGTACAGATCTTACAAGTTTATGTATCAGTACCTGCGTTATGGAGAGATCTGTAAGCTATTGTTCACCGCGAACCTAGGATTGAAGAGACGCCTGTCACCAAGATTCTATTGCCCTTCTGCACTAAAGTCCTCTCTGCTGCAATTAATTTTAAGTGAGCATATAGCGATCTGGAGCAAATTCTTTTTTTTTTTTCTTACCTTGCTTTTATTGTAAACGTGCTGTGAAAAGAAACAGAAATATGTCTTATTTGCTGTCTAGGGTACACAGAGCATGTGGACTCTTGTGTTCAGTCAGAAGATAAGAAGAATGCATCATTTCAGACTCCATCTACATTTCTAAGCTGCAGAACAATAATAGGAATATTGGATTGAATCTTCCTAACGGTCTTTTAGTTATGAGCGGGATGTGTGACTCACTACTTCTCCCCCAGAGAAAACTCAGATCATTGCTGGGAATTGTCCATACTGTATTACAAAGGAACAAATGGATAGTAGGTATTAAAGAGCAGGGCATGGAGACAGAAGCTTGTTATGGCTTAGTATAAGGTATTGGCTACGGGCTCTGAAGTCATTTGGCTTTACAAGTGTTCCCAGCAGGGCTAATGCCATAGGCCCCTTCCAGGCAGCATTCTACATTTAGCTCATCTCCTCCTTCTTTTGGGATACGGTTAAATATTAGATGTCCTGCGGCCTATTTATCTCATAAACAGTCATACTAACCTTAGTCTAAACTGAAATAATGGCTCATTAGTAAAGCTGAAGTAATGCACTGTGCAAATATACAAGTTAAGGTTTTCAAAGACTTGATGGCCATCATCTGACGACTGCAAAGTCTCAGGGTTGGAAGACAATTCTATGGGCATTATGGTGGCACCAAATACAGCTACATTCTTTAGATAGACCAGAAGTGAACATGTGTAGCCTTTTGTATGGGAACTTTGCATGGCCATTTTATTAGATTAACTTGCACTTCATTCAAAGCGGAACTAAACCCAAAATAAAAAAAACCTTTAATCCGGCATATCAGTCTATCTGTTCTTCGAGGTTTCTTCCATTGGTTCCCTTGTCGTCCCTGTATCCATTTTCAGCCCGCCGACATCTTCTTCTCTATTTTTCCCAAGTTCATCTTCCTGCATCACCTGATCTCGCACTGCGCATGCGTGAGATCAGCAATTTATTTTTTTTCCATTGATGAAAGGGCTCGAATCATGTGCAGGAAGAGCAGCGAAAGAGCCTCCTGGGATTTGTGACGTAGATATCCCAGGAGTCTTTGCGCTCCCATTCTCTGTTGATTGCTGCACTTGTAAAAAAAATAAACAAAATTTTTACTTTAAATAGAAGGGTTGTCCACTCTTTTATGTAAAGTACAAATTCGGAGTTTAGGTATGCTTTAACAATATTGGGTGGTATATATCTTTTTGGTAAGCCTGCCCAAAATAAAGAATATTTCAAGAAAATGGATTACTACATATTTTAAAAAAAGTATCAGTAAGAAATGGTGTGCTTTTTTTCATTGAATTTTTGGCACCAACATCTGTCATACTGAAAAAGCCACGATTACCTGGTTTAAATTTGTAGATACAGATATCACTTAACTTGCTAGCTGGATAATAACTGTGTGATCTAAACATGTTGTCCAGTAAACATGTTAAATGTAGAGAGGTGACATGGGGAGCTGGATCAGTAAATATAAAGGTTTCTGAACTTCTGTATTATTGGTCTGCCCAACAGAACTTCAATTTTTGGCACATGAAACGTTTTCTGTATATATTGTTTGGCGGCTTGAGTGGAATTAATTAGGTAAATAGTAGTATGTAATGGGTTTGAAAATCTGTTTTTAGATCCCAAGATCAGCCATTGTTTCCCTAAAGTTCTGAGGCTTCTGTTTTCGTCTTGTAATGGGATGTTTTCACTAACCTTCAGTTTTACTCTAACCGTGTTTGATTGTGTGAAGTTGCCTTCTTGCTTTGTTTAAAGTTACCCTTATGAAGTCCTTTAGAGAAAATTATCAAATCTCAACTTGGACGTGTCTGTCCTCTTGTACAGCCTGGGCCCAGAATCCAATTGGGGTCCTACAATGATTTTAACGCTAATGATTTGCTGACACCACATTACCCTATATTTTCAGCACTACGGTTACCTTAGGCACTTTTTAGACTCTGTCACTTTCAATTTTAAGAAATAGTCCTTTGTATTTTCCATGCTTGGACAGGAAGGTAAACTGCCGATCATAATATTCAGCATGTACTAGAAAGGAAGACTACAGAAATAAAGGTTCAGTATATACTCAGCCATCCAGCTAGTAACCCTATATTATATTATATACTGCCCCAGAACCTAACATGCAGTGGGTATAGAGAAGAATCACACGCTTTAAATTTTTCATATTTTGCTGATTTGCAGTGTGAAATAAGACATACGCAATTAAATTATTTTTTCAGCTGTGTTTACTGAATGCAACATGCTTTGGAAAATAGCACTTTAGAACACATTTTCCCAACCATTTTATCATGGGGAAACACTTGGAATAAGTTTCAGGTGTTCAGGAATCCCCTATTTACTATATCCACAGCTCATTAGTGGTGGTGGTCAGTGGGAAAATGCCTCAATCAAGTATGGGTGTGAAGACACTTTCAAAGGATCTCAGGGATAATTTTGTGGATAGATATGTCAGAAGAGGGATACCGAAAATAAAAATTAAAGGCTTTATTATCCCTAGAAGCTCAATAAAGTCTATCATTTAAAAGTGTAAAGTGGTACCAGGACCCTCCCTGTATCAGGCTTCACTGGAAAATAGTGTTATTGTGAGATATAATCCCCTCCTATTGTGTGTTTCTTCCCTCACCTCCTAGATTGTAAACTCTTTGGGGCAGGGTCCTCTCCTACACTATTTAATGTACAGCGCTGCATAATATGTTGGCGCTATATAAATACTTTGTAATAATAAAAATAATAATAATGTAAGCTCTTTGGGGCAGGGTCCTCTCCTACACTATTTAATGTACAGCGCTGCATAATATGTTGGCGCTATATAAATACTTTGTAATAATAAAAATAATAATAATGTAAGCTCTTTGGGGCAGGGTCCTCTCCTCCTCCTGTGTCGCGGTCTGTATCTGTTTGTCATTTGAAACCCATATTTAATGTACAGCACTGCATAATTTGTTGGCGCGATATAAATCCTGTTAAATAATAATAATTTAACCACAAGTAAACTATTTGCCATCATCACCAAACAGTGGAACGTCAATACAGCTCACTATCTCAACAACACCATACAATAGGAATGGATGAGGCACAAATCAAAATAGAAGGAAAAATTATTGGGGGAAATTACAGTCTAATTCTTGAGGAAAACCTGCTTCTCTCTGGTTGAGAGTTGCCAATTCGAAAAGGGTTCCATTTCTAAAATGGCAATGGGGGGGAAGCATGCAGCAAGGTTGACCACACATCGGCTAAAGCAGAAAAGTTTGCATGTTCTTGTGTGGCCTAGTCAGAGCCCTACTTTATTCCTTTGAGAATCTTTGGAATGATTTGAAGAACCAAGCTATTTCTACCTCTATTATCATCATCCTGTTATTATGTGTATGACTATTATACAAGCATGCTATAGACTAGGGCAATATATAATAAACCACACTTGATAATGGAGTGTATATTTTTTTTTTGTCTTGTGGAACATATGGCTTGCTATTTATCTTTTTCTTGTATAGCGCCATTGTTAAAGGCTGTGTGAAGATGGATTTTTGTTTTCAGGAGCGACGATTGCCTGTACCAGCTCCACAACACAGTATAGCAGACACACACCTCTCTGTCCTTTCTGCTCCTACCTATTTCCCTCCAACTAACTTGATTGTCTTTGCAAATATTGCAGTCTTTCTGAGAGTCTGAATAGATTAGCTCAGTAATGCTATTACCCTAAGAATTTCATTGCTGTTGTCAGAGTAAATTAAACGCCTCGGGGAGCCTTTGCGCTCACATTAGCTCCCCATTCTGTCTACATATAAATTGATTTGTTTACCGCCCGGTCCCACGGCACAAGCTACTGACCTGCCGAAAGCTCTCTTGGAATAGAAAATCAACTTATTGTCATTGGTTCGGACTATTAAGTCAAGGCGTGCATAAACCGCGTACTCCAGAGCAGATACAAACTCAGACTGATAAACGTAAAAATAACAAGGGCCTTGCCACTGTGTTTAACACGGCTGCCTATTTCTGAGCCTTGAGGTGTTCTAAAGGTAAACAGAATTCGAAATAAAATTTGAGCAATATGAAAGGACAAATTGCTGAAAGGGAATCTATCACATGCATTGAATTGTCATTAGGAACCTGTTTTTGGTTACTGTAAAGTTTTCAGTAAAAACAAATTTCTCTGATTTATGTACCTCAGTTTGAGGAGGAACACCGACCATTTTTGAAGGAGTAGGTTGGAAACTTAGGCCTGGTTAAAAAAATGATTTGAATGCCTTCTGTGCCATATTTTCATTAAGAGTCCATGAAAAAGGCCTTTGGATCAGCGTGACAGGGTGGCAACATTTTTGCAGTGGAAACGTGTTAGTCAACAACATTGTGCAAATGAACACACCACTGCAATATCTTCTCATTCCACCATTGTGCAAGTAGACACCGCCTATGTTAGAGTGCCAGCTTTGCTCCAAGGGCTTAAGGGATAGTGCAGCAGCATTGTTACCATACCATCACAGAACAACGGTCTTAATTGGGAGGATCAACAAGTATTTGTGTGAAAATTGTAAGTACAGAGACATTTATAATGTGTTTATTGGAATTTGCTATTGGATCTTTTAGGTCTGGGGCAATAAATTGGGAGCAGACCTTCTTTGGAGGTGGCTCTTCCTCTTTAAAGTGTTTTTTTTTTTTTTAGTTTTGGCTTAAAGGGACTGTTAAGGTATCTATAGAAGTTTTTTAACTGTATCATTGGGGAGATTTATATTCATGTCACACCTTTCTAGACACAGAAAGTTAGAGACTGTCTCTACAAAGTGAGGGGAATTCTTTAAGTCAGCCCCGTTTCCCCATTGGAAGAGGTATCGTTTCCCTTTGATCCAGTGACAGCTCCAACATTTTGGATTTACCACCACTTTATTATGTTGGACACAGTGGTCACCAAAACACATGAAAAGGATAGCAATACCCAACTGGGACAAAGGCGCAAATAAAAAGTTACCAGGGTTCTAACACTTTCTTAAGCACCCATACTGTACCCCTTTTAATTGGCACCTACCCTCTCCTGTCCAATGAGAGCACCTACTCTCATAAAGAAGCCCTCCGACAGGAGAATTGGACTTAGCCCAAAAGTTTTAAAGCAAGGACTAAACCCCTCGTATATTTACCTGTGCCTGCACCATTGCAGGATGCAGTTGTCTTCTTCTTCAGGCAAGCCACGATTGCTTGGTTATCAGCACTGAGCACTGGGCTGCACCAGCACTGAGCTGCACATGCGTGGCTAAGCAATTTTGGAGTGATCAGGCAAGTAAGAATTCTTATTGTAGAAGGGACATCGCTAGACTTTTTGTAATATAGCCCTGCCTGATCACCAATTTTTAAAGAGGTACTTTAGTTTTGCTAATGAATGTTGATAGTTGAGCAACATGTTAAAACAAAAGTTGGTGGGGTGCACAAAAGACAATATAGTAGTTTAGAAAGTTAGAAGTAGAACGGCTGTCTTGGCTTAAGCTATGCACACATCAGATTGTCGCCTAAAATGAATGTTTAAAGAAACATCCACCTATACATTTCTTTATCTTAAACAGGCCACATCCCTAACATTCATAGGAAAAGATATGCAATGAAAGACATCAATTTTAAGCGGGACTTTTAAAGCCAGTACTATCAATATATTACAAAAATAACATTTTAAATAATAATAAACATTAAAAACAATCATCAATTCAAATACATAAAACCATAAAATCGTGGGTGTATATAATGACCTCTCCTTACAGGATACCCCCAAAGGGTTTAAGTTCTAAAATACTTCTTGATGCGTTCTCCTGCTTCTTTAGGAGGAAGGAGAGGAGAAGTCTGATGTTTGTACTTCCAGCAGCCTTCTTATTTAAAATTGTTGCAAGGAAGGAGGTGGTTATGGTGGCAATGGTATATTCAAATCCCGTTTAGCTAATTAGTGAATAATCTCTTTCAATTTTCAATGTAAATCACAGTGATCCTTTAAAAGTCCCACTTCAAATGAATGGTCGTGCTGGTCTTGGGTGAAAATCTCGACTGTGTACTGCAGTCTCCCAAAACTTTGTAAGTCCAGCCTAGCCGAATGAGGAATGACCGTTCAGGAACGACCAATGTGCATTGCTATGGAGAAGAGCACAGTGGGGTGCCGCTTGCTTTCCCTCCATGTTTCTCTATCCATAGAACAGAACAGTGATGTGTGTATAGCGCTTGTTTGTTCATCTGTCACCAGAAACAACCACAAAATATAATTTCTAGTGCCAGTCACCTGGCGGCTGTATGTGGCTTTAGGTAGGACCTATTTTACATTGAACATGTTGACAGGTTAGCTTTAAAGTAAACCTCTTGGTACCATACAGTTAATCTGTGCCTTATAGCAGGCAACACACGAGCAGCAAAAACAAACTGGAACATTGTATTATAGCATAATGGTGATGATGGTGGCGGGGAATAATCCAAAGCACCAAACTCAGGATGAGAGGTGCCTACTAATCGGCAATACCTAAAATTATTCAGAAAATGCCAGCCTCTGCCCACTCGTTAATCTTTTGAATAGTTTTGGAGTTTTAAATGGAAAAACGATTTCAAAGCGTAAAATAAAATCCATTTGCTATATTGGATGTTTGTTCTGAGCGTTTGGTGATGACGCTCCTCCTTTGTAATGTGCCACCGTCTATGGAGAGCTGTCAGTGACAAGGAAAATAAAATCATTGACAGCATTAACGCCAGTAACAAAATGCAGACTAGAAAAACAGGCTAAATGCTAACAAAGAGGTCTATCATTACAAATCATCCATGATTACATCACTTGGGGAGAATAGCTGCAATAAATGATTCATAGTGTTAGTAAGCAGGTTCTATTGTTTATAGTTTAGGGGGTCTGAAAACTACCTTCCTGGAAGGTGTGTGATGAAACCTGGCCTCTCTCTACTTGTGCTTCATGCTAGGTCTGGGGCTGTGAAACTGAGCTTATTTACTGTGTTCCTGCTCTGGAATTGGTATTCCTGCAGCTGATTGTCAGCAAGAGTTGTTTTAGGTTTTTCTCCTGTATTAAAATTACTTATTCTGATTTCACTTCATATTGCAAGCTGCACACAGGGTGCATTAAAAGCTGCAGCAAGCATTCTATTTACTGGCTGGGGAATGTCAAACCTTATTCAACTCTTTTTTTCCCCCCGCCTTGCTGTTCTGGCCCATCTTTCGTTCGATCATGGAGGCTTAGCACCATTTGCAGATGGTACCTAGGACAGGCTGCATGCAGAGGCATAGAAAATACCATTCAGTCTAGTCTGATACCCACTAATCAAGGCATTTTATTATTTGCATAATTCATAGCAAGAGGCAGCCCACTACTTTCAACAGAGTCGAGGAGAGGAGTACAAAGGATGGGTGCTGTGATGATTTTATTAGGGTATGTTTGGCCCCCTTTTGACCACTTCCATCAGCTATGCTCTGCCTACATTGCATAGAGAAACACAGAGGCCTAGTGATGGGTCTAAAATCAGGCGTGTAATGTATTTGAAAAGGATGTTTAAAAGAATATGTACAGCAGTGCTATCAGATACTTATGGGACTTGCAAGTTAACATTTTAGGCTGACATCACGTGTGTGGCTGCATTAAAATGCATTATTCACATCACTGTCATTCATTGCTTTTTCATTTGAATGGGCTACCTCATGCATGGAAGACCACAAAAAAAAGCATGTACTTTTTTTTTAAAAAAATTTTGCTTACCGAACATCACGCTTTATTGTGTGCTGCAAAACTGCTCCATCAGCAAGGTACATTGAAGTTCTGATCAGAATGAATGCCACTGCAGCACATCAACACATGCTGCGGGTAATGTGTGCGGTGCTTCGAGCCTTTAAAACGAACAAGAATTTAAGTAGGCAGTTATAACACTAAAGACAAAAATGTGAAATACATCTGCACACTTAAAGGTTTTGCAAAATGCAGGAAAAATAACACCCGAACTCACAAATGACATGCAATTACTTTAAAGAATACAAAGGGGAAATTGCTTGCAAAAATAGGACAGCCGATTCTAAAATCTTACATTGCTGTAGTTTCCTTGGTTTCTTTTTGTGTTTTACAGTTTTTTTTTAACCTTTATATTAATACGTTGTTACCGTTTAACAGGATATGATGAAGAACATCTTGTTTACTAGGAATATTTCTAATCTCTACTATGTTTTTTTTTTTTCTCTTTATTTTCAAAAAGTAATTTTGGCATACTCCAGAACCACTGGAAAAAAAATAAGTTGTCTGCTAAAGGAACAATGCTTTAAAGTTAGATTTCAGTTATGAAGAGGTTTCTGTTAACCTAGACACATGACAGGACATTGGTGTGAATCTCCTCAAAAAGAGGGTGAATCTAAAGTTTTCTTTCCATCCTCAGATCCCAGTCAGATATTTTCTTTACACTCCAGTGATAACTGAAAATTGGTGAGTTTCCCTTAACTTCCTATATCAGTGGTAACAGTAACCAACATTATTAGCTAAAAGAGGCACTAAAACAAACACAACAAAAAGCTTGTCTGTAGTTCCAGTAACGCTTTATAAAATGCTTCATTACATAATTTTGCTTTAACACGCATGTGAAAAGAAAGAATACCTGAAATATGTTATTTACTGACCCATCAAGGTCTCTACAGGTTACCATTGATTGTGATTGCTGTGCACATAATCCCTGGTTTCATTATTATTTGTTTCATTACAATTACTTGGAAGGAAGGACAAATATTGTCTAAAATAGATGCATGCACGCACACAACTGCAATGAATTTCCTGAGCTCGGAAATTATATATCCTCCCCCAGTAGAGAAAAAAAAAATCTTCCATAAGTCCTTGATCTGTAAGATAATTTTGTATGGATCTCTTGCATCCTGAGTCACTGAGCAGGAACATGTTTGCATAAAGGGGCAGCAGAGGTCACAAAAGATCTAATCCAGCCTCCGCCTCTGCGCAGGTGGAAGTGTTCTGAAATCTCATAACGTCATCGGGTAGGGAATTAAAAAGCCCTTACCTCCCATAAGATGTGCATAAAATCTTTGGCTGACAGGAAGCAGAGATGCCGCAGAGAAAAAAAATATGTATTGTTTCAAATATTGCTGGAAATATCGGACATTGCAAAGTGCTGCTGTGTCTTCCTGTTTACCACGCGCAATTACTTTGCTGTAGCTTTATTGTAGGTTTATTAATCAAGTTAAAGCTAAACTCTAGGAAATGAGCTAAATATACATATGTAGAATTCGGATCTACCAAAAGATTTCTAATTCAGTCCAGCCGGTTATGAGAGTCATACAACTCTACCCGTCAGCAAACGGCTGTTTTCTTTCAGTTAAAGCGGAACTAGACCCAGCTATACTTAGTCTCTGTTCTGTCACAGGGAGCCACCATCTTCGTCCTTCTCTTCCAGCTTTATTGGCCCAGTTGGGATGACATTCCTGGCAAGCATCGGGGGAAACAGATTGCCCGGTATCCTGGTAAGGGTCCAAAAGTTGCACATGTGCAGCTCATCATTCTATGATTATTGCTGAAGGGACATTGCCTGTCCCCTTCTGCAATAATGACCTGCCTGATCTAACATTTTTAAAATTGAAACTTTAGTTTCACTTTAAGAATTACAGTGGTGTCTTTTTTTTCTGCCCCAGGCTTGTAACTGAGCATTAAAAGGAGCTACAAAATCATCAGCTCTGCCTAATCTGCACTATTTTCTCAGTCCAAAGAGCAGTATTCTTATTATTACACAGTATTATTAAAGTGCTGTCATATTACACAGCACTGTACTAAGTCCATAATCATGTCACTAGCTGTCCCTCAAAGGGGCTCACAATATATGTCCCTACCATAGTTGCATGTCCTTAATACAGTCTAAGGTCAAATTTTGGGGGAGGTCTGTTAACCTAACTGCATGTTTTTGCAATGTGGAAGGAAACAGGAGTACCCAGAGAAAACCCACACCCATGGGGAGAACCTGCAAACTCCATGCAGATAGTGTTCTAGATGAGATTCAAACCTGGTACCTAGCACTGCAAAGGCCAGAGTTAGTGCTAACCTTTAAGCAGCTGTGCTGCCCATGCGCAGAAGTTAAACTGTCAGTGGCCATCCAATGGCCAAGGAGAGTTGCTATGCTCTAGGAAGTCTGCATGGGGCCAGAGACAAAGGTGGTGCCTTTCTCCGATTCGTCCAAGACCTGTGATTTCTACAAGTGGCAGGTAAATCTCTGTCATAATAGTCAAGTATGCTATGAGTATTTAAGGATTATGGCAGAAGCTCACCATCACTGCCAACAAATAAAGTTTCCCTGTAATGTTCGTGTGCCATCTTCTGCCTGTATGCATATAATGGAGTGCCCATTGTGAGTGAAAAGACCCTCACAACAGTGTTGAACCCAGAATTTTTTTCAAGCTGGGTGGGAAGAATTTGTAAGTGGGTGGCAGCCCCTGTATTGTGATCCAACTTTTCAGTAATCACTCAAAAACAGCCGGTGGTTACTGAAAAGTGCCAGGTGGTACGCCCAGCTAAAAGGGGGTGGGGAGCACACCGTACAACAGGGGTGCCCACACTTTTTTGGCTTGCAAGTTACTTTTAAAATGACTGAGTCAATGAAAAAGTCAAAATGGTCTACCAACAATAAAAATACGAAACATATATTTATTTATGTGTATACTGAGCATACACAGCTTTAGTCACTTCTACACAGAAGTGACTAAAGCTAATGAGACATTGAATGGCAGAACATTGCACAGACATTGCACTACAAGAATATGTATGTTTTCCAATGTCATAGGAAAATGACATGCTGCACAAGATAAAGAACTGCTAATCTGTACAAAGGTATCTTGGTAATTGAACCCTGACACCGAGCCTGAACTGACTTGGCCGCCCAGCACTGCTCACCTCAGACTGCCTTCCTGCCCTCTCTGCCTCCCCACTGTTACACGAGCCTTCTCATGCACTGAAAGACATCCCTATAGACGTACAGCAGGGAGGGGTAAGGCAGGGCTCTGTGATCAACTCGCGTTGCCTTTGCGATCGACCAGTAGATCGCGATCAACGTTTTGGGCACCCCTACCATACAATATGATGAAACAAAACACGACCAGTCAGCTAGCATTTTCAGAAGGATCAGCAATGACAACTCTCCTATTCCATTCAGCCCATAAATATTTGGACAGAGACGACTTTTTTCTAATTTTGGTTCTGTACATTACCACAAGTGATGTTAAATGAAACAACTCAGATGCAGTTGAACTGCAAACTTTCAGCTTTAATTCAGTGGGGTTAACAAAAAAATTGCATAAAAATGTGAGGAACTAAAGCCTTTTTTTTTTACACAATCCATTTCAGGGGCTCAAAAGTAATTGGACAAATAAATAGTTAAAAAGCGGAAAATAAAATGTTAATTTCCAATACTTGGATGTAAACCCTTTGCTGGCAATGCCAGCCTGTAGTCTTGAACTCATGGACATCACCAGATGCTGGGTTTCCTCCTTTTTAATGCTCTGCCAGGCCTTTACTGCAGCGGCTTTCAGTTGCTGTTTGTTTGTGGGCCTTTCTGTCTGAAGTTTAGTCTTCAACAAGTGAAATTCATGCTCAATTGGGTTCAGATCAGGTGACTGACTTTGCCATTCAAGAATATTCCACTTCTTTGCTTTAATAAACTCCTGGGTTGCTTTGGCTGTATGTTTTGGGTCATTATCCATCTGTATTATGAAACGTCTCCCAATCAATGTGACTGCATTTAGCTGGATTTGAGCAGACAGTATGTCTCTGAACACCTCAGAATTTATTTGGCCGCTTCTGTCCTGTCACATCATGGATAAACACTAGTGTCCCAGTGCCATGGCAGCCATGCACACCCAAGCCATCACACTGCCTCCGCCATGTTTTACAGATGATGTATGCTTTGGATCATGAGCTGTTCCACACTTTCTCCATACTTTTTTCTTGCCATCATTCTGGTAAAGGTTGATCTTGGTTTCATCTGTCCAAAGAATGTTTTTCCAGAACTGTGCTGGCTTTTTTAGATGTTTTTTAGCAATGTCCAATCTAGCCTTTCTATTCTTGAGGCTTATGAGTGGCTTGCACCTTGCAGTGCACCCTCTGTATTTACTTTCATGCAGTCTTCCCTTTATGGTAGACTTGGATATTGATACGCCTACTTCCTGGAGAGTGTTGTTCACTTGGTTGGCTGCTGTGAAGCGGTTTCTCTTCACCATGGAAATGATTCTGCCATCATCCACCACTGTTGTCTTCCGTGGATGTCCAGGTCTTTTGGTGTTGCGGAGTTTAACAGAGCTTTGTTTCTTTCTCATGATGTACCAAACTGTACGGATTTTACCATTCCTAATATTGTAGCAATATCTTGTATGGGTTTTTTCTGTTTTTGCAGCCTAAGGATGGCTTGTTTCACCTGCATGGAGAGCTTCTTTGTCCGCATGTTGTCTGTTCACAGCAAAATCTTTCACATACAAGCACCCCCCCCCAATCAACTCCAGGCCTTTTATCTGCTTAAATGATAATGACAGAACAAAGCAATTGCCCACACCAGCCCATGAAATAGCCTTTGAGTTAATTTGTCCAATTACTTTTGAGCTCCTGAAATGAAAAAAAGGCTTTAGTTCCTCACATTTTTATGCAATATTTTTGTTTAACCCACTGAATTAAAGCTGAATGTCTGCAGTCCAGCTGCATCTGAGTTGTTTCATTTAAAATTAATTGTAGTAATGTACAGAACCAAAATTAGAAAAAAGTTGTCTCTGTCCAAATATTTATGGACCTAACTGTATATTGCGCCCTTTTACACTTTGATGACCTTTGTGTTTGAACTACTTGTATTTTGGCTGCAGTTTTCCATTCGGAAAGCCAGCATATGTTGTAGCCCTTTTGCTGGTTCTCAAAGAGTTAGTCAAGGTAACCTCGTGGGCCCCCAAAACCTTAATTCTTATGAAACAATTATAAAATCATTGTCCTGTCATTGCACTGCCATATTAAATTCATTCCCAAAATGAATATGCCCGCTTTCTTCATTAAAGTTGCCTGTGCGTACAGATAGTGTTGCATAATTTACATCAATGACCAGCAACAACCTCTCCTCTTAAATTAACTTGAAGAATGAAAAGGATTATTATTACTGCTGGCTGCATCCTATCCTGCTCTTTGCTACAACTGAAAATGAAATAAAAATGAACACTAACCATTTCATTCATTATTTGTGATGTTCTCTGTAATAGGCCTTTTCTCTTTCCACTTAGATTTTTATTCTGCTAATATTAGAGGACCCAAGTGCGTGCTTGTACCTCTAATAATGAGCAGCTTTTTTTTTTTCTTTTCCTTATCAAAGAAATTATGAATGGAAATTAGCTCCGGCGAAGGTCTGTTGGGTCCCAAGTTAAGTTCTATCACAATGATAAATGATTAAGCAAATTACATGTTGCCCATCAAAATCTGCAGTCTGCCCTTCAGAGGCTGATGTCAAATGGGCCCTTTGCGGTCCAAGCCAAATAAAAAGCACTGCTGAAAGTTTCCAACAGCAGGTTACCAGCGAGATTATGTATTTTTATCTATTAACCAGAAGTGGATTTTTAAGTCCTTCAAGAAATTGGTATTACAATAAAAAATAATTCCATTACATCTAATTGGCACTCCAAATTTTTTATCAGGTCAAGAGTTTTGCAGGCACCTTGTTTTTATGTACAGAAAACACAAACACTAATTTTAAATCTTGTTTTAGGGCTCATAGGTGGACTAGTGCTATAGGCAAATAGAGCAGGACACTGCCATGTGGACATGCTAATATTTTGTGTTTAGGATAAGGTAGCCCAATCTGACAAATCATGCCGTTTTTTTTCTTTCCTATTGCATGCACTAAGGCATGGTATTCAGCATTCTAGTACCACGTACAGTGCCAAGCACAAGGCATTGCTTATACAGGCTCAGGTATAACCCAATTTGAGTCTCTTCCCATATAGTGCCATCAGTCTGCAACATGCATAGTGATAAAGCTACTTAAAAAGTACCAAGAATATTTAGTGTCAGGGATGTGGAGGATAAACAATCACTTTGACTGCTCTTAAGCTGCAGGGGACTTGTGCAGCGATACACATCACTCTTGGTGGCTCTGTATCATAGACTATACAGGGGGCCTATAGTGTTTCTGCCCAAGGCTTTTTCTATGTGCTCCCTCTCCAACCAGTGGTCGCGATAATAATGCAATATTGCTATATACAGCTGGATGAGGCTTACTCCGTTCATAACTAATATGGTAGTGAGTTGTATCACCTGCCTGGAACTTTACAATATAGATGAGAGTTTGCTGCAGTAGTTTTTTTACCTTATTTTATGGTGTAATGCAGGTATTACACTTTCACAGTTGGACTCCCAACTGCTTTATTATGAGTAGAATCGCAAATTTAATGGAGAGATATTATCATGGTCGCCCCGCAGAAAAATAAGAACGTGGCCTGTGATTTAACTTGCTAGCAATTAAACGAAACTGACCACCATTTGTGGGTGAAATTGGCCTTTTACAATCTTTGCAGTGACAGATTTAGTATGTACTCTGTACCTTTATACCTTTACATAAGATGTGTGTCTATTTCAACCCATTGTGTAATTTTGACTAATTAAAAGCTAAAAGCTACCAGTTGTAATGGTGATTTTTTTCACTTAGCAGTAACGTGCAAAGAAAAAGGAATGGCCAAACACACTGACCATATGAATATTATTAAATAAAAGGTGCAGCAGCTTTCTTAATCTATTTTTTTTGTCTTGGTTAACTTTTTGGGGGCATGAATAAACCTAAAGGAATTTTGAGTTCATGTAATAACTTAGTTAACCTAACCCCCACACCCCCTTTACGCATTTTTTTTGCTAGGCTCCCTCAAATGTCTATACCAGGGGTCAGCAAACTTTTTTGGCTACTAGGCCATTTTAGGAGGTCAAGAAGCATACCAGGCCGGACTCTCTCTCGAGTCCCACGCTAATGGCTCTGACCCCCACCAGGAAGGCCCCTGAAGGGAAATCCCTCTCCCCTGCAATGCATACAGAGGAGAGGGAATGTCCCCTTACCCCGGAAGCGGAAGTGTTAACGCCGGCTGTGGTAAATAGGGAAGGGAGGCATAGAAAGGATGCTCAAGAGCCACATGCCGCTCCAGAGCCGCAGGTTGCCAACCCCTGCCAGCCGGGATTAAGCCAGAACAGACTACTGGCTAGGCTGTATCTGGCCTAAAGGCCGGAGTTTGCCTACCCCTGGTCTATACCTTAAATTAGTTATCTCTATCCAGTCCTGACACCTTTAGGATGACCGTATTGTTGGCATATCACCAGTGTTGAGCAACCATTTGCCAGGTCTTACCTTGGGGTTATATCATTATCAATAATTCTGATGATTTTGTTTTGTGTCATTGAATAGGCGACCCCAGATGGACTAGGAGTTGGGATTTCTACTCTGTTTCCCCCAACAAGTTTACTTTAAATGGTCCAAAGATGAGCCGAAAAAGCAGGGCCAGGCTTCTATAGAATACGTTTAGCTTTGCTTGTATCTTTGCATGTCTTCATATAGATCCGTATCTCGTGATCGCTTTGTCCTGCACTTATCTTTGATGATGGATTTTTTTTTTCATAGTATGCTAAGTTTGAATTTCTTAACTTTAATGTGAACAATGTTGTTTTTTTTTCCTATTAAATTTGGGGCAGTTTTTTCCCTGCCATCTGCCTATTGTTCTCTCCTATAAGGTGTTGGCAGCTCCGTTCATTGTAAATGCTTCTTTGATCTCCTTTAATCTCTACTGAGTTTAATGTAACACGAATGTTCCAAATAGTTGTTTTTCTTCCCTTTAATTTTACTTTTCTTTTCATTTTCCCTGATGTTCCAGCTGTAATTTGATCTCCTGAGCCTGTTTCTTTTCCCTTTTGATACCTTGTAAAAATCATGATGTTGTTAACACTTGCCACACCAGGAAATTGTGCAACACCGAAACAATCAGTTCTGGATTGTATTTGCTTTATTTACATAGTTAAGCCTTTTTTTTTGCATTTGTTATTTTTGTTCTTTTTAACCCACTGATAGATATTTTCTATACTTGTTAATGATACACTTTGTAAAAGGCCAACTCTTTCTAAAACGTTCAGTTCTATTTTTGATTTTTGACATTGCATCCCATTGGCTTCTTTTTGTCACAGCGATTAAAATAGTGCAGTTGTGGCACCAAATTTCTCAAATGGTTGTTGCAAACTAATGATGCTCCCTCGGTGTGCCCACTGTCATCCAAAAATCAGCCGACTTGGGTATTGTTGAAGTAAAACTAATATTTCAGTCGTTCACAGATATGTATGTGTGCTACTCAGCAGATTACAGTACACCTGCAGCAGGTGTTACAAATGAATCCTTTTGACTTATTTTCCAAATCTATTTTTATATTGTGGAGATTGCACTGAAAAAAAATCTCAACACTCAAAGAGTTTATGAATTGTCAGTAAGTATAAAGTGAGATTTGCCAGTGGAGCCCACAAGAGATGTAACTCAACCTGCCTATTCATAATCATTTTTTTGGGGGGGGGGGAAACGACGGACAGTTGGTCTAAAGCTTAATAAAGGCTGGATAATACTTTGACATTTGTATGGTGCCATACTTTACAAGCCTGGATTGGACAACAATCAACTAAGATGACCTTGCGTTTAGAAATAACGTTATACTGACATAGTGCAGGAAACTACAGGAAATTTAAGATGGGGGTTCTTAAAAAAATAAAATTAAATTGTAGGTACCTATAGCCTTATTGATGACAAAGATTCCATTGAAAAGATTCTGTGAACTTGTATGAAAGGCTCCCTGCTACCAGATCAGATAGAGAGAAAAAAATCTTGCATCAGCAGAAATGCAGGCATGGAAATTATAACCAACCCATTGAAAGAGATGTAAAGAATACTCTACATGTGCACATCTTTTTTGGCGGCTACTTGTTCAGGTTTAATTACCTTCTAGGGTTGTAAAGTCAGGATCTAACATTACTAGTCCAATTGACACACTTGACTCTGCTAGATTTCTACTTTGGGTATTTTTTGGGGCACATGTATTTATGTAACTTGCTACATCTCTTGGCAAAATACCTTTTTTTTTACCCACACTGCTTATACCCTTTATTATATCCATTCTGAAATTTTAGAGATAATATCTTGGTATCTGTTCAATAATTCTCGTCTCGTCACTTTTTCGACAGGTCACACACCAGTCAAACATTGTGGGTCCAACTGCTTGCAAAAGCACTTTTTTTTTTGCTGCCAGGATGTGCTCCATCAGCAGTTTTTCAATTCCATTTTGCAGCTGAATAATTCACTGCACAGACAGCATCACAAGTACCCTGTTCTAATCTGGCCTGTTATTGCCGTGCCATATGTTCATTTCCCCCATAACCGTATGTTTTATTGTATTAACAATATATTTATTGAAGAAATCTATATATTCAAATACCCTCACATATTTGCAATTGGTATGGAAATATGTTTCAGCTGCAGCCTGATGTGATGTATGGTAGTATAGCACTTTTGCCATATTCTCCAAAGAATTGTTGTCATTCAGAGATGTATTTTGCCCTTTTTTCCCAGTACAAGTACAGAATATTATATGTCCTATGAAATGCCATCACAGTTTTGTATGATTGCTGGGAAGGTAATCCATATGATTGCTTACATGGGCCTATTTTCACTTTACTTTTTCAATAAAATATATATGTTTATGTTAAAGTCCTAACCTATATTGTCATCAGTGTCAAAATTATTTGGATGACATGTCTGTAGTACAAGGTTATGCCCTAGTGTACCTAAATTTGGAAATTGGCTTCCTACGTTTTGAGGCTCAGAAAAATAACTAAAGATAATGCTGCTACTATTGTCAGTTAAAAGGGAAACCCTTTCATTCACATAAAGCAGTGGTCGCCAACCTTTTGGAGCTCACAGACCACTAAATGCACAGATTCAGGACTGTACATGCCCAGGGAGCCTTGTTTCACTCAAAGGGGAAGAAACGTCCCCCAGAGTGACATCTTGATGCCAAAACCCGACCAATCTCCCATTGCAGATCTGACCACTACCTTGAGCCTGCAATTCGTATGGGGGACATGGTCCAAGGCTCTGGCCAGTGCGTCCCATCAGCAGGGTCCTTCTCCTGACCCCCCGCTGGGGAATGCACCGGCCACACCTGCGGCCCAGGCCCTGACATTAAGAACCTTTAATCCATCAATTTCATGCAAAATGCTCAAGATTCTTTAGGTAAGCAAACACCTCTTCTATCTTGGTAATATACATTACCCCTTTTTTCTGCCTGCTGAAGCTGGTGCCAACTTGGATAAATCGCTGCACTTCTGCGTCTGGAATTTATGCAGCAGACAGTAAAGAGGTGGTCTAAGCAAGGTGTTTAGAGATAGAGATTTTTATTGGTGAGACCAACTGGGCAGACACAGGTAAAAGTAATTATATTATAAACAATGTTCTCAACCTGGGTTCCTTGGGAGATTGCTAGTTCTTTGACCAATGAGCAACCTGTAACCCTTAGGTCAGTGTAAGTGACAGATGATCTTTTTGCCTCTCTGTAAGGGTGACATTCTTCCCACTGGCCAGCAATGTAAAATTATTCTTCCCAATGATCACAAGGCTAATGCACTGTGAGCTGTGGATATAGTAAATATAGCCGGGGATCCCTAAGACCTGAAATTTATTTCAAGGGTCCCCCCATGTTAAAAAGGCTGAGAAACACCGATTTAAAAGAAGCTTGAGTAATCCATAACTCGAGCTATTAAATGGGGCAACATGCAAATATGGAGTTCAGCTCTGCTTTTTAAGCAAGTCTATTTTATTTCAAGTTCTCTTTAAATGGAAAAAAAAAAAACAGATACTTAACGGATATTATGACGGCCAAGTTTACTGCTTGGTATAGTTGAATTTGATTCTTTCCGCCCTGGATATAAAGTACGGTCTTTACGAGTGGTTATCCTTCTTTTGTGTCTTTATTCCAGTGGTTGGCAGGCTGTTAAACTTAATGTGCTGCAAATGCATATAGATTTGTATCTTGTGAACCCTATTATAAACAGTTTTCTGTGAGCTCTATTTCCTTCTGATATTATTTTGCTGAGAAGAGTCTGGAAAAGACTCAGCCATCAAATGAAATGATCAAAGGCCACACTCGGCTATTTTAATAAACCGCACGCACAGCTCAACTTCTAACCTCCATCTCTGCTTTTCTCACTCATGCGCAAAAAGGACAGCCGACACATAAAAGTTATAAGCCACACTACGGTCGTCCTGGCCTATTGATACCGTTTATCATGGAGATCTGTCAATTTGCTTTCTGAAATAAACAAAAACAAAAATGTAATTAACCATTTAGCATTCAATATTCATGATGTTTTTGTTACAATTATTTGGAATCGGAAAGGAAAATGTAATTAAACGCATGCAAAGTTCTTGTTAGTGATCTGGTTTTAAAAAGTTTTATACAGTTTTATACAAAACTTGAAACTAAAATGTAAACTGCTAAGCTGTGATGCTGTAATAATATACATTTACTTTAATATAATCTGAGTTCTCTGTAGTAATGCCGCAATTAAAAAAACAGGACACAACCTACCTTTACAATAGTAGACAGTTAAGCTATGTACACATGTAGGATAATTGTCGCTGGTAATCGTTTCTAGTGACAGATAAACAAAAGAGCGTTATATACACATAGCGCCATTCTGTTCTATAGGGAGGATGAGTGAACCGCACCCCTCTGTACTCCTCTCTTTTGAAATGCACAGTAGTCGTTCACAATCAGTTGTTCATTGATCTGTTCATCCTGTTGGGGGATCGCTGTACACATGTCAGATTTTTCTACGATGCTAGCACAACCTTCATCTTGGGCCAGAGTGTTTTGACATGTGTATACAGCCTTAGATTGAATATTATTATTAATAATTTTTATAAACAGGATTTATATAACGCCAACATATTACGCAGCGCTGATTAGATGTCCATTAGATATTGAACACACCCTGATGCTCAGCTAACCGAACTGATGAGGATATAGTGGGTCTGAAATGCACAACAGAAACCACAAGCATGCAATAGAAATAGATGATTCCTTTTGATGTAGCAAATGTCAACAGAGGCTTAGCTTTGTAAATGCTTAAGCAGAGTAACAAGGAAGAGGCACAACATTTAGAATTGTTGTCTGTAATAAACTTGTGCATCATTAAGCTCACTTCTTCCAAGCTGGACCCACCCGTCTGTGAGAATGGACAGTGAAAAAAGGAACAACACAGTGATGAGCTTATCCTCCCTGTCACTCTGCTTTTTCTTCATCAGCATCCTTCTGGTCAGCACATGAACTGATTGGTACCTTGTGCTGCAACTTCCTCTCACCCGAACAGAACAAGATGTTGGAAGGCGTTCCTCAGGACTTTTTAGACATTTCAAATAATCTGTAATCATCACAATTTGTGTAAAACCATAAAATATGTGTTTATTATCGTATTAAAAACATATAAACAGTAAAATAACCACTGTACAATCTGTCAATGTTATTTACACATTCTACGCGCTTCGCGGAGTGTAGTCTGCTTTATCAGGAACATTAGAGACCAGGGCAATTGCTTTCCCAGGATGGTAAACAGGGGCAAACTGGAATCAAGACAGGGGGACCTCATTCTGCTTATCACTCAAACTGTCTCTAGATTAATATACTTTGGCTGATAATAAATATATGTCAGTATTATATAAATATATGTCCAATATTATAGGAGTCTAAGTATCCATCTTATCAAAACTCCTCTATTGACAAAAATTGATTTTCTAACCCAAAGGAGTTGTTACCCTATGTTACATAAGTTTAATATGAGCAAAAGTGTATTATTCTGGAGATAGTTGGAGTGATAAGTGTAATTTGGTCCCTCTGTCTCGATTCCGGTTTGCCCTATTTACCATTCTGGGAAAAAAAAGTCTCTAATGTCCCTGATGAAGCAGACTGTGCTCCGCGAAACGCACAGAATGTGTAAATACCATTGACAGATTAAAGAACTAAAAATGCTGTACAGTGATTATTTTACTGTTACTGCCTGTTACTGTTATTTTACTGTATATGTTTTTAAAAAGAATATAGATAAATAGGTATTTTATGGTTTTAAACAGGTGATTACACATTTTTTGAAATACCTAAAAAGTCCTGTGGAACGCTTTTTTTGCCTTACAACATCTTGTTCTGTTCTGGTTTATGCTAATGAGGATGTGGCATAGTATGTAAAAATTATGGGAGGATTGGCACCTGGTCTGATTGAGGGATTTATTCTATATATGTGAAAGCATAGACGGGTAACAACAACTTGCAGACCACCGAAAGGAAGGCTATGTTCAGGTGTTTTTACAGTTTGCAAATGCTTGACATCGCCTTGTATATAATAGTTAAAATTAAAACGAGTGGGTTTGTTTTTTGTGCAGGCTTTTGCAGGCAGTAAAGTTTTACAAGAGGTTATTCAGAAACTTCATGCAGTTTCTAGGGGCCACAAAACCACCTACATAGACTTGCACTGACTAGATCATAAACGCTTGTGCAGGTTTTGCTGCAAGCATTTATGGACATTCTTAAAGCCAGGGATTGCTCATGAGCCTTTGCTGAATGGGAAAACAAATACAGCTTCTTCAAAGAACCTTTGTCATAACATTGATTTAATTTGGTAGAATTGAGCAAACCGTGCTCAATTCCTTTCCGTTTTGGTAGAATTGAGCAAAGCGTGATTGTAGATATTAAGAAATGACCCCTGTTTAATTATTTTATGTATTTAAAATAGTTACTAATTCTTTGTAGTAAACTCCTCCTTTTAAATATCATTTCATACTGGGAGGGTTGGGGCATATTTGTAAATTTAGTCAGGCTGTACTGTACTTCAGATTGCTATAAAACCAACATTTAGAACACGTAGATTGGAAGAGAGAGACAAGAAGTTACCAGATCAGTGAACTGCTTCTCCCTCATTATCCAGTATCTGTCCTAATTCCACTTTAGTACTTTGATATTTGTGGATAAATATTAATAGGATCTTATTGACATTATAAAAAATTACTGATCGGAATGACATTTTTTTAAGCAGGAAAGACATTTTAACAATATGTTCTCCATCTGTGCTTTTAGCTATTTGCTTATACTGTATTTGACAGGTATACAAATTATAGCTTGATGCAGATTGAAAGAGAAACCTTTTACAAAAATAATACACTGCAAAATGGCAGCAAAAGCAACTCTATACTGCATATATAATTTTATTAAAATGTGTGCCTCAGTCAATTTAATGTTTTTATATATAATTTCTTTGTTATGGTCAGAACTAAAGAAAAATTTTAAAAAGCTGCAGTACGCAGCAACATGTTGTGGTGTGCTGTAAAAAAAAGTGCAGCCTGTGCTACATTTCTGTCAAAGTGTTTGAAGCCTGTTTGGTATTTATGGCCTTTTTAATGCAATATCTTCAACCTACTATAGTGCAAAGCAATACATGTGTTGTGGGATGTCATTTTGGAATAACAGTCTTAAGTAGAAAAAACTCCCAGCCGGCATTGCTGCAAGAATGACCTGGGCCCTGGGTGGAAGCCATGATCTCTCTGCCAGTCCCCAAATACCCCCCTGCTAGGATAGATTGAGTTCTGACTAAGTAGAAGGCATGTTGGACCTCTGCAGAGAGACCATTGCTTCCACACATAATGCAATGATCCTATTCTTAATGCATGCTGGCAATGGGGAGGGGTTACATTTTGACATGAGTATCTGCAGAATGGCTCCGAGGTAAACTTTGGAAAAAAAAATTAAGGCCATTGAGTCCCCATTATTTCCTTCATTCAGTTTTACAATCCAAAAACAGTGAAAATTAGAGGCAGGTTGCTTGGTTTATAATCACCTAGCAAGAATGTGAAATCACCTGAAAAGCCTGCTGATTTTTAGTGGTTTATTTATTTATTTATTTATTTTTTATATATTCAAATAATTTTTTTAAATTTGTTTTTTTTTTTTTTTTTTTTGAAAAGTGAACTTTGTTTTTCTCCAGTTTTAATACCTCCTGTGCAACCCTAACCTGTCACTGGATGATCTAACCTCCTTCTAGATTTGCTTTTGTTTTTTTCAGTTTCATATGTTTTTCAATAGCTACATACCTACTAATATACAGCTATAAAATAAAAATGGATAGTGACATTTTGTTCCATTGCCAGTGTAGGTCAGCACTTCGCGTTCTGTTTACATTAAACCGCATGTGATTGCTCTCATTACCTTGGCACAAAATTATAACCCAGGTCTGTGGAATAAATTACGATCCGACTCCACAAGTTTACAAGGTTTTGTGTTGGGTATTATGCTTTTTAAGCAGCCCAATCATTATTGGTTCATTTCAGTGAAGAGCCCGCATTTTGTTCCACTTTGTGTCCTTCAGGTTCTGTTTTCTCTGCAGCACTCCTTCAATTAGAGGCACTTCAGCCTATTCCTCAGCAAGATACGTCAGCTGTAGTGGGTGTATAATTAATATATGGAGCGCCGTGGATGAGGGTGTAATGGTGCAATTGTAAATGTACATACTTGTAGGATTAGTTCAGGTCAAAATGACCTGCTATTATGTTTATGAGAATTGGATTTTTATTGATCTCATCATGTGTAATTGCAGGGACGTGACATCAGATAGATCGTTATATATCTAAAAATGTTCTTATTTTAAATATAATTTAATTTACGAGCTTTCGGCAGGCTGATTCAATAAATTAATCAACCAATTTAGGGCAAAGTAACAGTTTTATTTTTTAACCCCATACTGCAAATATTTGCTTTCCCATTGCCCCACCATTCTATTCGATTGCAAATTTGAAGTAAAATACCTGGACATTGGGAGACTATATCAGTTTTTCTCAACTGGGGTTTCTCCAGAGATTGCTAGGGGTTACTTGAACAATGTGCAATGAATGCCTCCCAGGTCAGTTATCACGGACACCAATGATGTGTCATAACCTCATCACACACACGGCTCCAAGACTTTTCTAGAAAACTGCGCCAATTCTCCTGAATGGTCTTTCCCTTCCCTATTGTGTGCTACTTCTCTCACCTCCTAGATTGTAAGCTCTTCAGGTCAGGGCCCTCCTCTCCTCCTGTGTCACTGTCTGTATTTGTCTGTCATTTGCTACCCCTATTAAATGTACACAGCTGCCTAATATATTGATGCTATATAAAACCTGTTTTATAATAGTAGGTGACAATATAAGAGGCATTCATTCTACTGACCACCATGCTAATGTTCTATGTGCTGTGTAGTGATAGCATGGCTTGCTGTAGATTTGAAACTTATTTCAGGGGTTCTCTCATAGTAAAAAGGTTGTGCTATGCAGTGTTTTCTTTGGTTTCCAGTCCCTGAGTACTTCACAGATCTACATCGTGGGAGAGAAAAAAGAACCTATGTATTAATGTTGGTGTGTATGTAGGAGGTGAATATGTCATAGGGCAGAGGTCCCCAACCCATGGTCTGCGGCCATCAGATAGGTGAGCCCGCAAGAACATGGAGACCAGCGGTGCTCCCCGGCTCTGGACTGTGCACCCCCCAGCAGAGTCAGGAGAAGGACCCTGCTTGAGGGGGGAGCACCGGCCAAAGCCACGGACCATGTCACCCGTACGGATCGTAGGCTCAGGGCGGTGGGCGGGTCGTGTCTCTTATAACAACCCGCCCACTCTTCCATCACAGCCCAGAGAGTGGGTGGGTTCTGGCATTATGACGTCACTCGGGTGTAAGGTTCTTCCCCTTGGAGTGACACAAGACTAGTCCGTAGATTCAGTGGCACACGAGTTGCAAAGGTTTGGAGACCACTGTCATAAGAAACAGTTCTGTATTCTTGTGTCCGACCAACAGGTGAATCTTTAGTCACATTTTTAGTTTTCTTTTACTCTTGTAGTAACTGCCCATTGTTAACAGAGTGGAATAGCTCAAGTTGAAAATTACGTATGTAAGTGAATTCAAGAGAGTAGCAGCTGGTTTGATCTCGGGCATGCACAGAAGGAGCAACCCCCAACCTCCTGGAATATGTGATGCAAATATCGCAGGAGTCTGGCGCTTTCCCCCTCTTTACTGCTGCGGCGGAAAGGAACAGGGAGTGGTAAGAACCTCTGCAGCATTTATAAATTAAAATAAAGGCTCGCTACAATCACACTGTACTTTACCTTTAAATAATAAATGTACATTTGTCTAGATGTCCTTTTACTTACACTCCTCTCTGTCTTATGTTTACCTGTTTGTTATGCATACCAACAATAGGTGACCTGTCCATCGGAATGATGGGGAATTTTCTTCATATATGCCAATTGATGTGTGGCTCCCCACTGCCTGCACAACATGGATTTGGTAGGAATATGGACACATCAATACAAGATGCAGGGGCCTAAAAACATAGTGTCTATAGTAACAATATTATTCATGGGATAGTCATCAAATTGATAAATCATAGCTACATGCAGCTGCTTGATGCTTGGGGATCAGGCTGTACCCATTTCATGATTATGCTTTCATCCTGAAAAGCTGCTTGACTTTTATGCTGAACTGTGGCTTTAATACTCTGAGCCATTGACTGAGTATGCAGTACTTGGCAGCTCTCTTTTTTCACCTCTGGGTCTCCAGGACTTCGAGTAGTGAAGTGGATTTCCACACTTAAATTTAGAAGATGATCTCCTTTCTCTTGATCCTCTTTCGGGTGTTTGTGATAGTATAGCCATGAACAGAAATGGTCAGCTATTAGAGGTCATTACACTGGACTTGAGCTTTTATTCCTATAATTTTACTGATATAAATAAGCAGGATATTTGGAGCAGATAACAGCTCAAGGCGAGAGCAGAAGTGTAATGTACCTTTTAAGCTTGTTACACATAAAAGAACTGTGTAATCCGGGACAAATAACTGTGTCAAGATGAGACTTTGCAGTTAAGACATACACTAATGTCCTTGCCATTACAGCAGTAAGTCACCATTTGCTTTCCCAGTAATAACTAGGCCAATTTTGTTTTTTTTTTTCCGACTCCAAGCAAACCTTTTAGGTTTTAAAAGGGCATTTCACCCAGTGACAGTGTTGGCTCTTGGCTCACAAAAAGTAAACAAATAGAAAAAGAAAGACACATTGCCAGTAACACATTTAAGGTGCGTACACACTTCCAATTTTTATCGTTCAAAACGAACGACGAACGAACGATCGATTGGGCAAAAATCATTCGTAAAAAAAGTAACCAACGACGCCGACGAACGAGGAAAGTCGTTGGAAACGAACGACCGGACCGGCGGATCGGATTGGACGACGATCGTTGAACATCGTTCGTGTGTACGATCGTTCGTTGATCGTCCATGTTCAGAGCATGCGTAATGAACGAACGTTCGTTCACTTTCCTGTCGTGCACATAGTTCCTCTATCGCTCAAACGATCGTATCTATTGTGTGTACAATATCTACGAATGATCGTGTCGTTATCTCTATGTGCAGGATCGGTGCTATACGATCGTTCGTAGATATCGTGCAGGATCGTTCGTCGTTGGTTTTCCAACGATAATAATTGGAAGTGTGTACGTAGCTTAAGGCTTGGTGAGGCAGTAAGCTTTAAAACTTGGAGACCCTGAAAATTACACCAGTTCCCTCCCAAACATTTGGGTAACAAAATTGGACATTGGGTCACTACAAAAAAAATATAAAAGCCTAAATATATCTATAAAATGCTCAATTGCAATTCAGTAGTTATTTAAAGGAACAAATAGAGATGATTGTTAAATACTGATTAAATTTTTAGCATACTGAGCTACATCGTGCACTGTGATAAGAAACCCATTAATTTTTTTATGTGCTGCCATCTCAGCATAAAAAATACACTTTTATTCATCTAAGTGTGCACCACAAGTCACATGTTTGTACATTGACGGCTATTTGTTACTGCATTAAAATGTGAAATGCAAAAATGGGGTGTTGCCAAGTTGCACAACCCTCCCCGTGTAACCGTGCGTGGGGTTACGCGCCCTTGGCCAATGCATCGCACGGGGTTACACTGGGAGGGTTGTGCAACTTGACAACACCTTCTTTTTGTATTTCACATTTCAATGCAGTACCAAATAGGGCCATGGGCCAGTGACCCCTCGTGCGCTTCAGGGGCCATGGGTGCATAACCCGGCACGCGCTTTAGGGGCCACAGCTCTGTTTCATTCCACCAACTCATGAGTCTTTTCGTCAACACACACACCCCTTCCCTAATACACACACTAGCAATCACTTTCCTTCACTTCATGGCAGCAGACATTCGCTGCTGTTACTTGAGAACAAAGCCATAATATGAAGTCTCTGCTAGGCTTTGACAAATGATGTGACTTGCAGCAGAGTCTAGTAAAGGAACCATTACCGAAAGACCTCCTGTGCCATCTTTAGCAATTTACAGCATAAAGCGGCTGATGTGTATGAGTTTTGGATCTTCTGTTCAAGTAAAGCTGCTTGGCAGGCCTGCTTCTGGACTGCCGATGGTGAATTGGACAAGGCAGCCCAAGGAGATTTGGTCCAAATCGGATCAGTTGCCTATCTAAGGCTGGGTCTACATGGACGGTTTTAAAGTGCATGTAAATGTTCCTACCACGTTTATTTGCCTTTTTTACGCATTTTTACAAACCTTTTAAATCTCTTATAAATGCCTATGGCGCATTTTACTGCGAATTGCCGCAATTTTACTGAAGCGTTTATAAAAGTTTCACTTTTAACCCTTTCAGGTAACGAGTACAGGGGTACTTAAAACCCCTTACTCATTCCCTGAAAGCGTTAAAAAATATGTAAAAAAAAATAAGACGAGGCTTTAATGTAAAGTATTTTATATGTGTGTGTTTTGTGTACCTTAAAACTTTTTTTTTACAGGTTATCCCATAATGAACGGATGATTCCCGCAGCTGCATTCATGATATGAGCACAGCGGTGGGACTCCTGACAGTGAAGGATCCCCGGGTACTAGAGGGTAAATGAGGAAAAGTCTCCTCATTTACCTCTAGTGCTCTGTGATTGGCTGAGGAAAGGGAAACCCTGATGACAGCTCAAGAGTCATCAGGATTTCCCGTTCCTCAGCCAGGTGTCCCCATTCATATCTAGTGGTGTTTGGCTGAGAAAAGGTAAATTCTGATGACAGCTCAAGCATCATCAGGATTTTCCTTTCCTCAACCAATAATGGAGAGGAGCAATCAGCAGAGCTCTCCTATGTTGACAGCTTCATTTTCTTGATTGCTCCCACAACCCTAGAAGAGCTGTGGGATGTGTTCTGTATCCAAGAACACATTCTTCAGTTCCGCTAGGGCTGCGGGAGCAATAAGGAGAGTGGAGCTGTTAGCACAGCAGAGCCCTGCTGATAGCTCCGCTCCGTGATTGGCTGAAGAAAAGGAAAATCCTGATGACGGCTCAAGCGTCATTGGGGTTTACTTTTCCCCAG
This sequence comes from Pyxicephalus adspersus, assembly GCF_032062135.1. Classification (NCBI taxonomy): domain Eukaryota; kingdom Metazoa; phylum Chordata; class Amphibia; order Anura; family Pyxicephalidae; genus Pyxicephalus; species Pyxicephalus adspersus. The sequence goes on from NC_092871.1 coordinate 78,597,452, forward strand.
CCAATCATGGAGCGCTAGAGGTGAATGGGGGGACTTCATTTGCCCTCTATTGCCTGGGGATCCCACACTGTCAGGAGTCCCAGGGCTGTGCTCATGTCATGATGCAGCCATGGCAATCATCCTGTCATTGTGGGATAACCTGTAAAAAAATAAAAAAGTTTGTTACACAAAACACACACATTCAGTGCTCAACCCAGGAATTTTTTTGAGCTGGGTGGGAAGAAATTTTAGGCGAGTGGCAGCCCCTGTATTGTGACCCAACTCTTAGTAGCCACATAAAAACAGCCGGGTGGTTACTGAAAAGTGCCGGGTGGTGCGCCCAGCTAAAAGGGGCTGGGAAGAACACTGCACATTCATTAAACTACTTAAACATTAAAGCCTCGTCTTATTTTTAACACATATTTTACCCTTTCAGGGAATGAGTAAGGGGTTTTATGTAGCCCTGTACTCATTCCCCAGGGTGGGGTGGTGGTGGTAGAGATCTGGGAGTCTCCATAATACTCATTCCCCAGGGTGGAGTGGTAGAGATCTGGGAGTCTCCATAATTTCAAAGTCCTGCCTAAAACACCTATAAAAGCCCCCATTGTTTTCAATGGAAGCTTTCATAAAAAGCTTAAAAACTCTTGTAAAAGCCTCCATTAAATTTAATAGGAGCGCTTTCAAGCATTTTCCACATTCTCTATACCACTCAAAAACGTGCCTGAAGGAAACGTCCTGGTGTAGGCTAGCCCATTGGAATGCATTGGAATGGGAATTTCAAACATGGGCTTTTAAAGCCTCAGGTTAAACGCTGGGGAAAACGTTCGTGTAGACTAAGCCTAAGGCAGGGTTACACGATAATTATGCTTGAAAAATTCCTGCAGGGGCAGCATTTACTTTTGATGTAGGCTCATCCCCAGAACTTCACCTCTCATTGTCATTAGGATAAACACTGTAAATAATCACACTTTTTAAAGTCAACTTTTGCTCTAACTGTTGGAATCTACCAGGCAGGTTTGACAACACTACTTCAGAAGTAGTAAGAACACCACTACAGAATGTAAGAACAGCAAAAAAGCTTTTTATGTTGTCATACCACACAGGAAGTGAGGGAACAACAGAATGAATTGCAAAATGACAAGTATTGGGTGTTTTTTTCTCCTATTGATGTGAAAACGTGAATCCTCTAAAATTATGTACTGCATGTTTTTTTGCATACATGTAAATGTGTCCAACTTTCACCATCATGTCTTTGGGAGGATTTGTTTTCCTGACTTTGCCTTTGTATACCATTATTAAAAACAGCATTTCTTTTTTTTTGTTTTTTTTTTTCTAGTCCCCACATAAGAGCACCTATAACTTTACTTTGAAGAGGACGACGTCATATAGTAGCTTTTTATGTGCTGGCTTCTTCTCTCTCTTTGAATAAGTGGCTGGTAATTTCTCTTGACATAAATAGATGGGGGATGAAAATGGCTGTCACATTAATGGATGAGTTTGTCAGGAATAAAATACAGATACCGTACAGCACAATGCAGTTGAAAGCAGGTTTATTCTTTTTCTCTGCTGTGTTTTCTATCCCTGTGACAGCGAAGTTGTTTTCTGTAAAAGTTGTAGTTATAATATCACTTAGAGAACCAGGCAATCTTGCCTTTGAGTCAGCTGACCTCCCACCCAAGCCTTGGCTCCCACCAATACACGTGTGCTGGAGCTATGATTTTCTTTCCATCCGGTTTCCACGAAGCACTGATAAAAATCCTTCCCTACAGGACCCCCAATTCATCGATTTGCTGGTAATTACACACCGTTTTGCTGTTAAATTTTTTTTCTGTGGGTGTCCCACAGTCCTCAATTGTGACAAATGACAGGATTATAACATCTTTTGTTTGTCTTTGCTCAAGAGAAAAAAAAAATCCTTTTTTGTAGGCTCTTTTTATCCACCTGGCTCCGCATCCTCTCCGTTTATGCTTTTATGACTTTTTTCTGTCTTCCCATTAGCTTTTGTTCTGCTCTTTTGAATTCTGTTATATTACCAATAATCCTTTTACTGCTCGAGATTTCAGCAGCGCAGCCCAGACCTTTGCTCCAACGCGAGGTGGGAGCAGGCGGAATGAGAGACAGCGGGGTGTGGATTGAGAGACAATATTATTGTATTAAGGAGTATATTTCTGAGTGACTCTTCAGCTGTCTTTGAGAGGATTAGTGTCCTAAAATCACATCTTTGATGGAATCCTGCTGTCTTTAAATGATGGACAGGTAAAATGAGCTATGGCATTTTATGACTAGACTCATAAAATAATTTGTGCCATGGAGAGAGACTTGTCTCATGAACAGATGCTTGATCAGTGGGTGATATTTTACAGAATTTTTGCATTGTACATCACCATCCACCACCCAAATTTGCGGTATTTATTAGCCCAGCCTTAATTGGGGAAACAACTTGTTTGGTTGTCTTAGGCAAAGTTTTGCACTAACTAACTCTCCCAGTGATCTGCAACAGCAACAAAGACAAATATTTTTTTAGAGCATGTAAGGCTAGAACCCATGCTAGCTTTTTATTGCTGAACTCCAACCTCCTTTAAAACTTATGTATTTGTAAAGGTTCCTCTACCTAAACTAAATATGCCTTTTCCGATTTTAGTGCACACTGTCAGCTTTACACATTGTATTTTAGAAGCTGCAGCAAATTGGATAGAACTTGTCTCTTTTCTTGTGTGACGGATGTCTTTTATCATGTAGCTCTTTCTTGGAGACAGGTCCTCTACTCGTCCTGTGTCATTGTTTGTATTATTGTCATCATTATTTGTTTTACATATCTGTCATTCTGCTAGATATTTTTAAGTGTTGATCATCTAAATGAAAGCACAGTGTAATGAAGGACCGATGGCCTGTCTGTTTATTTAACTGTACAATGGGCGTTATGTTCTTTCAGGACACAATCCAGTAGATTGTTTGAAACATGTTTACCCACAATTTTTCTATACATTTTTAGTCCAAGGTTATTCTGCTGGGCATTGTCCCAGAATGATCTTGTCATTTCCTGGGGACCAAGAATGAATAACACATTCCAGAAGACCATCAGCATTCTTGTCTCTCCCCCTCCACGCTCAGTAAGAATGACATCATCTGCCTCCATCCCAATGCAGCAAATACCGAAAGAATGAATAAGGAGGGCTGCTTCATCCCAAATTGGACTGTGAGCTTCCCCTCGCCTGAACTGTGCTCTGCAGAGACTGGGATGGATCATGGCTCGTCATGATATATGGAACAAACACATACTCTTGTACATCCTGCACTGCTAGATGCTATAAAAGCTCTACATTTTCCATGAGAGTTTTTGTTAGCTACATGGCAGTGCTATAGGCAAATATAATTTAAAGAGACAAAGTACCTGACTAATCCTGCTATTGTTTTCAGAGTGCGTGGAGGCTGCTAAACCAAGGTCATCTAACTTGCAAAAACCTTAACAAAAGTTAGCTTTAAGTATTCTTTATGTACTTTAACTCCGTGGACCAATGGTGATCTGCAAGAAAATGTTGGTGGTCCACAGAAAAATTTGCTATTTTTTCTTATTAATAATAAAACAAAAATATTCTAATAAATTCCTATAATCCGAATGACAATTTTCGCCTTTATGTTGCACTAAATTCACAAACTGTACTAGAGACTGAAAAACAAGGGAGGCGCAGTGTGACGTCAGTGTAGTATTAAGTTGTATGAGGCAACAGTTACCGAGCCGTACGCTTCAGTATTGTTTCCACCATTACAACAGTCACCCCGCTCCGCCAATACCGATTCTCATCCAATTGTTTTATTTTATTTTTTTCTTTCTCAGATGTTTTTTTAGGTAAGTATGACTTTAGCTGTGTATTTTTTTGACTGTTATATTTAATGGCATCAAATAGTTTGACTTTGATAATCACAATCATGATGTCTTGTTTGGTCTTAGATTGGAATGAAACCCATAATGACTGAGAAAAAGCAAACAAATATTTTACATTTCGTTAGTAATACCAAAGATAATGCAACTAATGATATTAGTAACAATAGTAATACTTCACTTAACCGTGAGCTGATCAATGAATCAGAGCCTCCACAGTCCTTGTCACGCACCATTAGGAAGATCATTATTTTACAAATGTATTTATCTTTTTAAAAAAATTCATATTAATGGTCCGCAGGATTTAAAGTATGAATTTTGTGGTCCGTTAGGTCTGAAAGGTTGGCGACTGCTGCTTTAACTGATGCTCTGAGAGGGTGCCTGACAAACTGAAAAGGGCACAATAAGTAGATAGGACAACCAAGGGGACTTCAGTCAGGAAAGATACAAGCACATGTACATAAACTCTGATAGACATAAACTTTGTTAGACATAAACTCTGATAGACATAAACTCTGAAATAATTAAATGTGTCCTAGATGATATTGACTGGCCAGGTACTTTACTGGAAGTAATCAAAAATTGTAAAACACAAGAAGCATGTGTATTCTAGGGGCCATTTCAGACCCCTGGTGATTTGCAGTCTTCTGCCACAGGCTCGGCCGCTGTCATAGCCTCCCCCATTCAAGTGACCCCTTTTTTTAAAAGACAACAATGCAGTTCCTGAAAGTCAGGAGTCGCTATTGGCTGTACAAATGCTGTTTAGGATGTGTGCTTTGGCTGCAGACTCTGGTGGTGCAAATTTGGTTGCCCACAGTGTAATTTGCCTCAAAACAGCAGTTTGCTGTGCTCCCAGGAGCAGAAAACTATGCAGGTTTACACACTTGTACACTGTGGGTCTGCACCTAAATCTGCTTGTGCTTTGTGTATGTAAAACGTTATCTCTTTGCCAGAGTTTCCTGTGATCAAGACCAGTCAGTGCTGCACTCTAATTGTGCAGAATAACTGGTCTAGCATCCACCCCCTGTAATTTTCACAGGTCGCCTGTAGTGAGAGGACCTGTTGGACCCCTCCCAAAACTCTGTGCACCACAGTATTGATACTGTAATGTACAGTAATGATTTTACTTGGTAAAAAAATAGTAAACATTTCAGAAAAAGTCTTGGTGAATGTGACTGGTATAAATATAGACCTGGATGAATGGAAATGCTGGTGGAAGCCTTGAATGTCACCTGGTGCATTTGTCTTTGTGAGGTGCAATATGAAAGATATTCCATATCTGAGTTGTCACTATGGCAAGTTGTGCCTGTTGGTACATAATATTTGGCTTATGGAGTTTATCCATCTTTGCAGAGTTCCCTGTAGCCCAAGAACTCACCAATACCTAAGGAAAGTTAGGGCAGCCATATAGATACATTGTTGTTCCACCAGATCCACCAAATCCTTTTCATGTACATAGGACTGCCTATTTAAACCTTACTCATTTTCAAGTTCAAGACCTTGATGTCATTTACCACCCTGCCACTGGTTACAGGGACCGGTGCTGTTTGCATTGCATATCAGTTTATTCCAAGCATTGTTGATTCTATCACATTCTCTGCTAGAATTTTGTTATCACACCTCTTAGCACATTTTAACACAACACGGATAATAAAGTCACACATATTTAGCAGAAATGTCATTTTTTTCCAGTGAGAGAATTTTTCTTTGGTTAGCTCATAGAACAAGAAAAACACACATCTTTTTCTGAATACATAGAACGAGTACCTTTTGGGATATTCTCCGCCTCGCCTTTTCTTTTAACCACAATAGGCTAGAGTCTGCAAGCTGAGATCTCACGGCTGGCTCTGTTCCCTCTGACGTTATTGGAGAAATTTTTATAAAAATTCTTGCAGCATTCTAATTGGGAGCAGCTCCAGTTACCGCATTATGTTCACAAAAAGCCTGGCACATGTTGGCTGTAACATATAGGAATGTCTCTTTGGATCTCATTTTTTAAGTAAATCTCCCAGTTTTCTGCTTCAGGGCAGAATAAATAATATCGAACGGAAAGACTGTCAGTTAGATTTTAGAGCCAGCTGGATCTTTCTGTCTGGAGGTTGTGCTGGCTTCAGTTCAAAATGATCTTTTATTGTTCTTGTCATCATGTGTCAAAAATTAACCTGCCAGGTGGTGAAAACAACCCTGCACAAGAACTGTTGTTCATTATCACATTGGGTTTGTGTCTGGTGTGTTATGTGGTCATTGTACAGCTGTGCTATTGTCCTTATGTGGAGGGGAAAGGACATTGGAGATAGTTCTTTTGGTCAGGACTTAATTTCAGTGTATTTAATAAATATATATTGATGGTCTTCCTATGACTTTACTATAAATGTTCGTTTATCAGCATAATGTGAGTTCTGAAGAAGATGCAGTTTTTGAACCAGAGCAAAGTATATAAGTACATGGGGTCCCTTTAGTATTGAAAAGGTAGTTGTCATACTAATTCAATGGCTTCAACACAGTTTGCTGCAAAAATATCTAAATATTTTATATATATATATATATATATATATATATATATATATATATATATATATATAAAGCTCTGGAGGTCTAAGGTTTTTTTTCTTTAGGTTATTTTGGGTTCATGACTCAGTACTGAAGTCAGGAGATCAAAATCACAGAATGATGGTCAGATGGCTGGTATTTTTTGATGGAAGTCAGTAATTGTAAACTCTTTAAACTCCCAAAAAAAACACACACACACAAATATAATAAGAGACTGGAGGTAGGCTTTAACTCTGGCCATTACAGGGCTGCTTTAAGGCCGAGAACTGTTAGGAAGTTTTTTGTTGCATTCCCTGCCAAAACCCCACATTTCCTGTAAATTCAATAAGAGAAACACCCTTATAGGGACCGAGACATGAAAAATTGCCAATTTTACCAGGATGCTGTGTTGTCGATCTTGAGTATGTCTTGACTACAGAACAGAATTCCCCATAATCCTTAATGTCAAAAGTAAATAAACACGGGGGGGGGGGGGTGTTATGTGGAATTCATGGTTGCCCGCATTTCTTAGTTATCTCATTGCACCAGAGGCAGCTTTATCTGATAACTACAGAAAATTAAATGCTCACCGGGGTTCTGCTCAATCAAGAAATTTTTCTGTATTTGCTGAATGAATGAAACCTTGGGGAATATGCAGGTTTTGGAGGGATATTTTTTTTTTCTTGCACTAAAGCAAATGCTATCTCTGACGAAGTTATACTGGAAAAGAACGGAGTACTGGGTCCCCTTCAGCTCTCACTGGTTCCTTTTGATCTCCATGTCCTCATTCTCTCCTCCAGTGATGTGGAGGTTAGCTGAATGAATTAGTTCAAAATGTGAGGAACTATTGACACTTTCTATAATATCCCAGGAGACTTTAGATATATCATATAGTTATGCCTATGACTGTTTCTCTTGAATTCCAGAATGAACTGTTTTGTTCCCACATTGTACAAGTATTCCATGAAACATTGCAACACAACTAACACGCTTCAGTCGTATGCCAAGTTCTGGCTTTCTGATTTATGTATTTAATTCCTTTCATATTCCTGGTGGCTTGCACTTTGCCTGATGTGATTGGTTTCCAAGAAAGCGGGTCGCTGTGGATAACTATAACAAGTTTTAATATCTCACATGATCTATGAGCACGCTGGCAGTTGTTGGATTCGATTTGGATATTGTGAAAATCGCCAGACATCCTGAGCAGTCATAAATCTTTCAAGGTGTTTCAGGGTAATTTGGTGGATTGACAGTTTATTATCTATAGCATTTAGCTTAAAGTAAATGTTTCATGTTATCATGTTGGCTGTTTATTATTTTGAGTATATATAGTAGTATTGTTATAGTACTCTACTCTGCATTTACTGCTTCCTCATGCCAGGGAACCATTGCCTCTGAGGAGCTGCTACATGTAGCTTCTCCGGGCGGCAGACATAGACAATGAATGAGGACGGCATTGCCACTTAGTGTCACCATCTGTCAAATTGTGCGCTTCAGTACGAGTGTTTAATCCTTGCCAGCTTTTGGAAGCCACGTGGGATCCCTTATTCTCAAAGCAGGTGTGAACCTGCCTTAAGGAACTAAGATTTTATTCCCAAGAGTGGCTATCTGTAGATAGAAATGAACTCGGCCTCCCAGCTACATAAGTGCTGCAATAAGTAATATCACTACACAGTTAACTTGTTTTAAAGCAGAAGTTTACTTTTATATTTTTGCCTTGCGCATTCTTATTTATATGTTATTTTTGCCTTGCCCATTCTTATGTTATACCTTATTTTAGACCTGTGACCTCATCGTTGTGTTTTTGTGCTTCTTTTTGCATTGCAGGAAGTTCATGGCACATGGAAGGGTGTTTGCTATCCGTGGCTTTCTGAAAACGGGTAGCTGTTATATAGTCTGCACATGATGGTAATTCCTCGGTACTGAAGGAATCAAAACAATGAATGAAAGGAGCAGGAAACCTATACACCTTTCTGTCCTTATGATTATGGGGTATTGTCAACCACAGGAGATTTACAACTGAGATTTAATCGATTGTATGTTCACAACATGACTTGTGTGCTTTTGATATTTTTCCACTTTCGATCGAGTACCCAAAAATCATTTCCCTCAAAGGTAAGGGAAGGATGCTTGTACACCATTGTTTCTCCAACCCTTTTTGGTGTGGGAAGCTCCATGCCATATACCAGCCGCACTGGGGTTCTTATCAAATCTTATTGTATTTTGGTATTTAAACAAAATATTTTCTACTGTATATTTATCCATACCAGGTTACTTGTGACATTAGCCCACATCGCTGCAGAACCTTGATTGCCCTCATGAAAATATTTTTATTATATCTTCTGCACATATACATTGTCTCATCAGATTCTTTGGCCAATATTCAGTGTGTGCCGAGACTCGAGAAGGCCTTTACATTTATCACATATAATTCAGGCTAAACTGTATGTCATCTTTTGGATGCTGTAATGTTGTTGGCAAGCTAAACATTGCATTATGTGTTCTGTATTGGAACCAGGTGCGCAGCGCATCTCAGGGTGCTTATCCAGGAATCTGGAGGAGGGAGGGGACGGAATTCTGGAAAGCCATCTATGTGATGGTGTGCAAGGCTGTGTTTGGCAGTGAGATTTTGTCTGGTTCATGTTGAATATTTAGGTACATTTTAAAAAGCTATATGAGATATCATATAAAAACAGTGTTCTGGTAATGTTATTTAGGATGGTGCACAACATTGCTGGAGTCACAAAATCTGTTGGATTACAGTTTTCTGTAATGCCATGGAGCTGGTTTTAGCAAGCTTCTCACTTCAAGCTTCAGGTGACTACAAACTCCCTCCCATAAAATACTTTAAAGTATACTTTTACAACATTGTAAGACATTTTTCTTCCCTATGAGCTGCAGAAGGTGATATGCAGGTGAGACGTGGCCATCGTTTTTGAGGACAGCATCAAACTATTTGGAATAAAAAAAAAAAAGCTGCTAGTTTAGCTGTTTTGTTTTTATGCAGGTGTCATGTTGTAGGTGTATTGTTTGTTGTACATTGACCAACTAGATAAGACTTTCCCAACCTCTTTAACGTGGGGAAACTTAAAATATCTTTCAGATCCTAAGAAACTCTGTTATAATAATATTAACAACTCACATTTGCATCGGTTGAAAAAAGACTTGAGTACAGAACAGAATTCCCCATAATCCTTAATGTCAAAAGTAAGTCCATCAAGTTCAACCATTAGGGAAATAAACATATCCCAGATATAAAACCCTATAAGACATAATTGGTCCAGAGGAAGGCAAAAAAAAAAAATCCTGGTACAGTTTGCTTTAACAGGGGAAAAAATTCCTTCCTGATTCCATGAGGCATTCGGATGTTCCCTGGATCAACAGTCACTGTTATCTTTACTTTAAAGCCTTAATCCCCAGTTATATTCTGTGCTTCTAGAAAACATCCAGCTTTTTCTTAAAGCAATCTATAGAAGTTGCTGAAACTATTTCCTGAGGGAGACGATTCCACATTTTCACAGACCTTACAGTGAAGAATCCCTTCCTTATCCGGAGCTTAAACTTCTTTTCCTCCAGACGCAAAGAGTGCCCTCTTGTTCTTTGTAATGATCTCACAGTGAATAATTGGGAAGAGAGTTCTCTATATGGACTATTTATATATTTATACAGGGTGATCATATCCCCCCTTATACGTCTCTTCTCAAGGGAGAATAGATTCAGTTCAGCTAATCTCTCCTCATAGCTGAGCTCCTCCATTCCTTTTATTAGTTTCCCTTCTCTGCACTCTCTACAATTCCATAATCTCCTTTTTGTGAACTGGTGCCCAAAACTGCACTGCATATTCCAGATGTGGTCTGATCAATGCTTTGTACAAATCACAGTACATTAGTGTGGTGGTCAGTAGGAAGAATGCTGCTTCTCTGACCAGTAGGAAGAATTGTCACTCATATAGATAGCGAAAAAAGATCATTGGTGTCAGTGGTAACTGACCTGTGAGAGTCCAAATTGCTCAAGAAACCCCAGGCAACCTCTGGAGGAACCATAAAGTTTCATGAAAGCCTTGTTCAGACACACTGATATGGATGTTTTTTTTTGTTTGCCTTAATGCCTCCTGCTTGTTTTAATGGCAAATAGATGATATCCTATTTAATGTACAGTGCTGCGTAATATGTTGGCGCTATATAAATCCTGTTTAATAATAATAATAATAATAATGTATATAATAATGTAGTCACAAATAATGTACACTGCACAATACACCCATACCAATTTCTGGAGTGCAGCACGGAGTTTACTTAAAGGACCACTTGCTGGCAACTATTGAAATCAATCAACAGACTACTATTGCTGCCTAAAATGCTATACAACATTGAGATCATGATTTCTTTCTACACTTTGCTTCTTTAAAAGAGGTTTAAATGTATGCATTTATGAACAATACTTTGGGTTTCTGTTCATTCTCGCATCTTTGTGCTAGCTTTTTTGCAGCAAGGTGCAGAAGGATGACTGATATTTAATTGGACACCAGGGCCATTGGAGCTAAGTACCACCGCTTTATATACCGGTCTATCTGGCATTTTACAGGAATACCTTTTAGGCAGAACAGAATTGTTGTAGGTATCTCTTAAATAAAGAAAAAGACGAGTTTAATTTTAAAAAGATGAGGTCAGCAAGTAAGAACAGCATGACTGATTTGCCCTCTTCTATTAAGTTCCTGTAGGCACGTACTTCAAATGCCTAATTATAAATCCAGAACTGACTGACTTTAATAAGAAAATACTGTAGCCTATTCTGAGAGCTCAGAATAAATGTACAGTGATTTCCAGATAAATATAAATTTATTGTGCCATGCTGACATTGCTGCACATCTCCATACAATACACTTCAGTTTTTTTTTCTTACAGAAGCTTAGACCGGTGGCAAACTGGAGGTTTCCTATGCTCTGGAAAGTAATTAATCAATGGACCTCCTGTTTAGAAACTGGACTTGTCTCATCATCCATTCATTTGTTCTGTAAAACCTTTCAGCCATTGAAGTTTTTCAGGGTTTTAAGTGGCCAGCACTTTGCAGCATGGTCCTTGATCATGTTACTAAGAACAAGGAAGCTGGTAAATTACCTGATATAGAAAAGGAAAACTTTCCTTATCTGAATTTGAAGCATAGCTTTAGACAAACATATGGGTGCACCTTTTTGATCAGGCCACCTTGCCAAGGAGTAGGAACATGTCTTGGACCACTGTGGACTACACTGCAGTTGAACAGTGCAGCCTGGTCTAGGACCCACCCACAGCTTATGATTGGACAACTGAGAAGGAGAGCACTTTGATGAGTTGGCACCCTTCTCTTTCTTTCTGATTGAATGTTACCACTGCTTCTGTCCTTGTTAAAGAAGCTTCTTGGCACACGATTATCCACCTTTACCATGTTTTCATACCATTGTTTCAGCATCTTGTGCGTCTGGGTAAGACAAACTTTTGACTCTCACCTTTTCCCAGGATGCAGTGCTTGGTGGTAAAGGGCAAATCACTAGGCTTAAGCACCCATGTGGCGTGAAGGATATTCAGTTTGTGTAAACTCCAGCTTTACAGGGTTTAGATTTAGTGCTCTTCCAGGAGGAAGTGGTAGCGGGCAAAGCAAATATCAATAGTTTGTCAGGGTGCATTTAATAACTTATTCACTACTTTGGAGTAAAACAACCCACCATTGATGCCTGAGCAGAGGATTATTGCCGCATGATGTCACATGTACAGCTGCTTTTATATATGTATCTTTTAAAGTGAGACTGTTCTAAAATAAGAAATAAAAACCCACCGCTTTCTTTTACTTCTGGAGAGCCCCCGATCCCTCCATACCTTGCTTCGATTGGGTCCCGCACCGTCCTGGAAATCTCCTTCTGGGTGCGGCCATATTCTTCCTCCTTTTAACTACATCACCTTTCTCATACTATACAGGTGTCCCCATTAAAAAAAAGGTTTGAATAAAAAAAAAAAAAAGCTTATTTTTCCTTTATGTAAAAGGGTTATCTATCTTTTTATATAGAGTAAACATTTTAGTGATAGGTGAACTTTAAGTTTACATCTGCATGAAGCTTTTTGGTTTGATAACATTTACCTTGGTCTTTACCTGTGAGTCTAGATTCTGCAGATCATGTTTTATTAGAAATTACACATTTATATTACTTATCGTACACCTTTATGGAGCCGTAATGGATTATGCAGTTTAGCCATCGATAAGCGAGAGTGAAAATAAGGTTAAAAGTTGAATGTAAATTGCTGTTCCCATAAAAGAAGATGCTTATATTGCTGATCTGGTGTCCATTGCTTCGATTAGCTGGTTGTTTATTTGGAAGGAATTGCAGTAAATGGAAAAGTGCTGGATTTCTGTGATAATCAAATTCACCTCCACACTGTCCATACTTCAGTGCTGCCTGATATTCATCCACTTTATTGCAAGGGAGCTCCAGGAAGAATATTCTGCAGTACTCACATTTTAAAATCCCTATAATGTACTAACATTATTTGATCTTTGCTCATAAACATTACTGTAAATACCAACATTGCAGAATGGCATTTGCAGAATATTTAAAGTATATCCTTCTTTTCACTTACTATTGTGTCAACAGGACAGAAAGTCAAGAAAAATCTCCCCAGTCAGATACACAGGGTGACCTTTCTTCCTTAGGTTCAAACCTGGTTTAACCATCCTTGAACAATGAAATCTTTAAAAACACTTTAAAGTAGAATTTAAGTCCAACTTTTTATATGGGCAATTCAATCAGGTGGTTATTGCAGAAAAAGTAGGCCATGTCCCTTCCGCAATAACTAATCCCACCCGCCTGATCAGTGCCCGGCTGTCAAATTTTGCTGAGCGGGGGCAATCCCGGCTTCTCTTGGGCATGACGGGAATAAATTAAATTATATCATCCCGGCACAGACATTCAAGATAGCCAGGGATAATCTTTAAGAAGACGACAAGAAGGATGCTTGTTGCTTCCTGCAATGGAATGAGGATAGGTCATTAAACCTGGGTTTAGTTCCACTTCAGGAATTTATCTAAATCTATTACTATATAATACTTTTTTTGTGTCATATTGCAGAGCAACAGGTTCACTTGTGGATGTAGACCTCTACAAATGCATATACGTTTTTACTTGCATTTCTCCACCGTTTTATCTAGCCAATATCAAAATACAAGTCTATGGATCTGTAGCTTACACAGGGTTATGGCGTTTGTGTGATTTGGCCCAGTCTTGTTCCTTGGAGGTTGTAACATGTTCCTCCATACCTCTGGACATTTTCATTAGCCCAACCTTTAATTAGGAAGTGAAGGAGGCATATATATGTCTTTGATTTTAGAAAAGGACAATAATGCATTCCTGTTGACCGAAGTATCCGTACACTGGGCATTGATTTTTACAACCAGGCCCCACGCCATAGTGGTTCGTAATGTGCATCTTTGCCCAGACTGTGAGTGTTTTAATTATTTAACATGCAGGTAACAAACTTTAAAACAGGTCATCATCAGTATTCTCCCCAGAATTTTTTTAAGCTTGGAAAGAAGCTGTGGCGGGTGGCAGCCCTTGTATTTGTATTATCTTCTTATTATTTTTATTAATAAACAGGATTTATATAGCGCCAACATATTAAGCAGCACTGTTTTATAACCCAACTTTTTAGTAACACCACAAAATCCGCTGGGTGGTTACTGAAGAGAGCCAAGTGGTGCACATCTAAAAAGGGCTGGGGAGAACACTGATCAATCTTGCCTCCTTTCTCTCCAGCTCAGCCATTCTCAACCATGGTTCACTGGAACCCAAGGATTTCTACGGAGGTTGCTAGGGGTTTCTTGAACTGACTTCCCATTTGGTGTAATAAAGTGACGTGAAAGGACCATCTAACACTAAAACTTTCAGGATGACTATAAGGGTGACATTCGAGCCACAAATGTAAGGAGACATTCTTTACACTGGCCACCAATTTAGAGGGCTTTTATTTTTACTGACCCCTAACAAAACTTCAGGGGTTTTCGGAGACCCGAACATACTTTCACGGGTTCCTCGAAGAAAATATGAAAATATTTGGATGCTTTCAATGTGAAGATCATAGTGAAGAATATAGAAACACCTGCTGGTTGTTTACATCAGATGACCATCAATTTGCCAATATCTGTACTGTATAGAATACCTTCAATGAATTGAATGTCTAATTTCCGGGGATTTTGAATAATTTCTATTGCTTATAAAAATAAATGCAGGTTTGTTTTAAAATGATTTTACTGATTGTTTTGAATATGGTCACATGTAAAATACAAGATAGAGGACCTGAATGAACAAAATCTCAGGAAGTGAATGGTTGGGGTCTAGCTTAACTTCTTCATAAAAGTCAATATTTGCATATCGCAGTAGATGTCTTTGTTATCTCCTGGATTGCTTTGACATAAATATTTCACAAAAAGTTGGCCTTTGCTGATGTGGTTTATCATGATATGCTTGGGTAAAGATAGGCAAATAATTTTTTTTTTATCCTGTAGTGCATATTGCTATGATAATCCTTGTAAATTAAATTCATCACATATCCGGTGTTACTATATCAATGAATTTTTTTTTTGTTGCTGTTCGCTACACCACTGTCTATCCATGTGCCCTGAGGCAGTCTTGTACAGAGCTGCCATAAACACTAACATGTCAAATGAATAGGGGAAGGAAGAGAATAGCAATGGTAGATGTTAGCGATTCCACTTATTCCTCCAAGAGCAGTCTCTGGTGGTTGTGCATGGGGTTCTTGGACATAATATCTGCCACATCAAATGATTGTCTTGTCAATTCTTAGCCCTAGCTCAAGACAAAGTAAGCCATTATAAGCAACACTCTATAGACCCAATATTAGATACCCTTTCTTTTTGGGGGTATCTGTTATGATCAACCATTTCACCCTAAATACCCTCAGTTGTAAGTTGAAATTTCACAGAACAGGTGTTAGCATTTATTAGGTTTAAGATTACCGGGGGGAGAGTTTGATCGGCTATCTAATATACATAACTCCAAATGTTTTCTTTTACAGTATAATATCCTCTTAAGTGTATGGCTTCACCGTGCCAATGAAGATAATTTATAGCTCACTTGTTTAGTCTAACGGCGTGCTGGCATCCATTCTAAAATTAGATGTGGATTCCCCATTAATAGTCTTGTGATATATCATTCCCTCTTTTGTTTTCTTGGCTGCAATATATGGATACCATGCTAATTTAAGTTGTGGAGTTTCAGCAGTATGTAAGTATTACACGCCTTACATAAATGGAGCACATACTTCACAAGGGGAGACTTGGAGTAATGTTAATAGGGGTCACGCTTGATCTAATTGTGTTGTTATAGTGTGGAATTCAGGAGACATTCAGTCTTAACCAGTATTGCTTGTGTAGACAGGCTGTAAAACTCAGAATCCCTGACACCTGTAGTATGTTGGTGCTTCTGAATTGCTTTGATTTGCCGTTTTTTTTGTTAAGAGTCCCAATGAGGTGTTTCTCACCTGCAAGCTTTTTAAAGTTGTCACGCCAGCAAGGATTTGTAGCAGCTACAAATCTCTCTAGAGTGTGGTTTGTGTAGCCAGTGACCATACTTATCTATGTGCAAATCACTGATAAAGGATAGGCTCTATCTGACTTGTTGCAGCTTCTAATGCACATTAGGAGAAATTGACTCTATACAGCGAAATCAGAGTTTCAGAACAGTAGGAGAAGGCTGGAGTATTGCCTAAAGCTGGGTATACACTTCCAATAATTATCGTTGGAGACGAACGACCGAAAATCGTTCACAAAAAAGGTGACCATTGACCATCACGGCGGTTCTGATTGGCCGACGATCGTTCGCTATCGTGTGTATGGTCGTTCAGTGATCGTGCATGTTTCTGCAATACACTTTCTCCTTTACATGTCACTCCCTGCAGCATTTGAACAATCGAATCTAGCGTGTGGACACTATTGTTGAATTATACATTTCCAACGATCGTATCGTTACAGCATGTACAGAATTGTACAAAATACAATTGTTCAAATATATTCGTGCATATTGTTGATTGGTCATATTTGTTCGTTTCCTAATGATAATTATTGAAAGTGTGTACCTAGCTTTAGGACAGCTTTTCTAGATTTGAGTGACTTGTCCTTGGCTGTTCACACTTATGACTGATAATGAAATCATTGAAGGATCTGTCAGATTTAAACTCATTTAAAGAAAGAAAGGTTGATGCCTTTTATCTGGTCAGAGTGCAGCAGGTAATGCCATTGCATGGGTTAGTACAACAAACTCTCCTTCAGAGAGAAAGTGTGTGCAAACAGAACAATAATGTCTACTTTTCCATCCTTTGGTAATTTAGATATACCACTGAAAGCATTTTGTTATATGTGGTGTTATTATTAATAAACAGGATTTATATGTACATTTTAATAATATTATTAAACAGGATTTATATAGCGCCAACAAATTACACTGCGCTGTACAATAAATAGGGGTTGCAAATGACAGAGGAAAACAGACAGTGATACAGGAGGAGAGGACCCTGTCCTGAAGAGCTTACAATCTAGTACAATAAATATGTGTTACACATGACAAATAGATACAGACAGTGACACAGGAGGAGGACCCTGCCCTGAAGAGCTTACAATCTAATACAATAAATATCTGTTACAAATGACAGACAGATACAGACAGTGACACAGGAGGAGGACCCTGCCCTGAAGAGCTTACAATTTAGTACAATATATATGTGTTACAAATGACAGTTACAGGCAGTGACACAGAAGGCGGACCCTGCCCCGAAGAGCTTACAATCTAGTACAATAAATGTGTTACAAATGACAGATACAGTAACACAAGAGGAGGACCCTGCCCTGAAGAGCTTACAATCTAGTACAATAATAGGTGTTACAAATGACAGACAGATACAGGCAGTGATACAGGAGGAGAGGACCCTGCCCCGAAGAGCTTACAATCTAGTACATTAAATATGTGTTACAAATGACAGATACAGACCATGACACAGGAGGAGGACCATGCCCCAAAGAGCTTACAATCTAGTACATTAAATATGTGTTACAAATGACAGACAGATACAGTGACACAGGAGGAGGACAGGATCACAGAAGAGATTACAATCTGTTTGATAAATTAAAAAAATCCCTGTTGATGTTGCCAGAAATCCTGTCCTGTTTCCTTTGCACCCTACAAGGATTTTAGGAAATGTATTAGGTCTAAAGAATACAATTTATGTTCTAAAGACGAGGGGGGAATTGTTTGATATTTCTAAAAATGTCTTTTTGTTCTAGTATGCTTCCTTGTATATTAAGTGATGCCACCCTATGATAAGAAGTACCAGATCTTTAATATCCCTTTAGAAAACTTTTTTCTTTTTAAAAAGTGGAGTGCTGAGGGTAGAAGATCTACAGAAGGCAGAGAGATGAGACTAAGTTGATTTTAAAAGCCAAGCTTGTATATAAATCTTCCTTTTGTGTATTAATCTTCTCAGCTTTGTGTTGTTGTGCTGCAGCAGAGTGACACATCCTATGGCTTGCTTGAACTTGTGAAGGTTAAGTAGATAGGAAGGGCAGGAGTTGCATTGCTTGCAGGCGAGGGTTAACATTGCTTTGTGCTGGGGTAGGCGTAGCTAGACCTCAGATGTCATCACTAGAAGCAGCCAGAGGATGAAGGGGGCCCTTTGTTGGCAGTCTAACGTAAGCAGCTTTCCCTGTCTTACACCAGCCGCCTATTGGACTGAAAGAGCCCAAACCAAGAAGCAAGAACTTAGCTGAAAGTGCACAATTCACTCCATGCCTCTGTCCTAAAAGTATGGTCAGTATGGGGAGATTATTCGGAAGGAAAGCTGGCAAGCCCTCCCCTTCTTCTTAGGGAAGAGCCTCTCCTTTTCTGGACAAAATCCTGCCCGGATCGATGAAGTTCGGAGTCTCTGCTGAGTTTTGGAGTTGTCCTGCATCAAGAAGACAGAGAGTCCTAAGGAGCCACAGGCCATACAGCAGGCTAGGATTTGGGTTGAGGCCAAGTGGCCTATCCTGCTCTGGACTCTTCGCATGTTGGAGGGAGGGGAAATAATCCAGCGCTCCCGGAGGAAGAAAAGATCCAGCAAGTCCTGTATCCAGCAGATAAAAATGTTGGAGATCTGTTTAAAGTTAGTGGGCTGCAAATCCAAAAAGGGACTGTCTTCCTCCTCCAGCTGCTATCTGGAAGGTGAGATAAAGGGATTGTTGGGGAAAGAAGGGGAGGGTGGGGGCAAAAGCAGGCTCATGTAAAATAACCTTAAAATCTGCAATTCCCTTTCTGTAGGCCTCTGCACAGATTACAAGCAAGCAGCTGCCCCTCTCTCCTGTGGCCTTAGGCAAAACACTAAGACTTTGGATAAAAGTGATCATTAGGATTGTAAAAAAAAAAAAAAAGTTTTTGACTCCTTCCTGACCAATAGGATCGCTCTTTTTCAGGACAAAAGATAGAGTATAGGATGACAAGTTCTTGAAAAGTTCTGTACATTTTTTGTGGGCTTTTCTACATGCATGTGCCGTCATCATAAGCGCATCCAGCGTCCTTTGCTGACCTCACCTTACATGGTAAAGTGTACATGAGCTAATTCCTTGAGAGTTTTACTGGAACTTTTTTTTTTTTTTTTACTTTTGTTTCTTGCAGAATACATTTTTGAAATTCCATTGAGTTAAAATTGCGGTGTGACTTGTGACAAAATACTGTTATGTGATTTAAAAGAAATTATGTAACTCCCAATAACTGCGTCATCATCAGAACTTGTTGTTCTTGAAGCAGTCGCCAGGCTCTCGCTGTTCCAGGGTTTGTAATTCTGATGGGTCAATAACATGCTGCAAGTGTAAAAGCATGCTTGCATTTGTAGTTCACCAGTTTTGGTTTTTGTTTTTTTTATCCTAAACAGCTACATTGCTAACCAATTTCATATGCAAAGGGATGATTTTAAGGTTTGGTGAAGTAATTAAAAAAAGAGAGTCATTAAAAATGTGTGTGTTTTGCCATTGGAAAAGAATTTGCCCCCATTTTCTTCTTTCCCTTATAAAACGTTTCCAAACATTTGTGCACATAGGCTGAACTCATCCACAGGTTGTCCTAACCTAAAGTCATGACACTTCGTGGAAGTCAAAACTTCAATATGTCAAAGGGCCTATTCACACTATCCTGATATACATTGCTGATGGATGTGTATTGCCATGCAAAACACAGCAATGCATTGTGTTGCTGTGCACTGTGAAAAATGCTTACATGAACATTTTATGTTTTAGGCAGCCTATTCAAAATAACAGGTTGCAGTACCTATGTTGGCGCTCAACATAATAAACTGGTCCTAACACAAAACAATTGTGGGACTTGGACCATAGGTCCTATTTAGGCCATTGGTTGCTTTTTTGCTACAGGTTACCCTGCATTAAAAAGTTTGCAATAGGAATCCCATTCTTCTTTTTGAACAGGCCCCTAAAATTAGCAAAAAAGTATACATTTTTTTAGCATAGGACGCCACAGTGCACATATGATACATATCTGTGCACAGCGATTTAAACACATTGTGCTGCCCTTCCTTAACTCAAAGGTAAGTTCTTTGTCAACTTTTGATACAAAAAAAGAATACAGCATATTGTTTACTTGGTTATAGAACGCCTTTTGGATTATTTAGAATTCATTACAGCTGCATTTGGACTTCAGTTTAATATTAATAATAAACAGGGTTTATATAGTGCCAACATATTACGCAGCGCTGTACATTAAATAGGGGTTACAAATTACAGATACAGACAGTGACACAGGAGGAGTGGACCCTGCCCCGAAGAGCTTACTCTCTACCTGCTTCACTTGGTATTTCCATATACTTGTTTGGGGAGAAAAGCACTGACTGATATTTTTTATTCTCTTGTTTTCAGTGCTGAGACCTTGACATAGAACAAATGTACAAATCAGGAATGTCAGAAACCTGAGTCTGAGTATTAAAGCAAACAAATTGGAATGAAAGCCAGGCAACTAGCATTTTGCGAAAGATGGGCCAACAACAGTGGAAAGTAACAATCTATGCCCCTGCTATAGTTTGGTAGTTTTCATTTCCCAAGTTTCACCTGTCGCCCACACCACCATCTTCTTCCTCATTCTCTTGTTTTGTACTGAATCAACCATTTTGATTGTCTGGGTCAGGATGACATACCGTGTTTCCCCGAAAATAAGACACTGTCTTATATTTTTTTGGCCCCCAAAAACACACTAGGTCTTATTTTCAGGGGATGTCCTATTTTTCCATGAAGAAGACTACAGTACACATTTATTGTTGAAAGTCACTCATGATCACTCATGTTCCATTGATTGTCCCCTTCTGATTTTTAATTTACCGGTATGTATGCTTTTATTTTCTTTTTCTCCTAGGTCTTATTTTTGGGGTAGGTCTTATATTAGGGCAGGTTTACAAAATAGTGCTAGGTCTTACTTTCGGGGTAGGTCTTATTTTCGGGGAAACACGGTAACTCCTACAGGTGTGCAGGGGTTCAGTAAGTCCTGGCATTTTTGGGGGAAGTCAGGATGCGCTGGATATTCCAGGTTCCCAACGCTGAAAATTGAAGAAAGAGATCGGGCTGGTGAGTATGCTTTATAGCAGAAAGAGCATTGCCTGTTCCTTTCTGCTATAAATCCCTGCCTGTTTGTAAATTTGTAAAGTGAACTTTCTGCATTAGGCTGCAAAGTTGCATACAGCTGAAAAGTTGTAAAACATTAAAACGATACATAAAAAATATACAAAACTTTACAAAACCTCTTACCTCCCATGTTATTGGCATTGTTATCCAGCTACTCATGATTCACACACCTCTGCTGCACTGCAAAGCCAGGAATGTGACACCAATATTTCCTGCTGTAGTTTTTTAGCATCCTATATCACATTGTCTGTTCATTGAACTTTGAAAGTTCATCATCCAGTTCAGTCCTCCCTGCTTTCCTGGGAGCTGGCTAAACACCTCCACTCTCAGCACCTCAATCTCTGCTGCTGGAAAGCTGATTATATTTTGCTGATTGGGAGAGAACTGATCATTGTGGCCTGTTGATAAAGTGAGAAACTGATGGTGCTGCTCCTTAAGGGCTAATAGTTTTTTATTGATGGACTGACCTGATGATAGTGCTTTGTTATAAGGGGATGGAGGTAACCTGATAAGTGTGTACCTCCTCATCAAGCTATATACAATCAGCTCAGTACAAGTGTCGTGTCTTCATGGAGGTTTCCAAATCCAATCCAGCATTGTGTTATGCTCAGCAGGTTTTAGGACGCTGGTTGCTTGGTAAAACGTAAACTGGCACATAGGTTGCTATTAAGAGGTCTGTTCATCCCTGAACCTGGTACAAAACTGCCTTAAAGCTGGACTCCTTACCACGTCCTCCTATGGCAGCAATAATAAAAAAAAAGAATTCAAATTACCCTTTCGTTTACTGAAATCCATGGTCAAGTGATTAAACTTGTTCCTAATTGGAGCAGTTTTCCCCTGGTGCAAATTCCACTGCTTGAGGGATTTGGACATTTTCTATTGGCTGTCCAGTGGTGGGGTTCTCTCAGGCTCCAAATCCGTTGTTCTGCCCTGCATAGACATAGTACAGGTTTAAGAAGAACAGAGAAGAAAGATAGGCTTCTACAAAGGCACCGTAGGTTTACAATAATTATGTATAAAAACAATATAATTTTATTATTCTTCAATTACAAAAGACTTTAAAACAACGATAAGCATATGTTACAAATTGACATAATAATGGGCTCTGTTAACACTATATAGATAAGTATTGGATTTTGCAAACTTGCGTATAGCTCTTGAAACAAAGAACAGGGTCTTGTCCTGACGCATTTCGCCCCATTAGGCTTCCTCAGGGGATATGTAGACATACTAGGGTATAATATAGTGTTAGATTCAAGCCAGTTCAGTTATAATTGATGTAACAATTGCATAGCAATGTATTTGGTCTTTGAAAGTACAGACTTAGTAGTTTTTTAGCTACTAAGTACACGCTACTAAGTCTGTACTTCAAAGACCAAAGGCATCCAAATGGGTATGCAATTGTCACATCAATTATAATTGAACTGGCTTGAATCTAACACCATATTTTACCCTAGGGTGTCTACATATCCCCTGAGAAAGCCTAATTTGGTGAAACGCTTCGTGATAAGACCCTGTTCTTTTTTTTCAAGAGCTATAGGCAAGTTTGCAAAGTCCAATACTTATCTATATAGTGTTAACAGATCCCATTATTATGTCAGTCTGTAACATAAGCTTATCATTGTTTTAAAGTCTTTTGTAATTGAAGAATAATAAATTATATTGTTTTCATACATAATTATTGTAAAATTATGGTGCCTTTGTAGAAGCCTATCTTTCTTCTCCGTTCTTCTTGATGTAGTACAATTTTTGTACACTTAAGGCTTTTGCATCCAGACCAATTGATTTGGATATTGTATCTCTAAGGGGTGACTGACGCTCGGTTAGCTATAGACCTCTACTAGTTTAAAGTACACGTTTACTTTAAAGCAAACCTGTGCCTCTTCATCTATGGCGAACCTACAAAGAATCGACATATTGTTTTCATCAACAATGCAGCGGCACAGACTTGCCTGCCTACGTTACAATGTTTTTTTGGCAGGCAAAAGATGCACAGAATGTTTCAGGAATTTGTAAATGCATTAAGAACTCTTTTCTTGACTAGCAGCCTAGCGGATCCGCCTCCTAATATAAAAGATGGTTTGACGTAACATCACTATTTATCTTCCTGAAGGCATTATTGCAAAACAAATCATGCCAAGACCACATTTAAGTGCTTCACAGAAACCTGAGCTGGTTTGTATCCCTTTTGTTGGTATATCATTTGCAAACTATTTGGCTTCCTTTATAATGTTTTTGACTTCCTTTATGATGTGTTTTGCTTGTAAACACACTACCTAGCATTGAAACTGTTTAAGAAATCAGTAGAAAGGAAGAGTTTGGGCTCATTAAAATCAACCAGTTTAAGCTTAACTCTGGGTGACCAGCTCCAGCCCCAAAGATAGGAAAATATAATGCTAATTATTTTCTGGGATTTTAAAGAAAGTAACACTGCAGAAATTCCTTATGCTGCTGGCCATTGAGACTGACAGACGTCCCACCAAGAAGTCAAGGAATCAAGACGTCTGTCCTGCTTGAGCCTGATGTAGTGCTTCCTTGAATCTGTGGTTCAGCTAGTGAACCTCTTCACAAATAATTCTATAAAAAAAAAATCTGATATTCCTTTTTTCTTTAATAGTCCCAGGATACACCAGATCCCAAATCTCAGGGTACCTCTTCAGGTGGTTATATAGACACCTTGATAGTTGGCACAGGCCACATCACTGAATTGCCATTCTCAACTCCCAACAAGTTGGGTGCAGTTTCACGACAAGGAAAGGATGAGGAAACATTTGCCAGGAAAAAGGCTTTATCCCACCTTCGTTTTCTATGCATGGGGAGCTTTTATGACAGCCGCAGAAAATTTTAAAACATGTCTCCGTTCAAAAAAGAGTACTAACATTGGTCAAATGCACCCATTATTAGACTTTAGAGAATACCAAAAAAAGGGCTTGATTTTTGAGAACATTGGGTCATGTCCTTGGTTCCTTAAAGTTTACCACCATCATAAATGAAATGCTGCCCTTTATCTGTACTGGAAGCTGTTGTCTGCCACATGACTTGGCCACAGCTCTTTGCTCCCCATTTCATGGTTCTCATTCCAGTTAAGTTCACTTTTCTATGTAATAAACAATTATCCAACAAGAAGTATGTGAAGAGGTGCAGCAGCAGCAAGTTCTTTTGATTGTTGGATGTAATACCAGCCTAGGCGCCAATGAAATCTAACAATTAGATTCCCCTACAGATTGGAGAAGCCAGTGGTGGTTTCAGCAATCATCTGGCAACACCAAAATTGGTAGTGAGTGGACGTACTTTTTAAATAAGTAAATACTAAATAAACAAATGAAATACATATATGGTACCTGTTCCTGTGGTACCTGTGTTGCACAAGAAAGCTGGTGACTGGACAATATTCAGCTGAAGTTTGGCAGCATAGCTTGGTCGTCTTTCTACCCGCACTTTGTGATAGTCAGTGATTGCGCAGCAACAGAATAGGGAGCTAATCCGTTCTATCTGTTCAGAAGAATGCAGAAATGCTGAGTTCTCCTCTCTCAAACATTATCAGTTCTGCTTTACAGGGTGTTGCTGCAATATTCACCCTTAGGCATGTTTACGGCATCCTCATGCCAGGGAACCCCTGGGTTTTGGGAGATGCTACTCCTGGTGGCATCCCCATTCGGAAAGAATAGGGCCAGCTTTTAACAGATATTGGTTCTTTAAGAATTAACATGGGAGTGACTAGGGGTGCCAGCTGTGCCGGATCAATCCCAAAACACTTCTGAACCTGCCCATATTCCAGAGATGCACTCTGTCTGATGGCTAACATCACTTGACTCATTTCCTATGAGCGCAGGTTGTCCTGAACACCCCATCCAGTTACTGGGCAGTAAAATGAGAAGCAGCAGAAGGATGAGCTCAGCTCTCTATCACTTTGCTTTCACTTTTTATTTGCATTTATCATCTTTACTTTTTACCAGTTCTCCGTCTTATACCTCGGCCCTACTGTGCCAGGTTCATACTAGAATCAAGTTCAGGCACTTAAACAGTTTGCATTTTTAAAATTATTGATTACGAATCTGCAGTAATTTGGGTCTTTTCAACTTTCTCAGCAGGGCTTCCAGTCTAGAGAGTTACTAATGTTCTGGCCCGTACTTTCCTAAACGTAAAGGATTCTGCTCCAATCCAGATGTTTGTGTACTCATAGCTGTTAAATTGTGTTTTTTCATTGATGTATGATTTCACCTTTGCGTAAGCCTTCAGAATACATTGTATTTGTTGCCTGTCTGTTTCTTTGTGCAGAGATGCTCATTGTCAGTTATTTGTCAGCCTTTATATAAAGCTGAAGGCCAGGGAAATAATAGTCTGTATCTTAGAGCTATTTTTTTAAACCAAAGGTTTTTTATTTCTTTCCATTAGTCCTGTAATTTACACAGCTATGGCTCAGTTTTGTCTAGCAGTGCAAGAAACTTGATTTTTCTCTGCTGCAGGTAAATAACTCCTAACAGATCTCCACTCTGCTCTTGGTTTGACCAGACACAGGTCCAGTTTTAGTGCTTTGTAGAGCTGAATCTGATGCTCTTCAGATTGTCATTTGCAGTTTAAATATTTTCTTTGTATTTAGGGGCCATAGGAAGCAATGAAAGTCCCATCCCTGCCCCTAAGTCAGTGTGCAATTTAGCACTAGGACAGGGATAAGGCCCTTGACAATGTGCTGTACAGGTCAGGGAAACCATTCTGACTGTTGGTCACATCCTATTAATAGAACACAAAAATTTCCAAAAATTATTGATTCTTTCTGCCTTTTTGGCTATATATGAAGGGGGATATTCTTCCCATTGACCAACAATGCAAGAGGCACTCATCTCATTGACCCCCAAGGCTAATGTAGTATGAACCTGGGCATGTCAAGAATATTGGCAGATGTTCCTTAAGACCTGAAAGTTTTTTTCAAGGGTTCTGCATATCAAGAAAATTTTGGAAAGACATGTCTATTATGTAAAAGAATGCTTTTCACTGTACAGATGACCTAAAGCCAGAAAAAATCAAAATACAAAAGGTCAGCGGGAAGTAGAGGTTTTTGGCAGAAGAGACATGCAAAGTCTCCTTTGTTGAAAAATCTTTCACCTGTAATAGTACACCAGTACTATAAACCAATACCTGGGATGATGTTACTTCGGAGACTGCGGAGGGGTTAGATCCTCAGTGGCCACCCAAGTAGCCTGGAGAGAATTGTGGTGGACCCAGAAGAGTAGCCAGTGAATATGGCTTCAGGAGATGCAGCGGTGATAAAATATCAATTATGGCAAAATCTCAACAACCCCTTTTAAGTTTAGGTGTGTGTCTGCTGCTCCCTGGTAAATGCAGAGCCCTACTTGACGTTAGCAAGAATCGTGGGATTTGATTAAAAGAGATGGTGGTGGGGTTGCTGCTGGATTTCCTGTCTTCCTGTTGAATCAGCCCTGACTGGGTGATGTGTACAGCCACATCCTGGTCTGTGTCGTGTATACTAGATTTATAGGCTGATTCCATGGAAAACTGGCATTAATCACAAATCCATGGAAGGATCTCCAGGCTGATATACTAACTGCTGGGAGCTTTTTTTTTTGGTAGTACAGATCACTGTACAAACAGAGAAGATGACCACAGAGCCTCAACGTCTCCAGGAGATCTGGGATAACATAGACAGAACATAAATATAAAACTATATATACCTATATACATACATAAACAGATTTGATTTAAATACAAATGTATATCGTTTTTCTCCATAATATAAAATTACTATTATTATAGAAAGAGAGTAAGAACCCTTCATAGTGAGCACTGCAAACCGTGGAGCTCATCGGAGACATCTCACTAATAGGTACCTAGAGATTAAAGACATTTTTGGCTCATTTCAATCTTTTAGCTTCTGATAAAATATATCATGACCATGCATGCTTGCATGATATAATGATTGCAAATTAACATGAGCTTTGAGTTTCTGATAGCTGTAATTTACGCAGCTACGGCACAGCTTTGTTTACCATGGCAGGAAAACCGTATTTTCTCTGCTGCTGGTAAATAACGCAGGTCTCCTCTCTTCTCTTGGTTTGACCGGACATAGCTCTAGTTTTAGTGCTTTGTAGAGCTGAATCTGATGCTCTTTAGGTTGTGATAGAATGGTTGCAAATGATTTTGAGCTCTGAGTTTCTGATGGCTGTATTTGTACATCAGGTTACCTGCTTGAGTTTGGGAAATATTCGGGTTTACTGAGTTTGTCCTGTTAGCTTCCTATGATTCATCAGAATTACTAAATAGAGATGTCTGTGATAATCTTGACAGGACCTTCTAATAAAACATGTTTTTTTTCTGTCTTTTCTCTGCAGAAGCCTTACAAAGACCAATTGTAACTGATTTTGAGCCTCAAGGTTTAAGTGAAGCTGCTCGATGGAATTCCAAGGAAAACCTATTATCAGGACCAAGTGAAAATGATCCCAATTTGTTTGTTGCACTGTATGATTTCGTAGCCAGCGGGGACAATACTCTCAGCATCACTAAAGGTAAGATATAAAAGTATACTGTACCTTTGGTTTACCTAAATGTTATTTTGGTCCACATGTATAATACCGTTTTTCAAGAGCACTGTCTAGCAGCCACAAACAAATAATACCTACAGTCCCAATTAAGAGGGACAGTGACTATCGCTATCAGCTTTATACTGAATTTACTGCAAGTCTATGATGTCCTTCAGAATCTTCTTCAGATTAAAAAAGAGTGACTACATGGCTAGACTGTCCTCCTGTATTTTTTCCCCTAACTTATAACATTTTATCCTTGAGTTTTGAGTCAGCTGAGAACAACAAAACGCTATTTTGGCGCACAATTCAGAGGAATTCTGCCTTTGTCATTTTGAGGTTTACTTTAGTGGCAAGGAATGTAAAACAGTAGGCTGTATAGCAATTTTTTTGAAATATCTGATTTTGTAGGCAATGTTTACGTATGTATATTTTGATGTAATTTTTTGCATAATCTTTTTAATTCAAAGGAACTCTATACTGATAGTTATTTACTTCTTCTAAACATGCCTGGCTGTCATGCTGAATCACTGCTAACTTTTTCATTTAATGAAATCTTTTTAGAACCAGAGAATTATAATATTCAGTTTGAGGTCAGCAGTAGGAGCCCCTCCATTACTTTTGGTATGGGTTGGTCTAAAAGACAATAGTACAGCAAAATCTCACCACACAACCCTTCTGATCTAACAACCCTTACCCATTGTCTTATTTACCTTTTATAGAAGATCTGTGCCCTGTTTGCTTCACCAAGGGCATATCTTCTTTACTGCACCTCCATGATGGCCAAGGCACTATCATGAACAAAAAATGGGCCATCCTCACTGCTGTATCTTTGGATGGTACACACAAATCTTAGGGAACATGGCATGTCTAGTTCTGAGAGGATTTGTGCCAAATAGAAATAGAAAACCTGCATGATGTGCCTATGGTAGAAAGCTAAATTGGATACCATGGTGAGGGAGTGGGTGCTTGGGCTGAATAGTTCAGGAAAGGTTAAAAGAATTTGGGCAGGTTAGCTTGGAGGAAAAGGTAGTAGTGTTAGAGCCTGGTGAGTTCAGGGGTATCAGCCGTGTTACAGTAGGCAAGTTTAAAGGGGTGGTTTTTGGACAGGGTAATGGAGGAGGTGTGGGAATCTTAGTGCAGCTTAAGTTAGGCAAGGTGGGGTTAGGGCAGGTTAATTTCAGAGAGGTGGGAGTGTTAGGACAGGTTAGTACAAGAATGTGGAGGGGTGGTTTAAAGAACTTTTGTATAAAAGTACAGTTGTCATTTAAGCTTTACTGGTTCTTTTGAAATACATTTCCATCAGCACAAAATCCACATTTCTTAGGGTGCCCTGTATACACAAAGCTAAGGGCCTAATACACACAAGAGCTTAGTGAACCATTTACTTAACTGTCTGTTCCAGCAAAGCAAATGTTACGTATCGCATCTTTTAGCTTCCTTTTTGATTACTCTATTTACCATACTGCTGGAAGCGTGCACAGAGCAAAATAGGACAATCCAGTAGTTTTTATGTTTTGCAACTTCTGTGTTCTCATGCATGCCATAGCACATTGTTTAATAAAGCTGTGTAAAACTGTGACAACATGTAAAGTGTGGATACACATAAGAGCACATCAGGTTTGATCTTCAATTAGTCTAATGCAGGGGTGTCTAATCATTTTGCAATGAGAACCAGATTTGGTGAGGTGAATACCAGGTTAGTGTTGGCGTGGTCTGCGCGGGTCCCGCACAGCACACACCCACCAGGGTGACGCGAGGGATTCCCTGTCAAAAATCATTAGAGGGAGAGTCAATATTAAAAGGGTGTCCTGACATAGCAGTTTTATTGATCAAATATCTGAATTATTTACACATACATATATATTTAGATAAAAGTATATCCAAAGACAAAAACAATTTTTATTTTCAATTTTGATAGAAGAGGGAATAGTTTAAACCCATGTAGTCTCTGAACAGTCCCTTTTGGAAGCTGCTATTACTGACCTGTTCCTGTTCTAGGGACACCCAAGGTTTGGGATTTTCCTTCACTTTCGGTCTTGGTCACAGTTCCATCATTGACCAATAAAGCAATAAAAACCTGACAGGACTTTCCTCCATCACCAGTTTTGGCTTTACATACACTTTTGATTAAATGTTTGTGAATTCAGACTAATGACCCTGATAGATCCCAAGTTGATTTGCAAATTTCTACTGTTCATAACTGTTTTCTGTGTTTGTCAGGTGAAAAGCTCCGCGTTTTGGGATACAATCACAATGGGGAGTGGTGTGAGGCTCAGACCAAGAACGGACAGGGCTGGGTGCCCAGTAATTACATCACTCCAGTCAACAGCCCCGAGAAGCATTCCTGGTACCATGGACCTGTGTCTCGAAACGCTGCAGAATATCTGCTGAGCAGTGGGATTAATGGGAGCTTCCTGGTTCGGGAGAGTGAGAGTAGTCCTGGGCAGAGGTCCATATCGCTGAGATATGAAGGCAGGGTTTACCACTACCGCATCAACACTGCTTCTGATGGAAAGGTAGGAGGATGCTCTTGATTTTAATTGATTTTGTAAAGTTGTCATGTATGTGTTGGAAGTTGAATGGGTCAGTTGCATGTTTTGTTTTAATTTTTAACATATTATGGACAGTGCTCAACCCAGACATTTTTTTAAGCTTGGTGGCAGGTAATTGTAAGCGGGTGGTGGCTCCTTTATTGTGACTCATCAGTAACCATCCAAAAACAACCAGTTGGTTACTGAAAAGTGCCGGGTGGTGCGCCCGGCTAAAAGGGGTTGGGGAGAACACTGATGGATTTAAGTTTTTATATTGTCTTTATTTCTAAATGTTCTTTTGTTTTTCTGCCTATTTATATTGAATTAATGCATGCATATTGAAGATATGGTACACTGGTCTGCTCCTTATTTATTTTCCCCATTTGATGTCTATTTTGTTGGCTGTGGTCAATGTTATTTCCTATTCTTTTTTTTTTAAATATAGTTTAAAAAGATGTAATGCATTGCAGATTACCACCCCTCTGATGTAGAGGCTGCTATACTTTTATTACAGGATTTTATATATATTGTGTGTTCTGCCTATCTTTTTATCTATTGTTCACATGCATTGCAGTGATGGCCACATTGTATATTTCAGAGCAGGTTTTCTGATGCTGATAACAGTAAACCATGGCTGTGTCTTTGAAAAAGGCCACTTGTCTGCATAGGATTCCATGCACCGGGGTGGCACCAAGAGCCCAAATGGCAAACAGGCATAGCCAATACCTGGTAGTCCCTTTATGGCAGGATTGCGAGAAGTATTTTACAAGCTGACAATGTACACAGTTTAGGCCACTATTTAAAATACTAAATATACTTGAGAAATTGCATAAACATGTTAATGCAGTGTTTCTCGCCCTCTGTATGATGCAGGAACCCTTCAAATAACTTTCAGGTCTTCAGGGAACCCCTGTTATAATTACAATATCCACAACTCTAAGTACATTATTGTGGTGGTCAGGAATTCCTCTTACATTGCTGGCCAGGAGGAAGAACGTCACCCTTACAGATAGCCAAAATGATCAATGATAGTAACATGAGAAGTACAAATTGCTCATTGTTTAAGGAACTCCTAGCAACCTGGTTGAAAAACACTGCTTGAAAGTATAAGGCTTTGGTAACAAATACTATAAAAATAGCAATACATTTTAATGTGAGTTGTTGTAATATCTATCTGAAAATATTTTTGTAATATTTGCTTGCCCTTTCTTATTTTAAATGAGTATTGCTTGTAGTTTCCTATTTTAGTGACTCTCTGTATATCATGACACATGGACAGCAATTCTACTAAGATTACAGAATAAGCCCCAGAGTCTTCTGTTCCAATCAGTCCATGATATACTTTATTTTTTAACACAAGTCTGAATGGCAACTACTTGCTGCTATACATAACGACCAAGTTATGCTTATTTATTACCTCTACAGTTCCATTTGTTTGCAGATTATTTGTGCAGTGGCTGTGTTGACAGTTTGACCTGTTTTGGCTCAGCAATGTCTATGGGTCAAACAAGAGTGTGCATTTTCATGGAGGATAAGATTGTGTGCTGCCTGTGTTTTATGGAATATCTGGAACCATGGCTCTTCCAGCTAAAGGAGAAATTGGCGCATAATATAATATGATACAGTTTTATTGTAGATGTATGCCCAACTGTTCTGTCCATAGCCAGTCTATGCTGACATTGAGCAAAGCACCACCTACATCAAGGTTCCTGCAAAGGTTGCTAGGGGTTCCTTGAACCATGAGCAGTTTGGACCTCTCAGGTCAGTTTAAAGCAGAGATAACTTACCTTTACTTGCACAATACCTCTGGAGCAGTCTTACATACGGTCCCTTTTTGTCCAGGTTTCTTGCTTCGTCCCATCGCTGAGGAAGCACCAGGCGCCACCATCTTTTTTTTTTCTTCTTCTTTTTGTGTGCTCTGGCCACATCACCCCATGTAAAAAGGTACATCTCACCTTGTATGGTTGGCTGCGGACGCTCTGTTCTTTCCACATACTATACCAACGTTCAAATTACTTTTTTTTTCTTTCCACCTAATTGGAGACTTAAATCCATTCTACATCTATTACTTGGACACTCCAAACAACCTTCACCTTTCACCAATCAAGTCATTGCAATCTTGCTATACCATCAGGATAGGATTTTTCTAAAAACAACATCCATTTAAATGGGATTGTGTTCTAAATCATAAAAATTCCAATTAGTCTTCATTTTCTGAAGGTGATTCTTTTTACTTTCAGTTTGGCTCTGCACTGCAGCCAGGAGGAGACACACACTGCAGCCAGCATCAAAGACACACACGCTGCAGCCAGCATCAAAGACACACACGCTGCAGCCAGCATCAAAGACACACACGCTGCAGCCAGCATAAAGGACACACACGCAGCATCAGATATCTGGAGCTGTCTTATAAACGGGTGAGTGTCTTATTTTAATTATTTTTTTAAAAATCGGGGGTGGCTTTAAAAATGGGGATGTCCTAAAATCGGGGAAACACGGTAGAAGGGATATCCACCCTTCTATATAAAATGATAATTGTGGTAATGTGTCTGCTTTAACTGACACCAATGATCATTTTGGCTAAGGGTGACGTTTGCTTTCCACTGGCCGGCAAAGTAAGAGACATTCTTCCTACTGACCATCATAGTAATGTACTATGAGCGGTGGATGTAGGAATTATAGCAGGACGAAAAACTATTTTTAACATTTACCCCATGTTAAAAAGGTCACGAAAAGCTTATTTAAATGTACTTTGATTATTGGGAACAAACTGGTAACTTTCATTTGTTTTTGTTTTTTTTAATAAATTAGAACTGTCATAAATCACCTTAAAAGGGGTTTACCATTTTTTAGCAATACCCATCCATATACTGATTAGCTGTCTGTAGAGGTAATAAAGCTTGCTGCTGTAACATTTTCATCCTCTTTTTGACTTCATGCAGTACTGCACTGGCTCTGAGGAGCTGTGCACCGCCGATACCTCCTCACGTACTGGGACTGTTTAATTGTACAGTCTTAGTAATTAAATTTCACAAAGGGTATTTAAAAATATATACAGAATGGACCTCTGTGTTTTGAAAGTGAGTTTTGTTGCGGTCTCATTTGTGCAATAGCATTTCTTTCTTTTGCCTGTGGAAAGTAATTTTGTACAAGGCAGGGATGGAAGGTTTGTAGGAACAGGCGGGCTCCAGGGAAGAGGGTTACACTGAGGACAGAAGATGTTGTTCTGCTCAGCATGCCTGGAAGGCCATTCATACTTCTTACTCACTGTGAGCTCTCCAGCCACATGCCTGAGATTCTGTGCATAAGTTGCTAGCTCTAGGGAGCCATGTCCCAGCAACTGCCTTCCACAGAGCCTGATACATGATCAACATGGCTCTACAAGTTGCTGATGGACATAAAAAAGATAATAGAATATATTCCAGTGTCATTTCATAAGGCCTGCTTATAGCTGAACACTGTCAAATGTGTGGACTGCTCAAAAAGCTGAACAACAGAGATGTGACCAGATTATTATCGTTATTAGTAAATAGTATATAGCACCAACATATTACACAGTGCTGTACATTAAATAGGGCTTGCTGTACCTTTAAATACAATCTTTGAGAGAAAGCCTTTATTTGGCAACTTGCACCCATGCAATATATGTTTCTCTAAAAAATATTTTATTCTTTCATTTGTATGGATCTGTACTTTTATGAAACAGTCTCTAATTGACTATATTATATAACAGAGATTATGTGTAGTCAATTATTATATATTATTATTATTATTACACAGTATTTATATAGCGCCATCATATTACGCAGCGCTGTACAAAGTCCACAGTCGTGTCACTAACTGTCCCTCAAAGGACAATCCCTCACAATCTAATGTCTCTACCATAGTCATATGTCATTAATGTAATCTAAGGTCAATTTAGGGGGAGAAAATTAACCTCGCTGTATGTTTTTGGGATGTGGGAGGATACCAGAGTACCCGGAGGAAACCCACGCAGACACGGGGAGAACCCAGCAAACTCCATGCAGATAATGTCCTGGCTGGGATTCATACCTGGGACCTAGCGCAGCAAAGGCTGCAGTACTAATCCCTGAGCCACCGCGCTGACCATTCTATTAGTTTATATTTAAATATTTGATTGTGTTGTAAAACAAATTGTTGTTGCAATTGTAGATCGCCTCCTCTTGTTGGAAGCAGACTAAGATTCTGTGAAACGCGTAGAAACAGATGGGAATCCCTTGCTTTAGAGAATTTCCAGAAAGAGATGAATGTTGGTGCTAATAATGTTTTTATTCTTGTTTGGCTATATATTTTATTGTATGATTTATAATAAAGTGAATTGTAGCTTTTTAACCATTGATTTGGCCTGAAAAGTCCCATTATTTAACCAAAACATTGTTTTGTAGTTTTAATCTTTTGGGATGTGGCCTGGTCTATTATAATTCTGAAGGGGTCTAAACTATACCATATGTTGCAAATAACAGATGAATACAGACAATGACACCGAAAGAGGAGAGGATGCTGCTCAGATGAGCTTGTAATCCAAGGCTACGTACACACGTCAGATGATTCTTGTCCGATATTTTCCTCAGGGCTGAAAAAATTTGGCGTGTGTACAGCGCTTGTCGTTTTTGGATCCCTCCTGGTGGATCCACGGTTGATCTCAATTAAAGTGAAGGGGAAAGTGCACAGCGGGGTGCTGCTCCATCATTCTCCCCTCTTCATAGAGCAGAACGATGCTGTATGTACAGCGCTCATTTATGCATCATTCAGTCGTGAAAGATCCTTTCCAACAACAATTATTGACCGTGTGCACGCAATCTAAGACTAGTTGAAAGAGAAGCAACATGGAGCAAACAAGGGACCTGTTGATAAGAGAAGAGAGCAGAGTGACAGTAAAATAAGCTCATCAGTCTTATCCCTTTACTGAATAGATTCTGAATTGTTAGTTAACCGCAGCAGTTTAAAAAAAAAAAAAAGGCCTCCAGCCAGACAGGGCTATGGTGGGTGATAGAGATTTGCCAAACTTACAACTCGATTGACAAATATACAACTCCTTTAAGCTGCGTACGCACTTGCAATAATTATCACTGGAAATGAACGACTAACTACCGATTGTCTGATAATGCACAACGACGCCGACAAACGAGGATTGTCGCTGGAAACGAACGACCGCCCCAGCGGATCTGATTGAGCGTCGATCATTCACTATATTGTGTGTACGGTCGTTCAGTGATCGTGGATGGTACTGCAGTTCACTTTTTCCTTTACATGTCACTCCCTGCAGCGTTCAAACGATCCTATCTAGCGTGTGTACACTGTTGAAGGATTATATTTAAACAATCGTATTGTTACAGCATGTACAGAATTGTGCACAATACGATCGTTCAAAATAATTGGGCATAATCGTGCATAATCGTTAGTTGTACGTTTTCCAATCATAATTATTGCAAGTGTGTACCTAGCTTTAAGCCTTGTAGTTAGTCATTTAGCCTAGAAGGTGATGAATGAGATAAAATATCAGCATTGTTCCTCACTCCTGCAAGGTTCCTGCACTCCAGTCTTTCAAAGAATAATCATAGAACACTTGCAGTGCAGAGGGAGCCCAACTACATTGTCAATTCGCTTTAAAGTGTATGTGCAATCAGAAAAAAACTGGTAGTCAGAGAGAGCTTGGAGCCTATAATTAATAATTAAAAGAGAGTGAAGCCAGCCTATATCAGCAGATTTGGGTGGACTTGACCTTTAGAACTGTCTCCATTGATATATCAAGGAACTTTACTTTAAAATGACGTTATCCAACAAAAGTGACCTAGTAATAGTCACTATTACTCATGCATCATCTAGACCTTCCTCATACTAAAGCAGTTAAATATGTTCAATATGCCAGAATGAAGTGAAAGAATGTAGATTCTGGCAAACCAGTGGGCAGACCTGCAAAAACTGGGTTAATCCTTATGGATTTCTAAAGCTGTCGACTGGGCATAGGGAGAATTTAAATACTAAATTATTGAATGTGACTTGGCAGACTGGCGTCTCTGTCTCCGCTTTTCACAGCAACCACAAACTCCTTGGCAATGGATCCAAAGAATCCAACATGTCTGTAATCTAATTACTCCAGCCTCCTGTCCATTCTTTTAGAATATCTTGCAATCTGTTGTAAGTAAACAAATATAAAGCTGACATCACTACAGATGGATGCAGCGGAAGGTTGGATGGGGAGGAATGCATAAGAGGAAACATGGACACTTTTCTCTAAGGAGCTCGGACCTTAATATGGAGCATTCATGTAACAGTTTATTCCCATTTCCGCATGTCTGACAACTTTTGCATTGTGTTTAGATTTGACCTTCACCTTTTCTTTCACCAGCTGAATCTTCTTTATAAACAGGAGGGAGGTTTGTTTTTTCTTTTTTAAAGTGAACATCATTAATTTAAATTTCTCTCACTTTCTGCTAGCAATATTCACATCACACAGCATTGCTGGTTTGTAGGTGCTGAAATATAAGTTTTCACATTTGCTTACGTTTATGTTCATTGCTTTAAAACACTGACTACTGTGATACGGGCATATCAGGGAGGCATAGAGCTTTAACCCAGGTATAGACTCCCCACCTATTTTAAAGTTTGGGTTTCAATAAACTATTTTTAAGCATTTAATACATTTCTCAATTTTACCCTTTTCAATTAGCCACGTTCTAGTGACCGATCAAACTCATGGTAGATTGAATAAGGTAGGTTGCTCATTCTCTAATTAGCGAGGATATTGGGTTAGACAAGTAAAGTAGTTTCAATTCACTACAATATGCCACATGTAAAGAAATATGTTTTTTTTAGAGTTCCGGCCACCCCTAACTTTACTCATCTAAAACTTTCTTATTTTCTGCTGTAACTGGACTTTTCTTATGCAGCTATAGATCTCTGGTATTTCGTGGTCTTAGCCAGCTGCATTGGATAGCATGAGTATCTAACAAAGCTGCTGACTCTGTAAGTAGCTCCAAAAAAAAAATCAATTTCTCAGCAAATTGGACACAATACATTTGAAAAATCTGTGCCACAGACCTTTCATTGACTGCAATTCATTTTTTAAATCATCAAATAAGAACACAAACAGAATCATTCTGTAGTTGCTACATAAGGCATGATACCAGTTATTGATCATTTAAAAAAAACAA
The DNA here is from genome assembly GCF_032062135.1 of Pyxicephalus adspersus. NCBI lineage: Eukaryota > Metazoa > Chordata > Amphibia > Anura > Pyxicephalidae > Pyxicephalus > Pyxicephalus adspersus. Next base: position 78,634,776 of record NC_092871.1, read on the forward strand.
AAAAACCCTTAGGTCTTATCAGACCAGCTTCTTCCAGTGCTCCATGTTTCCAGTTTTCATGCTTATATGCTCTTTGTAGACTCTTGGATAGGGGTTAGCAATGGGATTTTGACTGGTCTTTGGCTAAGCAGCCCCCTCATGTCATGCACTGTGTATTCTGAAACCTTCCCTCATGGCCAGGATTGTTTTTCCTTAGCAATTTCTGCTGCAGTGGTTTTTCTATGGAGATTATAGACCAGATGGGTTAGCCCTTCTACCTTAATGAGCCTTTGACATCCCTCACTTTGCCACTGGTTCACCAGTTGTTGTTTTTTTTTGGACCACTTTTTGGAGTTACCAATCAATATATACTGCAAAAATCCCACAAGTCCTGATGATTTTGTAGATGCCCTGACCCATTTACTTATCCATTACATTTTTTATGTTTTTGACAGATTTAGCAATTTTAACAAGAACATCACGTTTTTTTTTCCCATTCCCCATCTGTGTTTTCTATTTTTTTAGTTGATGGGTATATATGATAGACAGTAACCCAAACAGTAAGTATTCACCACTAACTAATCTTAACGCGTACCTAAACTCAGAATTTTCACTTTACATAAAAGGGTAGACAGTCCTTTTATGTAAGGTAAAAATTCTGTTTGTTTTTTTTAGGTACAACACCCTTTTTTTTTTTTTTAATTTTCCATCGCCTAGGAGTGGAAAGCATAAAGCCTCCCAGGATACCTACGTCACGCATCCCGGGAAGCTCTTGGGTGCTACTTCTGCGCATCCCCGAGCATCTCAGACATGCGCAGAAGGAGCCCTTTCATCAAAAGGGAAAAAAACTGCCAATCTCACGCATGTGCAGCGAGATTTGCAAGTTTCTTTCTCCATCTACGTAACCCGATCTCGGTCTATTTTGGGTGACGTAGGAAAAAGTAGGAGAAGATGGCAGCGCCTGGTGCGCCGGCCCGAAGACGAATGCCGGAACGACGCAGGACCTGATGGAAGAGACCATCAGACCAAACGACTTCTCTGCGGGTTCGAAGGTAAGTGTATTTTTTTTTGTTTTGTGGTGAATTTTGAGTTTACTTCCTCTTAAAGTCATCCCCTAGCATGCCCTTAGACCCTTGCACATCACACTTTAGAATGCATTGCCGATGCCTCAACTTTTACTGTAAGCTATATAAACATTATAAAAATACGAAAGGCAATATTTTTCTAATTAAGGCCTTTATTTTGTCCCATGGGAATATATGTCCACCACAGGATATAGTAATGGCCTAGTGGGAAGAATCCCAGAGGGAGGAGGAGATGGTAGCCACAGGCATCCAACAGACCACCAACACAACTCTTTAGGAAATTAGGTTTAGAGGTACAGGCACCAGGACACCAAGTATATTAATCCTGCTCTTTCTCACAGAAACATTTTTAATAACCCTTGTTTGTGGTGAGTTTCTTTCTATGTCTAGCACAGATTGACATTTCCTTTTATCATATTTTTTGCACAGAATTGTTTGTATCCCTTTTAGAGAGAAGAACAACCTCAGATAACTGAAGCCTTCCTTTAATGGCGACAAATATGCTTCTTGTTTAGTTGGCAGTTAATGTGGCAGTAACAAAAAAAGAAGTACATTCTGGAGTGTCCATTTGTCATATACCAGATAGCTGTGTCTCCCTGGCTGGCCTTGGCCATAGCGAGTCAGACAGCTGGGGTGGGCAGGAATCATTGCTGTGTGTTTGTATGAATTTTGTCCTCCTTTTCCATTGTAGCAGTTTGGCTCCTCGGATGTTATTGTCCTGCCAGATTCATTACTGGCTTTGTTCAAAGGTTGCCTAGTTCATTGCCGAAGCCACTAAATTGTCGGAAATTGTGAGTGTCAGGCAATTAATCAGACATGATTCACATTTTCTTTTTCTCTTTTTATGTGGAATGTTGAATTTTTCTTAGTGGGTACTAGGAGAAATGTTGAGCAAGATTTGGGGGGGTTTCTGTTATGACTGTGTAAAAGAAGTATGCAGAAATGTAATTTTACTCATACTTCAGCCAATAGCGAAGTCATCAAAAAACTACCTGTTTTTGTAAGCTTGTGAGTTATCTAGACTGTGGCTTCCAAATCAGTATAAGAGTTTTTGGGTACAATATGTTTGTATAGATGTGTAGCCATTACTAAAACAATGCCCAGAAGAGTTTTTAATCTAAAAGGAGGGGGAAGTAACACAGAATAGGGGGGTAGATATGAAATGGTGGGGTTTTAAGAGACAGAAGAAGATGGGTAGGCAAGTTTGAAATAGAAATGGGTTTTGAGTTCCCTTTATGAGCAGAAAGTAGGAGCAAGCTGAATAAGATGAGGAAGACCATTTCAGAGAGTTGGGGCAGTTCTAGAAGAGTTTTGGAGCTGTTTGTGTGATGAGGTTATTAATGAAGAACTCATTAGTAGAGAGCTGCTAGGGGAGTATTTTTCTATCAGATCAGAAAGGTAAGTGGGATAAAAACTGTGAAGGGATTTAGAAGGCAAAGCACAGGAGCTTGAATTTGATTCTAAGATGAAATTGAAGCCAATGAAGAGAACTACAAAGAGAGGCAGCAGAAGAGGAGCGCTGGGAAGAATGGATGAGTCTGGCTGCAGCATTCATAATAGATTGTAGAGGAGAAAGTCGGGTTAGAGGAATACCAGAGAGGAGGAGGTTACAGTAGTCCTGGTGAGAGATAAGAGCATGTACAAGGAGTTTGGTGGTCTCTGGGGACAGGTAGGGGTGAATTTTGGAGATGTTGTGAAGGTGAAAGTGGGAGGACCTGGAGATGTTCTGAATGTGGGGGATAAATGAGAGGGCAGAATCAAAGGTGACGCCTCGTCCAGGAGAGGGATGGATAACAGTGATATTAACAATTAGGTATATGTCGGGGCGAGATATGGAATTTGAGGGGGAAGATGAGTTCTGTTTTATCCAAGCAGAGTTTCAGAAATCTGTAAGCCATCCATGATGAGATGGCTGACAGGCAGCGTGAGACCTTATCTGGGACTAAAGGAGACAAGTCGGGTGGACAGATATTTTTGAGTGTCAGCAACATACAGATGGTACTGTAAGCCAAAGAAGGAAATGAGATTGCAGAGAGAGGAGGTGTACAGAGAAAAGAGAACCGGTCCAAGGACTGACCCTTGGGGAGCACCAACAGGGAGGAGAGGAGGACTATGCGCCCCTAATTTGCAAATCTAATACACTGATGTTTTTTTTTTTCCTGGCTTTGGACTGTTTGTGTGAATTATCACTGGCCTCCCTCAGCCCTGTTACTCTGGATGAAGTCCCCTCTCTTCTCTCATCATCTCCATCTACTACCTGTCTGCTTGACCCAATTCCCTCTGATTTACTCTGTGCCCATTTCTCCATCCTGCCCCCATCCTAACTAGAGAAAATAGTTCTGAAAGTTTATTTATTTTGCTTTTTTAGGATAGGCAAACATTTTTTTTGAAAATTAAGGTTATTACTTTCCTTTACTGCTAACCACACCAACGAACACAACTACGATCCTGATAAATTTTACCCTGAAGTTCTCTTGAAGACTCTTCCTGGGGTGTTGTTCTCTGGTGGTCACTCATGGCTCTTCTTGGACCCTCTTTCTGACCACACATTACCTTAATAATATATATTTTTTTATTAAATCTCTCGTAGACGTGATCCACTAAACAATAACCCTGTGCTTGAAAAAAAAGTGACCCCAGACCGCTGGGGCGCAAAGCTCCTGACAGGGGCTGGGTACTAAGACCATCCAGTTGAAGCTGGAATGGGCCTACTAGCCTCTCTGACTGAAGTCAGACAGGTTCTGTTCTCTATGGGACGGCATAAGCAATCCCAACAGATACTAGGCTGGGAGCTCTCCCAAAGAGGGACTCCCAGTAAGAGAGAGTACCTGACCATAAGGCCAAAGCACTCCCTAAGACTTCAGGGCCAGCCCATAAAGAAATAGCACCCTCCATCAAAAAGGCACACAAATACCACACCAGTGGCATAACAGAAAAAATACATTAAAAAAAAAGTGCTCAGTACAAAACACACTGGGCAAGGATAAAAAATTGCCCATCTGCACTAGCCACAGCTAATGCAGAATGAAAGTGAAAAAATGCTGAATCAGCAGGTGGCGTGCCTGTGTACTAATAAATGAACAGTGTGTTCACCACTTCCCAAAAGGAGATTCAGCTGCCTCTCAAGACCTGATGGCGAGACCAAGGGTTCCCCGTTCCGACAAGCGGGACATACTGCCATCTGGGAGCTCCTTATCAGGGCCGGACCCATGCTTCTCTCTGGTGGAGGGATAACCAGAGGGATTAGCATAGAGCGGCCCTTTACAGAGCATCACCATCTAGCTGTCCATCCTAGCAGGCGTACTAGTCCACTGTATTCTTGTCAGGAATACAGTGCCGTTCCTCTCCTGCACACTGGAGGGATTAGGTACTACACTTGATCTTAGCAAAAAGGCTGAGAAGCGACATTACCGTAATAACTTAGAGGTCAACTGGAGCAACTAGGGGGCGCTGTGGGGAGAGTTTGACACTCCTAGAGGTCTCAGTTTCTCAGCAGTCTTTGGGAGATGGTGTGAGCAATCTTATGCTTTGCTGATTATTATTTGTATAATGACTGGGTGGTTTTAATATGATTTTTTTTCTCTTTCAGCTTTATGTGTCATCAGATAGCCGATTCAACACACTGGCAGAGCTTGTCCACCATCACTCCACTGTGTCTGATGGACTGATCACCACACTGCATTACCCAGCTCCAAAACGCAACAAACCCACTATTTACGGTGTGTCACCCAACTACGACAAGTGGGAGATTGAGAGGACAGACATCACTATGAAGCACAAGCTGGGCGGCGGTCAGTATGGAGAAGTGTATGAAGGTGTCTGGAAAAAGTACAACTTGACTGTGGCAGTAAAGACTTTAAAGGTATACTTTTTTCCCTTTGTCTTTTATTGTTAATGTGGGATTTACATGCTTTGCCAAATGAAGTCTTTTCTTTCTTTTGACATTGAGTGTCTGTAGCACAATGGTAAGCATTAGTGCCTTGCTGTGTTGGGATCCTCAACAAAGTTCCAGCTGTAGAATTTTGTTTTAGCTAATTTTGGGGGTTTCCATACCATGTTTAATCTTGCAGCTTCAAATTTAGACCACATATAGCAGTTTCGGTATGGTGCACATAAAGTTCATCCAGAAAAACCATACCAAAGTAAAACAGTAGCACTTTACTTTTTCTTACAAATCAACCCCACCATGATGACTTTCCCCTACATCCTGACAATCTTTTTTTTTTTATATGCCAGGAATAATACAACCACTACTGTACCTTAAGGGCACTCAGATGTGAGTGCTGCAAGTCTCAGGATGGCAGCGCTGATGTTCTGCCTCTTCCTCTGGTCATTTAGAAAATAAAGGCAGGGGCTCTTTTTTTTTTTTTCCAAGAGCTTTGGAAGTAGAGAGAGAGCTATTGAAAAAAAAGTTTTTGTGTTAATGCCTTAACCCTGGTTATTATACCTGGATTTAGGCTGTGACAGTAACTTAACCGTGCCTGGAATTTGCCTGCCTACATAATTTGTTTTAATTGTATTTACCATTTATTATTGTATTTGTATTTGGCATTTACAGTATTCAACAGCCACCCTGCCATATTCAGACTGGATAGGATTGTTAGTGAACAAACCTCCGGCCTGCATGTGCTCACCTTGATTGTTGGACATGGTAATGTAATGATCAGAAATCATGCTGCTTCTTTCTTGATAGCTTGGGGGTGACTTGAGCTGTCATATAGAAGCTGGGTTAGGGAACCAAAAACATGCACAGGTGCATATTCTGGAACATTGTTCTTATGTCACAGAATTCTGTACCTTTGTATGTTGTAAGCCAGACTACAAATTCTTGGGAGTTAAACATACTGTTCTGTTTCTGACAGGAATTGAAAAAGGGCTTAAACTCCGCTCAGCTTGCAGCCTAAATTTAGCACAGTTAACAGAGGTGTGCTGACATTGTTTGTAGGTTTAATTGAAGCCTCAGGACAGCACACCTGCTGTTTCTAAAGGATGCGGAGAAATACGAGATTATACAAGCGGACAGCGTTCAGCATCTCTCTGCCCAGGGGCTTCATTGAAGCACAGGTCTTCTTCAGTCGCGCTAAACTAAGGCGAATGCTGATGCCGTTTCTGCACTTCCCAGACGTCTGTTGTGCGTACTCCGTCAAAAAAAATTTCTTTGCATTTAAGAAACTCATGCCGAGTGAAAATATTTATTTGCTCTGTGTAGGAATGTATGCAAAAGGCTGGTGCATTATTTTAGCTTCTAAAATCTGCATCCTCAAAATTACATTGGTGTATTTAGGTCATTCTAACTACCAAATCCATTCGTTATGACTGTGCTAAGCACCTTGCAACCACAGTTATGATCTTCAAATGGGCCATGCCATTGCCCTAGCTGAAAACAAAAAGCCCCTCTTCAGAGTTCAGCAGTATTACACCCTAGCATCCCTATGGATGTGCAGGATTGAATGGTACTATTAAGTGAAATTTTACAATTCGTGCTACTGAGATATCCATAATTTAACCTTAGGTTCCATTTAGCTTTTTGGGAATAACCCTAGATACTTACAAGAGCCAAGGTATCAAAATTTGGGTAAATCCTATGGAAGAGCAATAACATTTCATAATCGGTTTACAAAATCATAGTTTACTGTAGAATTAAATTTCATGGCATGTTTTTACATTCAAGCAAAACTTCAGGCAAACCGCTAAATACACAGAATAAGAAGACAAGAGCGGTTTTAACTGCCAAAGGATTTATTATTATGACTCTCGGTGTCTACGATTTAAATATATCTGACCCACAACACAGCCCTATCTAGCAGAGAGGGGACCTAATTTTTTTTTTTTTTTGCTTTAAAAATACTTTTACAGCTAAGTCAACAGGTTACATACGGGATAGGGAGTGTAGGTTTGTTCCTAAGTTGAATTTGTATGTAAGTCGGGACAGGTACATTACTTTAATAAATGCAATTAGGACAGATGTTTGTCTCAACATAATATTAGGCAACATGTTGTATGTCGGATGTCCTTAACCCAGGAACTACCTGTACATACAATTATCTTTGTGCTGGGGCAGTAAGAAGAGAAACACAAAACTGATGAGCTTATCTCTTCATTCTTCTGTCTCCTCCTAACAGTATTTTACTTGCACTATTGCTTCCTTGAGCTGTTTTCCCTCCCAATATTTGAGATCTGCTCTCAGTCGACTGCAAGAGGGTAATATCGGGCCAATTGTTGTATTACAGATTTGCATAAATATATTTTCTTTTATCTGAATAGAGTTTAGCTTTACATTTTGAAATTTAGGGAGAAGTTTGGAAACACATAGCTACTAGTCTAGTAGTGGTCACAATATTGATTTCAATATTTTGCCTATAGCTTTGCCCTTCTGTATTTCAGATTGGGTATTTTTGTCATGATCTATAGACCAGATGGTTCTTGCCAGATTTTATATCTCATGTCTGTGGCAGCAGATGCCCATCAGCCTACAGCTAGAAAAGCTTTCCCTACAGTTACTATCCTACAACTGAACTTGTCATGGGGAAAAAAAAAATCTTACAGCAAAATCTGTACTGAACTATAAAGCAAGAAGCCTGTATATGTAATGAACAAATGGGGGTGCTGGGGAGAAACTGTAATTAAAACGTATCAACAGACGAGGCTTCTTTTTATTTCTCTTGTCAATAGAACAGCAGATTAGGTAGCCCCTGCTGATACAATGGCAGGGCACAAAAGGAACAGTTTAAAATTAGCTTAGTAGGTTAAGAAGAAATCCTTGTTCAAATATACAGTCCAATAATTTAAATTGCCCCACATTTTCCCTAGGGAGATCAAAGAACTAATATCTATTGATTGATAGAATTCAACAGTCCTGTAAGCTGCTGCCACCTAGTGGCCGATCTTGTGGCCTCCTCTAACTACTGCATGTGGACATGCAAAAAGGACTTTTTGATGTATGGTTGCAGTAGAAGACCTTCATTCACCCAGTGATGTTTATTGGGAGCTCTAAAATGTGCTTACTGTGGGTTTTTCTCCAATAGATCACCTAATGCAGTTTTACATAAACCTCAGATACAGTGCTATATAATAACAGTTCTCACTAATGTTTTGCTGCACATTTTAATTAGTCTGTCAGAGGATCTCCACTGGAATTAGAGTGCTGTGTTAAAGTGCTTGCAGCAGCTCTTTGCATGCCAACAAAGCCATTGAAACAGAACCTACAAACCTGCTATTTTTCTTTCTTGTTTTCAGGAGGACACAATGGAAGTAGAAGAGTTTTTGAAAGAGGCTGCTGTGATGAAGGAGGTGAAACACCCCAACCTGGTACAATTGTTGGGTATGTACATTAAACAAACATTTGTTTTTTTGAAGACTCCCTCTCCTTTTCACTTAATCTTTACTTGGAAATGCATACCTAAAATTAGAAAAAACTAAATCACAATATTTTGGTTTCAGTTGAAAAGGGAATAACATAAAATATAAAATACAGATTACAGATCATTACAGGTAACAGAATGTGTATAAAATGAAATACAAAATCTTTAGAACTGTGACCTAATAAAGTACAAACTTTACATCATTGTGTTACATTTGAAGTTATTGATACCTGCATTACTTTGTTATCAATATGATCAATATATTGTAAAAATTTGTAAATTACAGTCTAAGAACTGGTCATACAAGGATTATAAAGTAGTTAAAGCAGTTCTAAATTATACAGTAAAACATTTTACCCCAACTAAACAAGGATAAAACATAAACAATACAACTACTCTTAAAAAGAAAAAGGGAGGGGAAAAAAAGGTTTTCCCAGAACAATCTTAAATATTTGTAAAATTATATTGAGCGCTGACCTAGATGGTATTCACACCAAATATAAATTAGGCATAAAGTATGCCCTCCAGGGTTCCACATGTTAGAGATTTTTTCCTGGGTGTAATACTGGAAAGCTTTTCATTGAAAAATGTGTTGTCTACTCGCTTGGAGACTTCATGAAATGGGAGAGCTTGGGTTTTCCATTTTTTTCCAATCGTGTTTTGGCCGACATAAGAATTATAAACACATAGCTGAAATTGAACATTAGTTAGATTGGAAGGTTTAAACTGTAATAAGGCAAACCAAGGGTCCCTACATACAGGCTTAAGAAACAAGGTACTTAATAATCGAAATATCCTATCACAGAATCTAATGACTGAAGGGCAGGTCCACTAAATATGGAGTTCCATGCCCAACTCTTGACATCTCCAGAAACTTTGATAATGTCGGGGATGTATGTCCCAGTCTGGTTGGTACCATATACAATCTCATAATCACTTTGAATGTAGATTCCATGGTTACAATATTAGTAGAACATTTAGCCATTTTTGCCCAGTTATTGAACCATTCTTCATCAGATTTTATATTGCGTGGGTCCCTTTCCTATTGGGATTTATAGAAATGAAATGACACCCTAGTCAGGTCAGTCAACTTAGAATACAATATAGTAAATTGTTTTGGACATAAAGGTGTTCTGAAACACATATGTTCAAATAGTGTTAATTTAACTGAGAGATCAACCCCTCTGATCAGAGAGTGGATCTAGTGTCTTAGTTTTAAGTAACGAAAGAATTCCTTACTCAGAGCTTAGTGGGTTGAACTTTTCGTTCCCAGGAGAGAGTATACCATCCCGTAATTATGTGCTGGCCACCAATTAAAAGCCGCTGCTGATTCCAATCCTGGTAGAAATAATGGATTGTGTTGAATTGTAAGAAGAGCTTCAGGTGTGTGGATATTAATCCTCCTGAATACCTGATTCCATCCCATACACAAATATTTGTCTTAAATAAATTGCAGTATTTTGGTGAGTTAAATAAAGAAAATAATAAAAGTAACAGTTGCTTCCAGGGGAAAAAAAAGCTGCTTTGCAGCATCCAACCTAGGCAGACTAGATAACATTGCTTGTGACTAACATTCATCAACTGACTTGCAGAGTCTGTCAGTTTCAAACAGACAGACCCTGTCTGGGAGACTTTTTGTGATAAGATGATCAACAAGGTACAGAGAAAGCAGAAGCTACATTTCTACCCTGCACATGTGGCTGTCCTGATGTAAAATTTCACCTTTTTTTTTTAAGAATTGCCAGTCTTTTGCTTAGGTCATAAATCATCATTTGGCTGTGCCCTTCTTACATTAGAAACTCAAAATGTGCTGAGCAAATTAACAGCTGGATAGTAGACCCTAAATTTTCTGTACAACTTTTCTGAGTGCTGTGGCTGACCAGCCTATTAGATCACTGGACGTGGTCAGACCTCATTGCCTTCTGGACTGCACAGTCGTATTTTTTACACATGGTAGAGCTGCTATAAAAGGAAGATGACAGATTAAATCTTAAGCATGGTGGCTCAGAGGTAAGTGCTCTGGTCTTTGCAGCGCTAGGTCCTATTTTCGAATCTTGGCCAGGACTCTATCTGCATGGAGTTTTCAGGTTCTCCCCGTGTTTGCATGGGTTTCCTATGGGTACTCCGGTTTCCTCTCACATTCCTAAAACATGCAGATAGATTAGATGGCTTCCCCCCAAAATTGACCTTACACTGAATTAAAGACTATGACTATGGTAGGGACATTAGATTGTGAGCCCCTTTGAGGGACAGCTAGTGGCATGACTATGGACTTTGTACAGCGCTGCGTAATTTGATTTTGCACTATATAGATACCGTGTAATAATAATATTACTGACATCAGATAGATGTCAATTACTGTCACTACAAACAAAATTTTCAGTGACAGATAATTGTTTGAGTCCAGTGCACACAGTGAGTGCTGTTCTGTTCTTTGGGGAAGACAAGTGAGCAGCCCCAGGGGCAATTGATGATCAACATCGGGGGACCACTGTAAATATGACCATTACTGTCAGGCGGCAATCATCTAAAATGTGTATGTAGCCTAATAAGTAGGGATAAGTAGATGATGTTGGTACACTGCCTAAAAATTGTTTTGAACAAATAAAAGTTCTTGCTAAAAACAGTTTTAATAAAGTAGAATTGTACTAACTTAACCTCCAGCAATGCGTCATCTACAAGCTCCCCTCTCTGACATCTTCCTCCACTCTTCTAGGACTTGGGCATTGTTACGTAGTAAACCCTGCTTGTTCACCCATGTTTCATTTTCTACAAACACAGACATTTTACATATTGATAAATCACTGTAATTATTCAAACGCAGTCTCCCTTTTTAATCCTCATTGGAAATATTCCTACATCATGAATTTTCTGTGTGCATTCGGCTAAATGGAGTTGGAGTTGAGGTGACACGCAGCAGTTCCTGTTGGAAAGCACTTCAGACCAAGAAAGGACTGACTGCTATCACAGTTAAGGCCTTGCCCTACATAGCTTGTGGTTTTCTGGATTCATATGAATGACCTAGTTTTAAACAAGCTTTAGTTGTCGCACAAATGGCCTCACATTTGTCTACAGAACATTTTGGTTTACATAGGAAGGTGCCTAAGCCCTCTTACTGCAAATCAAACACTAAACATCATCCCTTCACTGCCCTCTTACCTGTTGTTATGAGGTGTTTGTGCTAAAATGCTTTGTTTGATTTTTGCCAAACGTGCCGCTGTACATTATGGCCAGACATATTCAATTTGGTCTTTTCTGTCCAATAGACTTGGAAGTTCTGTAAGTCTTTTGTTTGTTTAACCAAACAATTGGCAATCCTCTTGAATTTTTTCCATTTGTAAAAAATCTTTAAAAAGATAAACTTTAAATTGTTGGGAAATGGTCTTTCAACCCCCCCCCCATGACATTGTGTTAACACACACCTGAATGCTCTAAACCAGCAAACTGCAAAACCTTTGCTAGAGGCGGTCACACGTGCTGATAATTAATCAAGTGCATTTCATTGACGGAACCTAGCCACTACTTACTTTTAACACCTATGGAAGATGTAAGGGTGCAAGGATACGAAATGAGGCTGTGTATTATATCATGTGTTGTTGTTTATGGTATTTACCTATGTTGTTCTGATCTGTAAAACCTTAGAATTAATGAGGGTGTAGGGTGTACTCTTTGTTTCTCGTGGGTGCGTGCGTGCGTGTATGAATATATATGTAGATATAGATATACATATACACAAACAAACTGAGAAAGCAAAAAAAAAGTTTGACTCTAACTTTAATTTTTGACTGTTCTAGGGGTTTGCACAAGGGAGCCCCCGTTTTACATCATCACAGAGTTTATGACATATGGTAACCTGCTGGATTACCTACGGGACTGCAATCGGCAGGAAGTGACAGCTGTGGTGCTACTTCATATGGCTACTCAGATCTCTTCTGCTATGGAATATTTAGAGAAGAAGAACTTTATTCACAGGTAAGTGACATAATAACCCACAGTGCAGGTCAAAATATCAGTAACTCTATTTTCTCCTAGAGAGTAAATCCTTTCAGACACTTGAAATCTAATGACCTCCAAAAGCTTTCCACTTTTTCTTTATATTTTTGAGATGGACATATGTTATAAAGTAGCACTGTTTTATAGTAAAAGGATGGTTGTAACATGAGCTTCTGCTGAACTGACTAAATACAACAATTGAACGCTCCTACCACCTTTGTCTTCAGTACAAGGGCTTAAAAGGTTTGTTGTCCATGCTTACCCCTTTTAGTGTATTTTGCTCAATGACAATACAGCTTCAAGCAGAATAGAAGTTATTTGTGCATTATGTCAGCGTGCAACTCATCCCTGAGTCAGCCACTGTGAAGAATGTACCTAGGTGTTATAAAAGGTGTGATATGGGGGATTTAATGTGTACTACCTGTAACTAAAACGTTTATAGTACAGCAGGTAAAAAAACTACCATTCCTGTTGGAGCTTTCATCCTCTTTCTTTAATCAGGTGGGTGTTGTTACAGCAACAGAAATTGTTGGAAAATTCAACATTTTATAGTTGTCACAGAAAAAGCAACAGATGAAAAACCATTCACTGGGGACACCTGCTTGTTGACTACAGTCTAAGGATTCCTCCATCCTTGGGAGAGATTTCCTGTTGTATTTGCAGGACAGGTGATGAAGGGAAAACTGAAAAACTCCCAAACTACCTATGAAAAAAATAAACTACAAATAATCTTTAATGCTTGCTAGTGCATTTAGTACAATGTGGTGAGAGTTTACTGTTTCAATGCCTGCCTGAAAGTTACAACCCTCTCTTTGCATTTTAAAGGGAAGCCTCCACATAACATGGGATCTGCCAAACTGAGTTACCAGTTACTAAACACAGATTTGAAAAGAAGGAAAACAGAAGAGGTTGTTTGGCTAAAAATAATTTTGTAGTCATAGGACATAATCATACATAATTATTAATAAATCACTTGTTGTATCCCAGGCCCATTGTATACTCATGAGATTAGGATATACACACTATACGTCAATAACTACTTATGTGCATAACCATGTCAGTCTTTCCACCCAACGCCTATCACCTGTATTGACTTCTTCAGGGGTATCGCAAGGACATAGAACTCGCAGAACAGTTTGGCTTATCTATGCGTTCTTGCATCTATTTGCATAAGTTCCTATTGGTAGGTATAGACAATTGTTCCCAATGAGATGGTATCTTCCCACTTGGTAACAACTGTCCTTAGGAATTGGGTTGAAAAGGATCAAGTATATGTTCCAAATTTCCATTGTTGACATCCAACAATAATGCCTTAGATTTGGTTGCCGGCAGGCTAAGGATGTTACTGGGAACACTGTCATGGGGTTTAGTGCTTAGTTCCAGCCAAATGGACAAGTTACCCAAAAAATTTTTTGTAAGCAATAACAATCTTACAAAACAGATGGTCGTATTCTCAGAATACACATACATGCATTTGTGCCAGACATTAAAAAATGGATAAACTAGCTACTGATAATACATAAAGATTTTACTGGTAATATTTTGCTGTTCTGAGCAGCAGATGAGCATTTGGGTTCCCTAACTTACAATGCTGATTATAGCCTATTGTTGTGTTTTGAATGTTCACATTTAGCAATTGGGTATTATTGAATTGCAAAAACACACTGAAGGACAATGTTCAAAGGTACTCTTTGAAAAAAGAATTTTAGATTTAGATGGTAATGGTTGAAAAAGAAAAAAAAAAGCATAGGTACCCTGGAACAAGTCTGAGATCTCAATAATTGCTAATAAGTGGAAAAAATTTGCAAGCTGGGTTGTTGGGGGTCACTAAAAAATTGTATATACAGTCTCATGTCTCTTCAGCACAAACAATATCTCTCCCTGGCTACTTCCTGATTACAGCTGTAGCTTATAGTCAGATCTTCATGATATGGGGCACTGATTCAATAATTTAATGTAATCAATCAATAAGCAAATGTAATCAATTAAAACCTAGAAGTGGCCTACCCCTAACCAGAGAATACTGATCCTCATATGGTTTAGGTCTGCTATAAAGTTACAGCCAAACTAAACCAACAAAACTCACCTTCTTCTCTTTCCTCACAGGGCACCAGTATCTTTTTCTCTTTTCCTGAAAATGAACTTTGTCCGTCTTGATTGACCAGGATAGGTTGACATAACTCCCGCACAGTTGTGCGGTGACAGATACCCGGAATGGTCAGGCTGGTAGGTGGGATTATTGCAGAAGGGACATCACCTGTCCTTTTTTGCAAAAACGACCTGCCTTATTGGTGAACTTTAGTTCAGCTTTAGTCTACCATGAGAAATAAGAAGGCTGCCATAAATAACCTCACTCTAAAATTGCTAGTTGCCTGGCTCAGAAGAAGTTCACTGATGTGTAGGTCAGAATACCTTAACTGCTGGTTCTAGTCCATTGTTGGTATGACATCTGTCCATCAATGGAACTTATAAGGAACAGTTGAGTACATTTCTGTTCTAAATCCCTTTTGACAGCTAGCGATATAGAGAAAACCTTCTCATAAGCACTAACTCATGCAAGCGACAGAGGTTAGCTGGTGTTAGCTGGAGTAGGATATGAACCATTGACTGGATGTGTATGCAGCTGTGGGCTTCAGCAGTCATTTTAGAGAGGACAACATATTGATTAGGTAGCAGGCTTTTTAACCTTCAATATTGCACATGGAAGCATATATTTTCTCTTTGCAATAAAGTGACTGTAGGCACCCTAATTGGAGTTTCTGATTCCTCTGTATTAAATTTTTCACTCCTGCTGTCAGAATAGGTTTGATTTTCTGCCATGCAGCACAATTACTTTTATGAGAATTGTAGAATTATGCTTTCAGGGTTTCAATAAAACAGTGCCAGGAGCATAATATTTACGCTTTTGTAATGTAAATTCTGATTGGTTGCTATAGGTTAGGGTACTAATTTAAATAATATAAGTGTGCCATGCACTTTTTGTGCTCACATAGCAATAACAGCTTTAGCGTGATTGGAGTCCAGACTGCGCCATACATACTGAACATAGAATTGTATAATTGGAATTGTGGAGCAAAATACTTTGGTTTTCAATATTCAGGTTGTATAAGCCAGTTCATAGAATTGTCCACTTATCATTGTTTCTCATTTGATTATGCACTTTTTCGACACTCCCTGTGTTCTGTTAACCCTGCCTGTATTTCATGTAAAATCGGTCCGCCCTGTAAAGCATCTGTGCCACTGAAAAAAAAAAAAAATCCAGATAGCAAAACTATATCAAAACTATAGCATTTATACTTGCCTCCAGCATTTAACACTTGTAGAAGTGTTCCGCTGTCACTTTTCTCACATACATTGGTTCCCTCCTCTGACATTTACATCAATACAGGATGCAGCAGTGACATAGGGATTGGAGAAAGAAACCAAAGCATCCACTGGGGAACTAAAGCATCAGGATTAAACCTGAAAGGTCCAGTACACTAACCTTTAATGATTCTCTGCCTGATTATAGACGACAAAAAAAAATTAACAATGTGGAAGGCTGGGGGAAAAAAAACGCTAGATTTCTCTCTTTTACCTAAAAAAAATTGTATTCAGTAAAACAAAGTCTGCTGTGTTAAAGTAGAACCCCTGCCAAAAAAAGCCCATTAAAATATAAAATGACTCAACCAGCTTTTCTGTAATTTGTAGCTTTAAGCTTTTTTTCTAGCTTTAATGTAATCATTTAACCCACTTCTTCTTAGCCCAGAAAATCCTAGACCCACCCTGTGAATGGACAAAAAAATAAGCTCATCTCTGTCACTCCTTTTCCTATCATCGTGCTTTTGAACAACTGTTCTTCAAGGAACATTCTGGGAGTACTGCGTTTTCTTTTTAAAGCAGACCTTAACTCAACATTTTTTCTTTACATAAAAGGATAGACAAACCCCTACGTAAAAAATCAAAATGTTTTAAAATTTTTTAAATGCAGCTCCCTCCAAAAAAAGGGGTGCAGCCCTGCTCCTTTCAGTCTTGATTGCCTCGGTGAGACGAAGAAGAATTCCAGGACGGCGCGGGACCAGATTGAGAAGAGGTCAAGCGCTATTGAGGGATCTGCGGAATTAAACTGTGCTTCTTTAGTTTTTTTTTCACTTTAGTTCTGTTTTAAACTTTAGCCTTTGGACTGCAAAAAGCTCATCAGCTCTAATTCAAGTACTTTTACTGCTTACGTCTAAGAAAAAGATTTTTATTGTAATATTGATTACAGAGCTGTCTTAATTTGCCCTTAATAGCCGCCTAGAGTTCACCTTGAATGAAAATGACCTGCTGTATCCTGTGTTTTTTTTTTTGTTTTGTTTTGTTTTTTTGCCCAACTTCTATGTAATAATTTATTTCCTAATATAAAAACTTTTTACATCAGTTACAATAGCTTCATCAGTAACAATAGCCAATATGTTTATCCCTTGGCTTTCCCCATCTGTTAAAGTAGTGCAATGTGTTCAATGTCTGTGGAAAATACAACGTGTCATGTGGTAATTCACTCTGAGACTAAACAGCCATTGCAGTACTTTGCAATCTTTGAAGCTTCTGCGTAACGTTCAGCAGACTACATAGAAAAGTACACAGCATTTATACATACAAGATATATTTTCAGTGACATTTGCAAAAACGTTTGGAAACCCTCCCTCTTGCCAATCATTTTTAAGATGTTCACAAAATGTAGTATTTAGTATACATAATTAGCAGTTAGCCTTCAATGAAGTCTTACAAAGGTGCTGGCATTGCTGTTAAGGATTTTTCTTTCTCCTCAACAAAAATACAATTTTACATTATTATCTGCTATTATAAATCCATTTGTTCTAACAGAAAGAAAAAAACTTTTTGAATTATTAGCTTTTTAACTGAACCCATTGAAGTTGAGTAGTAGGCAAAATAAAAGTTTGCTGACCAAAAGGTGTAATTACAATGTCATAGCTTGCTTTTCCCCCAAACTCCCCGTATTAATATCACTATTCAAACACTTAAGTGCTGAAACAATTTTCCTTGTTGATTTGTGGGGAACAATGCAAAGACCTGGCATAGCTGAAAGCTGCCACACAGCAGGCAGGCTCTCACCAAATGCTTTTTTATTGTAAGTAAAGAGAATCGTCTTCTCAGACGAGCAGGCGGGAGGGACAGCCATGTGACGGCCTGGCATTTTGTGTCTTTGCAATGAAATTGGAATTTTTTTAAATGTCAGCGCTGCAAGGAGAGCTCCACATTGTTCTTTCTCGCTCCACGATACTTGTTGCTCAGCTGTCTTCAGGTGAAAAACAGGACAACGTTATGTTTTTGTCAGTCTGCTTAATGGGACCGTGTCAAAAGGTCCACCATGTGTTATTAGGTTCTGAAGGAAGCAGCAATTCCTGAATTTTTCCCATAAGGCAGCAAATACAAATAGCTTTGCCATCCTGGAGTCATCATACAACATTTAAGTTAGGAAACGGTTGCTCATTCAGATCCTAATCACGCAGGAATTTTGCTTTCAGACATATTTCCATCAGTGAGAAAGTCCTTTGAGCTTGAAGCATAATGCAAATAAAGAATATGTTATAATGACAGCATTTTCCATTCCCTGTAGCTGAAATCACAATGTTTCATGTGCATTGCAGCACGCAGGGTTCATGCCTAGGTGTGAATGGGTCCCTGACCGTAAGTATGTTAATTTTATTTTCAAGGTAGGAAATGTATTCTAAAGGGGGAAAAGCGAAACATTTAGGTAACAGCTCTCAACATCAGGACCAAAAATTCTGTGACCAAGATGTCTTAGCGTAAATGTGATTGAATCTGAGGGGATTCCTTAAACCAGTCCCATATGGACCATGTCAGCTTAAATGGTTCTGTTCGGTCATTATCCTCTGTCACTAGCATCGGAAACGTTACTTGTTTCCAAGATTGTGGGATTAAGGCCCTAGCAGCTGTGAGAAAATGGCAAAGGAGGCCTTTCTTAATAGGTTTAAGAGAGCCTGTGATAAATGAAAGAAAGGTTACTTGGGGATTATGCGGGACCGAGGACCGGGTACACATATTAAACAAATGAATTACTGACTCCCAAAACTGAAAAATAGGTGGGCATTCCCACCATATGTGAAGTAGTTTCCTCTTTTGTGTATGGCAGCGCCAGCATCTATCAGACTGTTGAGCGGAAATACGATGTAGGTCCACCGTAACAGTACCATCTGGATAGAACTTTATAGTTTCTTACTTGGGCTTTACACGTCAATGCAAGTTTATGAGTAAGTATGAAGGATTTCTCCCACTCCTCGTCAGTTGTCAACCCTTGCAAGTCTCTTTCCCAATATCGTGTATTTATAGGAGGGGCAAAGCTGGAGTCCCCAGTTAGCAGGCCATATATTACCGAGATTACATGGGTAGGGCGTATGGTGGAACTGAGCATCTTTTCAAATTCAGTCAAGCCTCTGCATATGAAAGACATATCAGCGAAACAAAGGATGTTAAGTGTCTGTATGAAAACCACGAAAGCATTCTACCAGTATTGGGTATATTCAGGGAGGCCAGAGAAGGAACCTAGCCATTGAGCAATATATCCTTAAGATATCAGTCGTCTTCGCCCGACCCAGATAAAAAGTGAGATGTACCCATAGCTGGCAGGAATGCCAGGTTATCAAAGGTGTCATGGGACCAGGTTTTGTAGATAAAGAGCCTGATTTAATAGAAACATTCCAAACATGTAGGAGGTCAGAGGTAAGCTCAGGCAATGGGGCAGTCTTCACCCATTCTTTGGAGTCACCATTATGGAACCAATCCACTACTCGCACTAATACCAATGCCCAATAATAAAACATAATATCAGGAACCACCCTACCTTCCCTCTGACATTCGGTCTGGCCATTGTACGAAATGCCACCCGGGGTAGCATCGACTGCCACAAAAAATGGCGAACTAGACTGTGCAATTTACGTATAGAGATTGTGACTGTTTGAAACAAATACAACAACTTTGGAAGTATATCCATTTTAAGAGTGTTGACCCGTGCAAACCAACCCAACGGTAGAGAGGTATATTTTTGAAATTCAGATTTGAGTTTACAAAGGGGAGAGTAATTGTAAGAGAACAAATTAGAGAAGTTGGAGGTTATCATCACAACTAAATATTTATTTGCCTCTTTGCATATTCTAAAAGAAGTGTTTGCTCCAAGAGATGACATTTGGTTAGTGTCTAGTGTAATATTAAGGATCTCATATTTTTAGTAATTACCCTTAAAATTACTAAAAAGGCTGAACTTCTCAAACTCCGACAAGATAGCAGGAATGGTATTATGGGGGTTGGGGGATGAAATATAAAGAAGCAGGTCATTGGCGTATAATGACAATTTATAGTGTGAGTCACCCAGCACTATCCCTCTAACATATGGGTTGTGGTGTAGGGCAATAGCCAAATGCTCTATTACCAAAGTGTGGAGTATTGGGGAGAGAGGGCAACCTTGTCTTATTCCATTCTGAATATAGAAATAATTGGACAGAACACCATTAACCCTTATTCGAGCCCTTGTTAAGGAATAATGTACTGATATTCTCGCAGTGATAGTAGGACCAAGGCCTTCTTGCCTTAGTGATGAGTACAAGAATTTCTGACTCTATCAAAGGCTTTCCCCATGTCAACCGAAAGTAGGCACACGGGTATGGGTGGCATGAGCATATTGACACCACAAAATAGTTTTAGTGGTATTATCTCTCACCTCTCTCCCATAAATAAATCCTGTTTGATCCTTATGAAATAAGGATAGCATGTAATGAGATAACCTATTTGCTTTCATTTTATTTCAACATCCACATTTATCAGGGATATAGGTCTGTAGTTACAACATGCAATATGGTTCTTGCCTGGTTTAGGGATAACAGTAAAATGTGCTTCAAGGCTTTGTGGTAGGAAGGGAGAGTTTGTCAATTTTGAAGAGAACACCCTAGTCAAGAAAAGAACTAAAGAAAGAGCGTGTGTCTTGTAAAATGGAGGAGTAAATCCATCGGGTCCTGGGCTTTTACTGGGTGGAGTTGCTTTTATCGCCGCACTAACCTCCTCCTCAGTAAACGGGGATTCCAGAAAGGTTATTGCCTCTGAATTTAGTTCTGGGAGGGCCAATTCTGATACATATTGCTCTAGAGAGGGCGGTGATATTGGATCCGGATTTAGTTGGTATACATTAGAGTAATATTTATAAAAAGACCTGTAAGATGTCTTTAGGGACAGATGTGAAATTACCGGTGGAGTTCTGGTAGCGGTGTATGTGGCAGGTGTACATGGGTGCAGTCTCTGTAACGCAGGTGAGCTAAGTCAAATAATTCAAGTAAATAAATTCTTGCTGCTGTCAATTCCAAAAATACATCAGGAGCCATATTTTGCTTATGCAACTGCTCCAGTAAGCGTATCTTATCAGATGTAAGTTTGAGGTCCTGAGTCCTAATTATAAGTCCAGCTCTATGCTGTATTAGGACCCCCCCTAAGGACAGCTTTCATAGCTTCCGATTGTGTCGGGAGAGAGAGGGTGTCTGAGGAATGATCCCCTAGGAAATTAGGTATCGTGTCTAGGACTGCTGCAGCGCATAGAGGGTCCTTGAATAGTGAATCATTACACTTCCAGGCCCTTTCGCTAGGTCCTGGTTGTGGGATTTGGAGAGTCAACGTCACCAAAAAATGATCAGACCAGGGGCAGGAATCTATAGGGGCAGTTGGGTGCCAATCAAGTGCTGGGTGACTCACTAATATATAGTCAATGTTGGAATACATTGAGTGCGAGTGGGGAAAAAAAGTATAGTCCCTAGTAGTTTGGTGGAGTGTGGGCCAAATGTCCATCAACCTAAGCTCATACAGTTTTGATTGGATCGGGTTACAGAGAGATGGGATCCGGTTTGTCTGGAAATGGGTCTCTTGAAAAAATATTTGTATTCTAGCTTTATGTTGGGCGTATAATAGTTAGGAACGCTTGTTGGTACTATTAAGGCCCTTGGTGTTGAGAGAATGAAATTTCAAAACATGAGAATGTGTAGTGGGTGGCGACATGAGGAGAAGGGAAGAGGTCACCAGGCAGGCGAGACGACTAACTTCTCATGCGTTGGGTGAAAACTAAGGTGGGATCAAAAGTCCCAAACTACGAAGTAGACAGTGGGCTTTTGGGGTGGGAAGTGTTGGTCTGTGGCGGGAGGAGGTGAACAGTCAAATCTAATCCTGCTTGAAATGCCAGCTCATGGCTCTACTAATCTTCTAGGATGCCAGTGGAGAGAAATATTAAGGAACCAAAAAAATATACAAATATCAAAGAAAAAGGCATATCTACTAATACTCTAACCCGAATGTCCAAAAGGTAGCCACTCATGTCCATGTTGCAGATTCCAATAACAAAATCCCTGTGAAAAAATAGGATAGAAGGGACCAGATATTCCAATGCTATTCAGTAGAGTAAAAAAACACATTTCAGCGTGACGAACAGGAAAAGGCTTTCAATACTAGCAAACAATATACAGAACTGAAGTCCGATTATGGGTATCAAGTCACACCCACATTGTAAATTCCAGTAGTGATCTTGCAGAGACTGTCTATTAAAAAGGAATCAACAAATTAGGTAAAATTGAGATGTCTTCGGCAGGGTTTAAAGACGTCATGAGGGGGATGGCTATTGCTGGGGGCCGGTACCTGCCATCTGCTACGTCTTCTGAAGGTATAGAAGGTGTAGCAAGTGAGAGATGTTGCCAAGGGGAGGTAGAAGCTACAAGAGGGGCTTCTATATAGAGAAGACATTGCTGATGGCAATTCCAATAGACTAACAGGAGGAAGCTGCAAATCCATCAGTAACTGAGGAAGATCCGTAGGGGATCGAAGAATATGATTTTTGCCGCCTTTGCGTATAATCAAGTGAAATGGATAACCCCATCTGTAGGGTATATTTCCTTCTTTCAGAACCGCAAGTAGAGGCTTGAGAGCACGCCGTTGATCCAATGTAAACTTGGACAAATCTCATAGCAATTGAAGGCGAGCACCTGCATATTCAATGGGTTCTGCATCTCTAGCTTTGCGCATATATCTTCTTTAGTCCTGTAAAAATTAATCCTGCAAAGCACATCCCTCGGTCGCTGGGGATCTTTACTCCGTGGGCCTAATGAGTTGTGGACTCTATCAATCTCTAGATCCACATCTGGGGGTGCCCCTAACAGGGAGGCAAAAAAAGAGCAAACTGCGGAATAGAGCCCTGAGTTGAGAACAGGTTCTGGAAGCCCCCGTATGCGAATATTGTTGCGCCTGTTGCGATTTTCTGCATCATCATGGAGTAGAAATAGCTGTTTGTTATGTTGTATAATGTTATGTTGAGCTTCATGTCTTTCTAGTATGGTACTGTGGGATCAGAATAGGCATTTTGCAACGTAAGCATGGTAGCTGTAACTTGCTGTATGGAGTGCTGCATAGCCTGGACTTCTGATTTACAGCTCACTTCCAACCTGCCAATACTTTGTTCTAAATCATTTCTAGTGGGTAAGGCCCCAAGATGAGCCCTCCAGTCCCAGTCATCATCACCTGTTACAGAAAAATTAATAGAGGAAGATACCTCTTCTATGGAAGCAGGGATAGTCGGGCTCCGCGTTGGAGAGTTGGGGATGCTGGCCATATTAAGGTGAGCCCCTACTGCAGTCCCAATAGCAGCTGTAGCTGTGGAGAAGCCACTGGTCAGCTTGCCGCGCGTCCGCGCTTCTATTGCTTTAGTCGCGGCCGCGGGATTTACTAGAGGCCTTGGCTTTGCGGCCTGCTTCCTCACAGAGTGGACACCGGGGCAAAACAAGCTGCCTAGCCCCCCTGCTGCCCTCCCGCTGCTGGCGGGTTTATTCTTCTGGGTCACCCCCCAACTACCGTATGTTAATTTTGAATTAGGAAGGAAGTAAAAAAACTGTATCTGCTGAGTTTTATTGCTCTCTATATTCCTGCTGTAGAGATTCACCCTCTTTATTTGCTTTGGTGACCATTGTGGCTATGGAATTAGGTAAAGGGAAATTAAGCATTTTTGTCTTCAGAACAGTAGGAGATGGAGGATCCACCGATGGGTTCATTTCTCTGGGATGAAAATCATGTTCACATTAAACCAGTGTTTTTAAACCAGGGTTCATCCAGAGGTTCCTGGGGCTTCCTTGGCAATGAGCAATTTGTGACTCTCAGGTTGGTTTAACTGACACCAATGATATTTTTGTCTATATGTAAGGGTGACATTCTTCCCAATGTTCAGCAATGTAAGACAAATTCTTCCTAGTGACCACCACACTAATATAGCTGTGGATATAGTAATTATAAACTTATTTCAAGGATTTCCCCATGGTAGAAGGGACGAGCAAGACTGCATTAGAAAGATATCCTCTCATGTCTTCTTTAGAACAGAAAAGGGAAGAAAAAATCCATAGTGTGGGTGGGACACAGCAGAAATATTCTCATGGGGTTATTTTAACCCTTTTCTTTCATACAAAGCTTTGTCTGAACATACACCTAACTTTGGCCTTCTCTGTTTATGGACAATATTTATGATGAATTCAAAATATTGAACAGAGTTGTATTGTCAAAGGTTAACATGACTAGCTCTGACCCCACTTTGCAGGTCAGATTTTCAATGGGCACGACCATCCGCATCGGGTGAGAATCATCTAATGTGTTTGTGTGTAGCTTTAGTTTACTTAATTGTAACGTACTACAATCGCTGTTTGAAACTCCACGGAATGGCTGACAATATGCACTGCAGGAACCGCACTTCCAGCTCCCTAATACAGACAACAGTTCTGGTATTGCACCCCTTGTTCTACTTAACCTTTTACAAACAGAACTTGTGATGATGCTCTGACTGTGCTTTGTGAATAGTTTGATAACAAATAGCTTACCACCCAATTCTCAGATATGAGAAAGAGGGACACTTTATAACACAATGTAGGCTAAAAACACATTACGTAAAACAAATACAGGATACAAGATTTGTTAAACCCATGTGCATTTGTTTCCCTACATTTTTTAAAATAACAAAATTAGTGGGGCATACCTAGTTTTTAAAGCCAAATTCCAGCCAAAACATTTCATTTCATTTCATTTTGGTTCGAGTAGGCAAAGTTTATCATGTGCACCCCATCCCTTCATTCACGCCTATGACCCTTTATATAGACTCAATATAATTCACATTTGTAGTAGGTGCTGGAAGTTGCATGGGAAATCTTTCTGTAAATGTAAGCAAAGCAATAAGTTATGGTGGTACAGTAAAGTATTCAGTAGTGGGGTTGAAGGTATATTTGAGTAGTTGGGGTACACACAATGATTGGGGAAAGATATTAAAAAGCAAAGTTGTCCTTCAAAATGAACAAACCTACTCTTATGGAGTTTTCTTGCAGTGGATCCTCGTACACTGATGTAGCTTTCGGACTATATCACAGTAGCAGCTCTTTCTGCATGTTTCTAGCACTTCACTGGTTGGTGTTCCTTACCCCACCTTCCTAATTTTTCATTCTTACGTTTCTTTTTCAAGAAGCATTAGGTATTTTTCTAACAATCTCAATACAACATGCACACAGTGTCTCTCAGTGTTTATTTTACTCTACATCTTTTTCCTCGTTATGAGTGCTTAGTTGCCGTTTTTAATTTTCCAGTACCTGCGGTGATGGTATCTTCC
This sequence comes from Pyxicephalus adspersus, assembly GCF_032062135.1. Taxonomy (NCBI): domain Eukaryota; kingdom Metazoa; phylum Chordata; class Amphibia; order Anura; family Pyxicephalidae; genus Pyxicephalus; species Pyxicephalus adspersus. Next base: position 78,659,852 of record NC_092871.1, read on the forward strand.
CCTTAAACATGTGTGCCATGAAACACTCTAGATAGCGACCTTTTCCTGGCCGGCAATTAGCTTCCTCACTTGCACATTCCTTGCATTTAGATTACAGCTCCTAGCAATTTAATGAGGGACCCTGTCCCCTGTTAGACCATGCTAATTCAGACCGAAGCCTCAATAGGCCACCTCCCTTCTCATCATCTGTGTATGTGTGTGCCGTGTTAATAACCACATATTTACTTTGCTGCGAGTGTTTGTAATGCCATAGAAATACATACTTTAGTAACATTTGCTATCGTTATACAGAACCACTTATCATTTTCACTTAATCTCAGCCTTTTTCATGACTTTCTTTGGTGTTTATTGTGCATACCAGCAAGCAACCATTTTTTTTTTTTTGTGGGTCAATATCCCTTTTTTGGGGACCTAATGCCCACCCTATTTTAAAGGCTTACATCATCTTTAATGTGGCAATTCTTTCATAAAGAACATTGTTTGGGTATTTCCAGGCAAGATATATGAAAAGTATAAAAATGGTAAAACCTTTTTCTCAATGTGTCTGCTTCATCAGGAGTACAGGAGGTAAGTATTCTAGACAAAAGAATATATACATACCCTGTTTCCCCGCAAATAAGACTATATAATGTCTTATATCAATTTTTGCTCCACACACAACCCGCTCCTTGCATTGAGACCTCATATTCAATACAGGGAACATAGTCCGCGGCTCTGGCAGGTGCTCCCTGCCAGCGAGGTCCTCCTCCTGACCCCATTTTGGGGAAGCACCGGCCAGAACTGCAGACCACGGCTTGGCGACCGCTGTTCTTGAACATCATCATAACTCTAACCTTGAAATCCATCATGAATTTCTTGTGATATTCAGGAACAAAAGTCAAAATTTATTCAATCACAGTCATGTAATTTTCTGGAACATCATCATAACTCTCCAAACCCTGAATTATATTTTTTTGTGACTCCATTTCCCTTAGAACCATTGGCCCCAATTTCTCATGTCTAGCAATAGCAATTTCCTTGAATGAGTAGCACTTGTACATGTATTTATATATATATATTGTAGCTTATTTTCGGGGTAGGCCTTATATTAGGGCAGGTTGGGGGAAAAGTGCTAGGTCTTATTTTCGGGGTAGGCCTTATATTTTGAGCATCTTCAAAAATACATATACATTATTAATATATATAAATTCTGTCCCATTTATCATGTGATTCACTCAATGAAGTATAGTATGAATGTACGAATAACTTTCATTGTTGCATCGATATCAACACACCCCAGCCATAGATCCTGTCACTGGAGCACAAAAGCACCAGGCAATTGATGGACATACAGGGACCAATGAACTGCAAAAAATAGAAGTTGTGCTCAGCTATGTCAACTCAGTCGTCAAATGTTAGATCCAGTAAGGCTGCATTCCATCATCAAAAATGTGGGTATTAACAAAGAAAAATGCTAAGTCTATTATTCCAGTTTGAGTTTCCTGTCCCATTCAGTTGTTCTGTTATGCATCATAATAAATATAGCAAATTTTATGGGTCTATCCTATTTTATCCTATACATTTATATGTTTTAAAAGACAATCATTACTTGTTGCCAAGTTGTCATAAGAATCAATCAAATCATGTATGTACAAATATTGTGATTGGAAGCTATTTATATTATTTGTACCAACTTATATCATATAGTTCAATTGTTAAAGTACAGCAAAAATTTTGGGCTGAACACTGTAATGTATGATTTTCATTCAGACTTCAGATCTTGAATGCAGTGAGAACGTTCCCCTAGTCCAAGTTCCAAACTTGGTGTAAAGCTTGCAATTGGCATACTCATCTTGCATTAGATTACCAACAACTACAACATTCTAGTGACAAAACATGGCAACTGAAAACCAATGGCAATAGGCAATATCAGATGAAAGAATTTTTTAATTCATTGGTCATTCTCTTCATTTGTGGGAAATGGTCTCCATACAAACAATACGGGCAATTACAGTTGTAAAGGTCCTTTAATAGGGCTCAAAACATAAGGTCTCAGAAATGACTGATTGCTGTAAAATAGTATGACAAGCCTTCTAATGATCGCTTTATTTGTTCCTCTATTATCCCCCTTAGACATCTGTAGATTATAAATAATACCTTAGCAAAAAGGCCTAACCATACCTGGCAACATCTGCCGTTTAAATTAAATGTTAAATATTTCTTTATACTCCTAACATTAAACATTTTATTAGACTATTGTACCAAACTTTTAACTAGGATATGAAGAAACCCATAAGAATAGAAAAGCTGTGAAATACCATTTATGAAGAAAATCTTTTTCTGAGCTTTTCCTAGGTAGCTAGTTACGATTTTTCTGTCATTGTCTAGCTATACTGAGAAGATGAGAAAGTGACAAATGAGAGAAGAGTATTAAAACCTAAATCTAAATGATATTCTTCTTATGTCAGAATGGTTAACTACCAAATGTCTTTTGATGCCCTGCTTGGACCAAATGTGCACCACTTTCTTGATATAGGTTTGCTCAAATGCAGCGCTTTTCATTGCAGGGTCATGCAAAATATTCAGCTAATGTAATTCTACAGAAATCTGTCAAAGACTGGAAAATTCAAGACTACAAACAATGCAAAACTACAGACCTGCTATAGGAGACAGTCAAAGATTTAAAACATGTTATAGGAGTTGTTAGAGTCTGGGTACATGCATTTTTAAGACAAGCATGGAGACATATTACATTGGACTAGTAGATATCACAGCTAATACAGCCATGTTGCAAATTAGTGCTTCTACATTTATGCTTCTGCCCGCATCCTTTAAATTGCTTGCGCTGCAAAATATTTTTTTCTAGGTAAGGAAAACAGACTATGTTCCACAGGGGCACTGGGAAGGCACAGTTTGATGCAAGAGGGTACAGATTGGGTGCCAGTGCTTGATCAAGGGACATACAAAAAATATGCTGCTCTGGTCCTTCTTGTCAACTTAGATTTAGGTTCTCTATTGAGAAGTACTTAAATTACTCTGCCAGATTTATTAAATATCCCCTTTTGTTGAGTTTTGCACGTAGTGACTTTTGTTCTCTTATTTTGTAGGGATCTTGCAGCCAGAAACTGCCTCGTTGGGGAAAACCACTTGGTGAAAGTAGCTGATTTTGGTCTTAGCCGTCTGATGACAGGTGACACATACACTGCCCATGCAGGAGCCAAATTCCCTATTAAGTGGACTGCCCCTGAAAGCCTAGCTTATAACAAGTTCTCCATCAAGTCAGATGTGTGGGGTAAGTAAAGGTGCTAAATGTATGTATTGTTTACTCTTTAGTGACAGAATTGACTTTGGAATACTTAGTAGTTTTTTCTTGTCCACTTACAAACACCAGGGGTGTTGATGAACCTCTTTCAGCTTGTGCATCTGATCCAGCCTTAATGGAGTGGCCCAGCATGGGACTTTTAAGCGGGAAACTTTTCACATTGGTTATAGTAGACAAAAAAAAAGGGTTGATATTCCCAGCTGAGACAAGATCTGGGATAAAAACCTAAAAGGTTTTAATGCATTGCCACTATCCACAATTGTATTTTTATAATGCAGCAAGAAGAATCTAAGGTTTCTTTCTAGATTGTGACAGTTAGTGAATTTTTAGGTAACTACCCTAACCATTTCTTAAAGGGCTTTAAAATCGGAAAAGAACAAAATATGTGTAGCATCATGCCAACCCATGGCTCCTCCAGCAAACATTTGAAACTGTCTGTAAATATAAACTTAGCAATTCTAGAGTTCTATACCACTGGGACACCCATTTGTAGTCCAGCTCCTAGTTTCTGCTGCTGTCTTGTTTGTTCTGGTTTCCATTCCAAGCCCGTAAGAAGGGGTGCAGATAATCGATGGTGGGCTTCAGCTTTAAGTAGAAGAAATAGAGAGCATGGTTGATCCCGCTTCTACCCACACATGCTAGTATAAACGTCCGCAGAAAAATTTTCTTTGATTCAAGCCATCTAGAAGCATTTTGTGGCTTTTGTTTTTGTTGTCTCATAAATGAAAGATTCCTGACATGTGCAGCATTTGTTTTTTATGTATGTTATAATTCTTTAATTAACACTACAACAATCCCCTCCCTCGTGTGTGACAATATTTTCTATTCCACTCTAACACATTGTGTTGTTAAATGTATTCCATGTTTTGCTTAAGTAATTGTTCATTTATAGAATATTTTTCCATTGTATTTTATTAATATTATTTTCTCTTTTTTACAGCTTTTGGTGTTTTATTATGGGAAATTGCAACATATGGCATGTCCCCTTACCCTGGCATTGACCTGTCACAAGTATATGAACTGTTGGAAAAGGACTATCGCATGGAGCGTCCGGAGGGCTGCCCTGAAAAAGTATATGAACTTATGAGAGCATGTACGTGTTGCTGCATTAGCATGGTGGGCTCTTGTGGGTAGAAATAGTGCTGGGCTAGCTGCTAAAGTAAAGGCTGTATTTAAGCCAAGTACACACTTGCAATAATTATCGTTAAAAAACGAACAAGTAACGATTATGCACGATTATTTTGAACACTCGTATTGCGCACAATTCTGTACATGTTGTAACAATACCATCGTTCAAATATAATCCACCGATAGTGTACACACGCTAGATACGATTGTTTGAACGATGCAAGAATTGACATGTAAATGAGAAAGTGTACTGCAGAAACATCCACGATCACTGAACGACCGCACACACAATAGATAGTGAAGGATCGTCGTTCAATCAGATCCTGCCGGGACGGTTGTTTGTTTCCAGCAACAATCCTCGTTCGTCGGCATCATTGTGCACTTTTTTTTGTTAACTATTATCTGACGATAGGTCGTTAGTCGTTTGTTTCCAACAATAATTATTGTGTGTATGCAACCTAATACAAGTGATTTACCATCTTATTTCTTAAAGATTTACCACCTGCTGGCAGTCACTTACATAGGCTACAGCTACACAAATGACTTCATAGCTAAGCCCTTTTTGTAAAATCACTAGAGATTGTTCAGTAGAAGAAGAAAGAGATTTTCTAACAATTAGTTTCCCTATTGCCTAATACACAAGAAGCATTTATTAGCATTTCCTTCTGATCAATTACACATGGATGGATCATACAAGATTGATGCTTTCTGCTTGCTGTTTGTGTAGCTTACTTATTAGAAAGCCATTTGTTCATTTTTTAGAGATCATTTGCTACACCTAGCATTTAAAGGACACTATATCTAGATAATAAGCTATAAAATAATGGCAACAACTACAAGACAATATCATCAAAAAAAGGGCTGGTCTGTCTCTTTTAAACTATGTACATTTTTCTTTTTGTTATATAATTTTAAGGTTATAGTGTGGTGAAAAAACAGGCCCAAAGTGAAATGAAAGCAAATGTTTTATCTAATGTTTTATTTCCTACCATTTTAAAAAGCTGTCATCAAAGGTTGCATCTAAAACAAGTTTACACAACAAATATACTAAAGTACAGACAGTATAACATATTTTTCCCAGAGCACAGAACCATCTCTCAATAGCTGCTATATCTGGGAAAAAATGTATAATCTAATTAGGTTTAGGCTGAGTCCACACAAAATTTTTGTCGCAGGATGTTAAATTTCATGTTTACAGTGACAGATGAAAGAACAAACGCTGTACACACAGTGCCCGTTCTGTTCTATGGAGGGGAAGATCATGCAGCGGCACTTCTACGGTGCTGTCCTCCCTTGCCTTGTAAAGGTGTTGTTCCCGAACGGTTGTTCATAGATCTGTCCTGACGAATTCATGAACGATGTCAGGTCACTGCTGTACTCATGTCAGTATCTCGCAGGAGATGACCACAACCGTTCGTGTCGGGCTATAATCATCTGACATGTGTTCAAAGCCTTAGTCTGAAAAGATATCTGAAAAATATATATTGGTTAAAGAACCAGAGCTCATTATCACTACACAGCATCTAGGTAGAGACTAAGACTCAGGATTTTGTTTAAAGTCCTGTGATATGTTTGTCTGTCAGGACAAAGAGTAACAACCAATTATATTAAAGATAATAATTATTTTTGTTTATTGTCTTAGGTTGGCAGTGGAATCCTCTTGACCGTCCATCCTTTGCTGAAATTCATCAAGCCTTTGAGACCATGTTCCAGGAGTCCAGTATATCAGATGGTAAGCAACATTAATGATATTTTGATGCATTTGCTTGGGACTATACAAACTTGTTTTCATACAAAACAAACCATGGTTTCTCATGCAGTTCATATTCATTTAAACTTGATAACTTTTAACCACCTAACCGATAAGCCCGACCTTGGTACGGGCTAAAAAAAGTTACTATTTTCGATAACCCCGAACTTTTCTCACTGTATGTAAATACATTGAGAAAAGTTCCGGTTTATCAATCACTTACCTGGTCCCGCTGCGATCGTCCATCCGTCGTCCTCCAGCGTCGTCCTCCAGCGTCGGGTGTCCTCTCCGGGAAGAAGAAGCCGGCCGGCTTAGAAGAAAAAGCCGGCCGGCTTCTTCTCCCTCCGTTCTGTCCAGCGT
>NC_092871.1:78667083-78699263 GCF_032062135.1 Pyxicephalus adspersus
GTCCAATACAAAATAATACAAAATATATTTATGTGGTTTTGTCTATAGGTATGTGACGGACACTAGGGAGGTGTTTTAGAAAATTATATTACTATACAGTATACCGAATCATCGTATTTTTCATTTAATTATGTATTCTTGTTTAAGCTGATTTTTGTGTATTTTAATTTTATTAAAAGTATTTTTTGTTTTACATGTTTGTGTGTTTCAAACATTTTTTATATTCATGATATCTACTAGAACCCTTGTTCGGACATATTTCTGTAAGTTACAGGTCTACAATTTAAAAAAAAAAATTCATTAAAACCTGTAACGCTTTTGGAACAGAAATCTAGACCTCAGTGTAACGCCCAGGTGGTTAATGCATTTTGATACTTAACTGAGCTCCAAAAAGAACATCTAAACATTTATCACGGATATACCACATGTAGGGGAGCGTTTTTTAATTTCCATGTTTGAGTTTTACACAACCTCATCACACTCCACTTTCTTTTTTACAGGTAAGGAATTTCATGTTGTCATTTTTCCAACTTAAGCCCAGTAATTTGTCAGTGAAGGGGCAGAAACAAGAGCAGGTTACACCTATGCGGTCTCCTGGCAGCTTGCATGTTTATTTGTACATGTGCAATAATTGTTGTTGGAAAAGATCTTTCACGATCCTTTCCAACGATAAACACCTGCAGGATGCATCAACGAGTACTGTATATACAGCACCGTTCTGCTGTATGGAGGGAGGAGAACAACTGAGCGGCACCCCAGTGGGCTCTCTCCCCTTTACTGCCATTACGATTGTTAATCATCCATCGTCTGTGGATCTGCCAGGTTGTTCGGATGATGGGTCACAAGCACTGTACACACATAAGATTGTTGTCCATTATCAGCCCTGAGCTTATTATCAGATGAGAACCATGTGTATGTAACCTTATACCAAGTCATATTTAGATACATAAACTGTTTACATCAAAAATACAATTACAGATTTATTTATGAACACCGAGCTGTATTTTTTATCTACTTGGAGTTTACCTTTAATACCTATTTTCTTTGCGTTTCCTAAACTTAAAAATAAAGGTCAGAAAAATTTGATGTACTAGTAACTAAATGCAAGTTTGACAGTATGTAAAGTGGAGCTCTAACATCACAGCCTCCTTTTGTTTTCACCATTTTTTTCAGAGGTGGAAAAAGAGCTTGGGAAGAAAGGTCTTAAAGTTTCTGTCAGCAACCTCCTACCACCCCCTGAGCTTCCAACAAAGACCAGGACAACCCGAAGAGTGGCTGAGAGCAAGGATGATAATGCAGATACCTCACATGCCCGGGGAGCTGGGGAACAAGGTCACTACAATAATATTAAACTTTATTTTAAAAAAAAGCCAACATATTAGGCAGCACTGTATGTTAAGGAGGGGTTGCAAAGGACCGACAAATAGAAACAATGACACATGGGAAAGAGAGGACAAAAGGACTTACATTCTAACATAAAAAACAGCTGAACAACCCTCAGATATATCCCAAAAAGGGTGAGAAGTGCAAAAGTTCATTATATGTGAAGACCATGTTTTCTTGTGATTTTGCTATTAGTTTGCTTCTTTTAATCCTATTTACCACTTTTAAAAGGTTTAAAGGCTATAGCTAATATGGCCAAAACGATCAATCCTAAATCTTTTTTAGAGCCACAACATATCATTTGATCATACAAATACAAAGCTTGCAGGGAGACTAGTTAGGTAAACACAATCCAGAAGCAAAATAGCCTTGGCGTGTTTCACTCTTCGGTTTTTGGTCAGTAGGCAGCCATTTAGGTTCAAATGCTATTTATTTTCTAGGCTTCAGTGAATATGGTCACAAAGGATTCTCAATTCTTTAATTTTAGGTTTATGCTAATTCTTTCAGTGTATCTCCATAGGTACCAAATGTCCCATTTGAAAGTGTAGACATTTTTGATTCCCAGGATTGGAATTTATGAGAGTATTTGTGAAATATATTTTTATGAACAGCATGATCGTTTTTCCCTTGTTATTTTAAAAAGTAAATTCAGTCAGGGATCACAGCAACTTGAGCTGCCCCTTCCTGTCCCCATGACAACCAAAAGCATTGAATTATTTTCACATCAATTAAAATGCTTCTGAGCAAAATATTTTAGTGAGGAGCCACTGCCAAATTAATCAAATGTTTGAACCACCCCCTACATATTTTTTTTTTGTTGCTTTGCATCTTAAAGCTTTTCCAGTTCAGTGCCACTAACCACTACTATCAATACATAAAATAGATAGCTAAATGTTGCTTTACCTGCCATATGATTTGTATTTGTCTAATATTTAGGTTTACACATCCCTACTAGAAAACAGAGGTAGGTTGGTGACCTGCATCTTCTGTTGGTGACCTGCATCTTCTACTGGGTAGTTCAACTAGGTCTCCTCCCTGCCCTCATCCTGTTTTTAGACAGCAAAGGAGATACATACCTAATAAATTATACCTTGATTGAGTCTATCATTTTATCCCATCAGCACACGTACTTCCCCTCCCACTCTTAGTCTGAGCTCTGTTCCATAGAGAAGTGCAAAATGCCCAAGTATAACTTAAATACTTGTTACTTTGAAAAATTAACTTAATTATTTATTTTATTGAGTATTTGGTTGAATATATTGGTGCAGGAAAATAATAAATAAATATGTGGGCAACTCATAACATATTTGCATAGAAATCTAGCTGCATTCTATCTATACATATGGATTATATTAAATTTGTGTCAGATTTACAAAGCTTTAAAGTTTGGACATAAAAAAAAATCTGCAAAATGTACATCTGAACAAGTCAGAAAGGCATTGATCATATTTTATTACTATTGCCTGGTCTTAGTATAATATCCAAATAGTTTCAGTTCATATCTGATATCTGACCAGGTTTTATCACTTGAAATATAACTCAGCAGCACCTGTTAATTGGCCCTATTCATAAGTATTGCACAAGCAAATATTTGCTGGACAATCATCCATGTCTTTTTCAGCAGTCTATCATTTTCTAAAGATTCGCCATGTGTGTAATATGTGGCAAATTAACTTGCATTTTCAAACATGATTGTTACAATCCTGTTTACATTTAGATTCTCTCTCCTGTGTATTCTGAGTTAAAATTGTTATGTTGTATGCTGGTGGGTGATGAACCTTTTTTGAAATTGATAGGTGAGCAGGGTGAAACCTCTTTACAAATGATCGCCAAATGCTGAAAAATACATATAGGCAAATGTGCAGCCCAGCAAGTAGGGCCCTGAGTGTCCCATCTTTTTTCAAAATTTGCTTTATATATTAACATTATTTTGCCCAGGGCATATCAGTTTACAGAGCCTTTAAAACTGCATTTGTCTTTTACAGATGTCTTGGAAATTGAACCAGCTGTTTCTCCTCTTCTGCCTCGCAAGGAAAGAGGTGGAGCTACAGATGGTGGCCTTCCAGAAGATGACCGTCTGTTTCCCAGTCATAAAAGAGCCAATCTCTTCAGTACGCTGATAAAAAGAAAGAAGAAGACAGCTCCTACCCCACCTAAGCGTAGCAGTTCCTTTCGTGAAATGGAACAAAGGTGCTTAGAGGGAGAAAACAGAGATGCTACCTTTGGAGGTGACCTTGATGCACTAAAGTTTCAAAGTAATGGGATGGCCATGACTAATGGCTCAGTGCAAGGAAGCAGCAGTTTTCTACCCTCACAATGGAAAAAGTGTGGTACGATGGTAGGTCGCCAGCCACCGCCAAGTGAAGAGGATACCAACACAGGCAAACGATTTCAAAGATCCTCTTCTGCTTCCTGTATGCCCCATGGGTCCAAAGATATGGAGTGGAAGTCAGTCACTCTTCCTAGGGAAATGCCATCATCCAGGTGCATGTTGGATGTGTCTAGTTCTGGAAGCAGCCAAAAAACAGAAAAACCAGCTCTGCCTCGAAAGCGAGGGAATGAAGTTAAAGCAGACTTTTCATGTCCCCGAGGGGCTGTCACACCACCTCCTCGTTTGCCGAAAAAAGGTGAGGAGGTAACGGATGAAGTGTTTAAAGACCCAGAACCAAGTCCAGAATCTAGTCCACCCAGTCTAACACCTAAATTGCCACGTAGAAAACCTGGTGGCCCTTCCTCTTCTGCATTGCAAAAAGAGGAGACTGGAAACATCAAAACTGGCACAGACCTAGTTTCCTTGGCCAGACAACCAACAGGTCCAAGTAAAGTTGAAACAGATCTTCGCTCCCGGAGACTAAAGCCAACTGAAACAGCCAACAAGGATAAAATTAAACAAGTGAAAATCAAAGCAAGCCCACCTCTACCAATTTCCAGCCCAGTCTCTTCATTAGCTACCACCAGCTCCTCTAACTTGGGTAAATCTTCAAAATTTACCTCTATAAACCCAAGTCAAGATTCTAGTACAAGTGAGCAAAAACACAAACCAATAAACCAGAGTGAGGATCACACAAGAATAAGCTCTGCTGTTACTGACGGTGCCAAGAAGACAGTATTAATGTCCAACACCAAGTCCCAGCCTTCAGAGAAACGGGCTGGATCTCAGGTGGGCACTGGAGGAGTTGTGGATCTAGCACAACAACCAACAACTTCTTCGTCTTCCACTGCTTTCATTCCCCTTCTTTCCACGAGGGTTTCCTTGCGGAAGACACGCCAACCTCCTGAGAAGCTGCTGAGTGGGACAGTCACAAAGGAGACTTTATTGGATAGCACAGAATGCCTCCGAGCTGCCATCAGCCGTAATTCTGAACAAATGGCTAGCCACAGTACTGTGCTAGAGGCTGCCAAAAATCTGCATGCTTTCTGTACCAGCTATGTAGACTCAATTCAACAAATGAGAAACAAGTTCGCCTTTAGGGAGGCAATGAGCAAACTGGAGAACAGCCTCAGAGATCTTCAAATCTGCCCCGCTGCTGCCTCCACTGGAGGAGGACCTGCAACACCTCAGGACTTTAGCAAGCTGCTTGCCTCTGTAAAAGAGATTAGCGATGTGGTCCAGAGGTAGCATTTGAAATTCAGGGTTTAAAATCCAAACTAAGAATGGAGGACATCAGGGCACAATTGACTAAGCCTCAATCCTTGCTTGTCCTGTGAGGTCAAGCTAGGTCATCATGGTTGCTTTTATACTGATGCCTGGAAGAAGTGCTACGCAGCTGAACTTTGGACTGGTGTTGTTGAGGCCCATCATGCCACTTGGCATTACAGATGCTCACCTTTCCTTAAACACACCTTTTTTTTCACTCTACTCAAGAGATTTCAGTTCTCTCTGACACAGACCATGGAGGTCTACAGGTTTCTTTTTTTATATTAAAACCCTTTTTTCCTCACAATACTGGAAACTGTGTGGGACTTACTGGCAGTCAGTATTGTAAAGCAGAACCAATGCTATTGTCTAACACTGCTACTTCCTGATTGCCACTGCTTTATCTGGTAGAAAACACCAGGAAAGGGGTCTTATCTTTTCAATCTATTAGACCTGGGCACATACAGTTTGCAAATTAAAAAAAAACATTCCAAAAGCTGGAAATTTATTGAGCACATAAGGACATTGTAGCATTCCATGTTTCAGTTCAATTGCCATTTTAGTACAGTTCTGTTTGAGTAGTTGTTTCTCAAATCCTTTTTAAGCAATATTCAAAGTATTTCATAATGCAAAAATTCCTAGCACACACATGCAATAACATTGATGGCACAGAACATAGCAGTGATTGTATGCATACGCCATCTGTGTGTGTCTATTGGTGAGGACTGTATTTTTTTTTTTTTTTTTTTTACTTAAGTGCAATTTTTATTTTCTTTATACTTTTAAAACCAAAAACAAGATAAAATGGCATGGATGTGTCTGTATTTATAGTATACTGCTATAATGTGAGCACAGATTTGTCTAACTTTGTCAAATTAAATGTTTATGAAAATCCATAGCTTGAATATTTGAAAATGGAAATGACTTGGCAATAGGCGCTGAGAGCACCAATATTTGCAGGGCATGTGACATGTCTTGGGAACTCGCCAACAGAGTCATGGAGGTGGCCAGTTTGTGGGTTGGTCCCCATTTAGGTGCCTAGAAACTAATGACATTAAGTGCCTTAAGCCTCTGTGATGTCACTAATACCCAGTAACTTTGTAGGCTCAGTATTGGCCCCATCCCCAAAATGTGTGCCTCCTGTTTTTTGTCGGTGAAAAGTCCACTTGAAGCTTTTTATGCCTCACATTCTAGTTGCACCTGTATTTCTTACAAAAAACAACAAAAAAAAAACAATCTGTACCTCCTTTTAATGATTTTTTTCTTTTTTTGTATTATATTGTTTTATGATAATGCCATCCTTGTATCTCTCCCACCCTTTTTCCTTTTAGACGTTTACAGTAATTTTCAATTTTTCTGTATAAAATTACAGCTCGCTGTTTTATTTTTTTTTTTCCTTTACAAGGATTTTCAATTTTATATATATAAATATATATATAAAGTTACATGTGTACACACAAATGCCTTCCTCATTACAGAGAATCTTTGACACTGATAAAAAAAAAAAGTGCCTCTAATATAGTGGGGTCTTGGAATTGGTTGTCAGGCTGCTGGCCATATGCTTGGCTAAGGCAGTTCATATCCAAGGACAGAGGACATCTTTGCCCATCACCTTCAGTACTGGAGATTGTTTTTGGACTTCCTCATCACTTGGTATTGCTGAGAAGTTTGACTGTGTCAGGTGATTATACTTAAGGGGTTGGGGAATGTATTAAAATTTGTGATTATCTTCCACCATTGCCCTTCCTAGAGGCTGCTTACATGTTTTGTGCCGGTGCCTTATACAACTTGATCCACTTGTTTTGCTAGAAGCCAAGGCAACATTTGCAGAAGATTTCATCAGTTTCGCCTTTATCAGTCCATTTCTAAACATCTGTGTTTATCCTGGGTACAGGTTAACATTTCAGGTTACATTCTATTTCTAGACAGATCTTTGCAACCTTTATTTTCAGTGCACCTGTGCTAAGGTCCAAATACTGTCCCAGTTTCAGTGAAGGGTAGCTATCCTACACCCTCCCTTAATTGTAACTTTTTTGGGAAAGTCTGGATAGTATTTGTTTAAAAAGAAAAATGGTGAAATTTCTGCCCTTAAATCCAGGGGATTCTTCTTTTTAAAAAATCATCTAGACCTCATTGACACAATCTAGTTTTTGAATCCTTTCAACTAATAGACTTAATTGTGGATAACCCCTATCACGGGTATCCACGGTGGCTCGGCGGTTAGCACTCCGGCCTTTGCAGCGCTAGGTCCCAGGTTCGATTCCCAGCCAGGACTCTATCTGCATGGAGTTTACAGGTTCTCCTTGTGTCTGTGTGGGTTTCCTCCGGGTACTCTGGTTTTCTTCCCACATCCCAAAAACATGCAGGTTAATTGGCAGGTGAGGTTAATTGGCTTCTCCCTAAAAATTGACCTTAGACTACATTAATGACATATGACTATGGTAGGGAGATTGTGAGCTCCTTTGAGGGACAGCTAGTGACATGACTATGGACTTTGTACAGCGCTGCGTAATATGATGGCACTATATAAATACTGTGTAATAATAATAATCAGTGGGCAGCTTTATCCTGTCACCAAATACTCAATTGTGTAAATTCATAAGAACATAACATATGTTGGATTCTTATCACCATACTAATATAAGCAAATTTGATTTTTGCAGTGTTGTATACAAAACAAATAATAGACAATACAAGTAAACAAAGATTGTTAATCTTACCCAATCTATCCAAACTGTTAGGCTGGAAATAGAACTAATAAATATTTAGGCTTCGCTTCCATCTGTACAGAATCTTGTAGCTGTTGTTTGATAACAAGAGCTTTCAGTGCAGTAAGTGCACTCTTTCAGAGTCACCTTCCCAATGGGCAACATTCTCTTGTAAGATATACTTAGTTAACTTTAGGGATCTGGTGGTCATTTCGAGTCAGCATAAAACCCATCTTTAAAAAATTGACAAATCGGGTATACCTCCAGTTCAGCAAGTAACAATAAGCAAAGCTCAAATTGTTGCAGACACTACCTATAGGTAGTGGGTAACCTCCCAAGTTGAGTCCTGGCCAGCAGGATGAGTTAAACGCGATCTTATTTTACATATAAAGGTTTACATGTTCTTTTATGCTAACTAGCTTAAAAGTTAAAATGGTTTATACTTTTATATTAAGATAGATCTTCACACAGAAAAGATATTAACTTTTATATCCCCTACCTCATAAAAACGCCCCATTATGCTCCAGTGGCAGTTTTACAGACTGCTGAGAAATAATAAGTTGATTCATGGATCTCAGCACTGTGCACAAGTGTCATCTTGAGCAACTTGGACCTTAAGGCATGATTGTAATTAGGCAAGACATTAATTTCTCACAACACTAGCTGAGTTGAAAGGCACAGACATTTAACCCCAACAATAAACCTTTGTCAGTTGTGATGTGGTTGGATGAACGCAGCACTGAATTTAATATGTGAAGTGGATGTCCTGTCCTTCAGCAACAAAGGGCAACAAGGTACGGCTTTATATATATATATATATATAGATATGCATATACAACCTCTGGGGTGTACCCCCTGGCTTACACGTCACACAAATGTGTCAATGATGTCACTTCTGTACATAACTTTTTTTTTCTTTGTTTCTGTAATGTCACCCTTGTGGCGGTTTTAAAAATTTGAAAATACAAGCCATTTACATACAAAAGAGTCTTGTGTCTTGATTTTTCTTTTTGAGGTCCTTGGTGGCTAATAATGTATGGAAACACAGCATGTACTGGACTTGGATTGAAGAAAAATATTCTGTTCAAGGCTGCAGTAATAAATATGTGGTCATAGCACATGTCAGGTTTCTGTCCTATGACTCCACTGTACTTTGGAAGTCTTAATAATTTTCTTCTTGCCTGGCAAGGCTTCCAGTTAATTGTAAAGACCCATGGACCTGCCCATGCAAAAAACTGCATCTGGATGTTGAGAGTCAGGCAAGTGTTTATAATGTGCTGGGCCACAAAGGGTTTGCTGTCTTTTCCAGAGAGCACCTAAAGTTAAAATGAAGGGTTGTATTGTGCAAACCCTTAAACACATTGTTTCATTATTTTTATGATGTAGTAAACAATTCTGGTGTAGTGACACTGTCTCTTCTTTGACTTTAATTACAGAGCTCTTGGAGCATATAAGCCTTTTTGGCTTCCTCCAAAAAGGTTCTTTGGAGATTTTACTGGAGGATTGGTTTTCAAAGAACTTTATCTTCACTACTGACATTGCAACAGCAAAAGCAAGCTAATCTTTGTGAATCAAAAAGAATACATACCACAGCTTGCAGGGCAGTCACCCAAAATGTAATAAACTATATTTTCAGAAGTGGAAAAAGGAACTTTTTGAGGGTATAGTTATACTCTAGCATTTCTTGTGTCACTATACCTGCCATTCTTGACCTTTTTAACATGAGGGAACCCTTGAAATAACTTTTATTTCCTCAGGGAACCCCCTCATATAATTACTATAGCCACAATTCACAGTACATTAGTGTGGTGGACAGTGGGAAGAATGTCTCTTACATTGAAGAATGTCACTCTTACAGATAGCTAAAACGATTATTGTTGTCTCTTAAATTGACCTGAGAAGCACACATTGCTCAAGGAACCCTTAGCAACATTTGAAGGAGAACCTTGGTTGAGAAACGCTTCTCTCTAAAAAAAAAAAGACTCAAGAAGCACACAATTTGCATAGCTAACATCTTCCTTTCATACATTTTGCTTGGTTTTTAAATGGGTCCATACTGATTAGACACTTTCTTTTTTTAATTTGCCATATCATGAGCCACAGACAAAATTCTGTCTAAGGGAAAGATGCTGTTTGTATCTCAATAAATATTTTTAAGCCCTGAATGCATCTTGCACACTGCATGAACTATTTTTGCTGCATCCACTGCTTAGCACTGTCAGTTGAGTATTGACATTGTGGAGAACAGCCTTTTCCATTTCAAATAATTTTGCATATTGGTTTGAAGGCTAAAGCATTTGGATGCAGTATATTAAATGTAGGCCACACATAAGGTTTGTTTTGTTATAACAACGGAATGTACCAGCAGCTGTGAGCTGGTCTGCCCTTTTAGATGTAAATTGGATAGAATGAAATTCAAGATAAAGCAGCATGTTTACTTTAATATCAAACTCCACATCTGTGTATGTTAGGTTTTCTGCAAACATAGTGACTTACCATGGTACCAGCCACAGCTGTCCTGTTCCATCACAGTGAGCATGCTTATTCATTGCTCATGCAGCTACTCTCATTGAATGTTGACAGTGGAAATGACCTCTAGTGTCCAGACAGAGCAGGGGAACAAAGGTAAGGTAAGTGAAAGCATTTGAAGGGTATCGGCATATACAAAGCACATGTTCACTTTAAATAGACCTTAGGCTACCCATAGCGCAATTACTGTTTCCCTATTGCATCTGGATTGGTTGAACTATTGAAACATTTATTTCATATGTAAAAGGCTTGGTGCTAGATTTTTCCAATGATATATATATTTCATGCTTGTTATGGTCAGAAAACGTTTGCCATTTTGATGAAGTACGTTGTAGTTAATAATAAAAGCAACACAACCGTAAAATACTACTAAAATAAATACAAAATTTATTTGTGGAAAACAAAAAAAAAAAATAAAAACCTTTCCTAAAAAGAAGAAAGAATTCCATCTGTGATTGTCTATTCCTTGAGGCTGTCTTCCTACCTATTTATTGTGGTACTGCTTTACAGCTTCATTCATTTTAAATAGCATTCCAGCACACCTGTGTTGCAGTGTACACTAACACACACTTGTGCCCTGCTTAAAAAAAACAGAAATACCGCAGGTGTGTTTGATTTTATTTTTGTTGGCAGCCCACTCGAATCAATGAATTGTCCTAACGCAATGCACATTCACATAACACAAGGTAACTCAACACAGTGGCCAAGTGTGCAGCTGGCTTTATAATGCTCCCTGTCGGCAATTCAGGGATTGCATTTTTATTTAAAAAAAAATGAAAGAAGAGATTTGATAAAACAGATTAGATTGTGAAATGTTATAATGTATGTGTTAGCCTAAAATGTTTTGTGTAATTTGTAGGTTTTACCATTATGCTTGATTTAAAAGAAAGAATGCTACCCAAGAGAATGATCATTTACTTGATTGCAGATTGTCAGAAAAACAAGCAAATACAAATCCCTGCCCATCACAAAGCGGACAGCGTGTATCAGTGTGTACTATTGATCCCGCGCCTGTTGACTTTGCAAGGTAAATGTGAGGGTATTTGAAATGAGGCACTGAAATGCAAAGACATTCCCTTACAGCTTAATCAACCAGAACGATCTATATTTTCCCATGATGTTGGGAAGAGGCCTTGGAGTCTGCCTTTACCAGAGAGGGAGTTGAGGAGACAAGATTGACATTTGATATAATTACATTAACTCTTTCATTCTGGATTCGGTCAGCACTTGTCATGTCTAATCATTGGCCCAGGCTTTTTTGAAAGTCTTTAGCAGATCCCTGGTGTTCTCTTAGCAATAGTCTGATAGACAGATCTGAAAAGAAAATTAACCCTGCAGTGTTGTGGAATATCTTTCCCTGTATTCGTTCTCGTCTGATTTAGGTTCTTGCAGGGATGCAATAGTTAATGAAAGGCTGGTGTCAAAATGGAGAATTTGCTGATAGCTGGGTAATCTTCTGGCAGGTCACTAATGTGACATGCTCCTACTGGCAAGCTCATTCACCCCTGTTATTCCTTGCGGTGTCACCAGCTCTGTGTAATTGGCTTCTGTGTAAGAATATAGGTTAAGTTTAGTTCCCAAACTGGTAATTTAACAAAACTAGCATATGGTCTAGATAGCAGTTTGCAATCGTTATCTAGCTATCCAGCTATTCATAAATGTTTGGCTGCTGTTACATTACTACACGCCCGAACAGCCATAGTCCTGG
This sequence comes from Pyxicephalus adspersus, assembly GCF_032062135.1. Classification (NCBI taxonomy): domain Eukaryota; kingdom Metazoa; phylum Chordata; class Amphibia; order Anura; family Pyxicephalidae; genus Pyxicephalus; species Pyxicephalus adspersus. The sequence goes on from NC_092871.1 coordinate 78,679,049, forward strand.
GACTGCCTATCGTTAATTGCTGTATACAGGAATCACTCATTGACTTTGTACTCAGCAGGCTTTAGAAACACATTAAGGTGCTTTAAGCTCTGGATGTTTAAAAAGAGTCATTTCAATTGCCAACATCAACACGGATGCTGACCAGTTTTGTTCTACAAGTAATGGAAGGTGGTTTTAACATATAATTTATTTTACTATTAACAACGGTCATTTTCTTTTCAATAGAAGTTCTGAGTTCTAGATATACATACCTACATACCCTGTTTCCCCGATGATAAGACACTCTTATTTTTTTTGGAAGGCCAAAATATGCTCTAGGGCTTATTTTCAGGGGGATGCCTTATTTACCCATGAAGAAGACTACAGTACACAGGTATTGTTCAGGCACGCAGCCATGGAGGCAGACGGAGGAACCACACGGAGTCACCCACCGTACCACCCGATTCGGGTAAGCGCAGGTATCGGTGGGTGGCTTATTTGCGCGGGGGGGGGCTTATTTTTACATTTTTCTCTAAAAAGGGGGGGCTGTCTTATTTGATGGCCCTGCCTTATCATCGGGGAAACACGGTATTTTGTAGTAGTCAAAACAACTGTAGTAGTAAAAATGCACATCTTTAGTTAATCATGTGTCAAGATGATGATCTATGATGATTCTCAGGTGCTAAGGGATTAGTTATGACCGTTATCAGTCATTCATGTGTACAAATGTCACTGGGTGACAAAAGATTGGGCATACAACCATGAATGCATGACCGATAGGCATGTGATCCTGAAACAATTGCATCTGAAAACAGTACTGAAGTCTGAGGAGCTCAGCAAAACTGTCGTTCTTTGCAAGCACTTAATCATTAATGATCATTTATTTTTAACAATTTTCTAATATGTTTACGTAGCTTTAGTCCCTGTTTTCTTGGAATGTCATCTTGTGTTATATGTTCTTGTCTTCTTTTACATTTCAAGTGGTATTTAAAGTACCAATACACCAGTAAAAAGTCATATATAAATGTTATGATGTCATTCTAGTTTGTCCTGGTTCTCCAATGTACTAAAATGGAAAACACAGTGAAAATGAAAATCAGAAGCATTGTGCCCACAGCCTTGCTCCCTCCAGCAGGGACCACATGCTCGGCCTTGACAATGATTTCTGCTATTTAAACTATGACTGTCTCTTTTAAAATTGGACATAAGGTAAACTTGTCACCAGGCAGATCTTTTATTGTAGAAGGGACAGGTGATGTCCCTTCTGCACTAAAATAAACTTACCTATCTTATAGCAATTTTTTTTTATTTACACTCACTTTTCCTCGCTCTGTTATGACCTCTACACCTCTTCCGGGTTCAGGATCTTTGGTCATCTTGAGGCAATTCATTCCTGACAGCGAGGGGTATGCTGGGATGCAGGCAAGTAAGTTTCTTTTATTGCAGAAGGGACATCCCTTGTTGGTTCTGCAATAAATAATCTGCCTGCTCACATTTTTTTGTTTAGTTATATTTTTATGAGGGCTTCAGACATGTGGTCAGCTGTAAAGGGAACCTAAAGTGTGTACTTCAGCACTTATTGTTTCATCAATAATTATTCATTATTTATCCCAGTAATATACATCATTATATTAAAGGTTCTCTTTAAATATTGCTAGCCCTGTGCTTAATGTTTTCTCTTTTTTTTTAGCTTTTTGCATTCACTACACATAAGGAGTTACCAAGGGAGAGCCAGTATTGAGCCTTGTTTGGGGTAAAAAAGTACATTTTAGCCGCGTATTTTGTAAAAGACCTCCTAGCACTCTTCTAATATGTAATATACATACAAAGTAGGTGCTCTGTTAATAGGGAGCATAATGACCTGGGCATAAAATGAAAAGAAAAATCTAAATTACTTCTCTGCTTCTGCTGTACATTTTGAGAATTTATTGCTGCTCAATGCTTGCAGCTACATAGGTCAGTGAAGGACTGTATTAATCTTATTTACTGCTACTAACCGTGGCACACGTTCTCTTTATGTTAGCACTGCAATATTGCCCTCTTTTGAAATAAGCCCATCCCCTATTGAGTAGAAATGGTTCATGGCTTCTCAATATGCCTCACACATGACAGTGCTGAAGTATTGCCATTGATGTTCATGTGTGTCTGTTGCATGGAGAATCCAACTGATGTCCATGTGCTGAATAAAATGTATTATATCTGTTGTATTGAATTTACTATTGATTTGGGTTTTTTATATGCTTTAGCTAATGGATGACTGGTTCTTTTATTGGAGTGGGTTGAGGGGACCCTGGTACTGCCAGTGTCTGTTCTAGATATTATTGTTATTTGTGTTTTTAATGGTGACTGTTATCATCCAGCCTTGGTGGACTTGGATGGCATAATAGTAAGAATTATGTCTCAATTAGTTGTAGTAATTATGAATGTAATATCATGTTGATTTCACAATGCTGATGTAATGTAACAAGAACAATATATATTTTTGGGGCCCCATTTGGTATCTGTTCCAGATTTCAGCCTAAATGGTCCTCACTCGGGGCTAAAGTCAGACCTTTTGATCGTGTGGCATTGGGGTCTCCACATGTGTGCTTTGCTTTGCTCTATCTCTTAATCTTTTACATTGTAACTTTTGTTCTAAATAAAATATTCTAGATCAGGGGTGTCATACTCAAATACACGGAGGGCCAAAATTAAAAACTTCGTCACGGGCCAACCTTTAAATTTATTGAAAAAATTAAGGAAATTTTTCCTTCCTATTGGATTTAAAACCTTTTCATATGGAAACGAAGGTTTTGCTCCACATTCAATCTGGAACAAGCCTATAATAGAGAAAAAGGCTTAAAATTTTTTTTTTCTTTTTTTATTTAAAAAATAAATCTTATGCCACTTTCTCTATTTGTAGCCATCTGAGTTACATTTCAATAGTAATCTTTTTGCACAGGGTAACAATAATAAGAATATTATTCTATGAAAATGCATCTATTCAAGTCCATGCCTTGGAGTAGCAAAGAAAAGCACAGCTAAGGGGGAGTGCTGGAAATGCCAGACATGATCAATGCGGAGCTAAATCTTATGAGTGGCCCGCCGCTGAAACTCCCTCTTCATTGAAATAGCACCACTACTAAAATTACTGGCATTATTTGCGTCTAACAGTCCAATTCGGGGCCATGCATAGGCAGAGAGCCTGCTGGTCTATAGATGCGAGTGATGCCAGGAATTGTAGTAGCGGGGCTATTTCAATGCAGCGGTGGGCCAGCTGCAGTTCATATTTAACATTCCTTTGAGGGCCAAAAAAAAAGGATGTTGGGGGGCCAGATTTGGCCCCAGGCCAGGGTTTGACACCCCTGCTCTGGATCATCTCAACGTGGACAGAGGTATTGTTTTGCTATATCACAAAACATTGTCATACTTAAAATTAAAATAAATTAAATTAAATTAAAATAAAAATTTATCTTCAGCAATTTTAATTGGCCAGACTGTAAAGGATGTACACAAAGTTTGTTCCAGCAGGGCAGTTTGCCAAAAATTTCAGATCAATGTACATTCTAGAGAAGATTGCGCACAGGTAGGTAGGTTTGTTTTATTGTATTACAGACATTGCATGAAAGATGATTTTGCTGCCTATAGCAGCTTAGAAGGCAGAATAAATTTACTCTGGACTACATAATGGTTTGTTTTAACTGCATGCACAGCTAATACCTTGTAGAGTTTTTATAATGTTCTGATACACATTATATATAGTAAGGTCAATATATGTAAAGAAATGGATCAAGTATGTAAAATACTTAGATACATGAAGCTCACTTGTCTTGGTATAAAAGCTCTTACTTTTTTTATACATCAACATTACCACAACACCATGAGGAGATTAAAATGCAGCATTAAGTCTACCTGTTGTTCTTGGGTAAAAGAACATGAAAAAAGGTGTAATTTCTGCTCAGCAGTTTCTTGTGTTTGATGAATTGACAAGCCGTTATGGGGAAAAGTATCAAGCACTTTGCGCTCAGGTGACTTTGCCTTTATGATGCTTACCGTTGTGAAATACAATGGGAGCTGTCGCCTCCCCCTGGACTCCGGCTAGAAGGGGCTTGGCAAGCACATTCATCATAGTGGCACTCGGCATCATCCTGCCTCTAATGCACTTATGTCATAGACTTGGATCAAGCGGAGCTATACTTATCAATTCTAAAATAAATACAGTTACGCTCCACTAATTAACACTTCAGCTTTCCTGCCCGCCATTAAGCGAGGGCCTCCAGTCGGAAGGCACTTAACAATAGGTTTTCATATTAGACTTTCTGTTAGAAAGATCCCATTTCTTGACATCCGTGTTTTACATATACCTTCCCTTTTGTCACAAGCTTAAATTGCTTTATCAAATATGGTTGCTTCGAAAAGGACTGTGAACTGAAAATATTACTTTGCTTTTAATTTAGATGTCTAATACAATGCTTTTATTAAAGAAAAATAATTTCCACAGCACTTATAAATTCGGCTGCATATGTTAATAACTATATTACCAAAGAATAAAGGTACTGACAAGGTATTCTTTCCCTTTCACTCATTTTTATTAAGACATACACCTGAAATTACAATAAAGCCTTACATGTGTAAGTTAATAGTTATGTATTCTTAGTAAGTTATTATGCCAAGTGTAGCCATTAGAAAACCAATGTTTTCTATTTGTCTTCATCTGCAAAAAGTCTTCTTATCCTAAAAGTTGGTATTCTTTAGTAATTAAAGCACTCATGTCTGTGAAGGTTTGCTATGAGAGACAATGGTCTCTGGCTGCACTTCCAGAATTTCCTGCCAACTCTAAAACCACAACAGTCTCTTGGCAAGGTTGCTGCAGATGCTACTTTAAAGCATTGGGGTGTGCTGACATCCCCTTTTAAAATAAATGGGTTGCTTTAACCTCTCACCAAAGGGTTGTATATAAAAGAAGATCAGTCTTGTAAAAGCAGTCCATCTATACTCCCTTTTCCAGCAGGGCCTTCATGGTAAAGGCACCACATCACGGCTCCCAGGCTGTTGCAGGTCTTTGACCCTTCAAGCTGGGCCAAATACTTAACTGCCCCTGCCACATGCAGTAGTTCTTCCTTCCTGCTTCTGCATCCTTTATTTGAAATGAGCCGGATTAATTAATTATTATGAATGTCAGGAGGAGTAAAAGAATTAAAGAATACCTGCAGCAGCTGGAAAACAGTAAAGAAGTGGCATTTTAGGACACGGGACACCAGTAATGTAACTATAGTGCCCCAAAACACTGCATGCCTTATTGCAAAAGAGTGTGTTAGTGCATGCACAAGTGTTAAGGTGGAACTAAACCCTTCTTGGGGATATGTCACTCAAGATAGGCATTCAAGATACTCAACAGCAACTCAGACCTGCACTTTTAGCTCATAGTCCAGGAAATTCTGCTGTTACCCCTACAGGTCCACCAATACCAGAACCAATATAGCCAGATATTCAATGTATTGCTTAGGCACATGAGTGATGCCATTTTAGAAAACAGGAAAAGTTGCTATCCAGAAACTAGAGAAAATAAATGAAAACAACTTGACACATTTTGGTTTGCTGTACCATACATTACCATATATTTAAAGGTATATTTTAATAGGTTGTTGTACAAAAAAACTCACTTTAAAGGTAAACCCCAAGTTATACATCTTACTGAGATTCACAGTGGTTAATAAGCCTTTTGACAGAGAAGTGTTTAAAGTCTTTTTAGTAAATATTTTAGCAGTTGGAATAATAATTGTGAGCCATTTGATAATAAAAAAAAATTGTCAGTTCCCCTTTAATTTTTTAATATTTCTCCATACCCAGCCGATAAAAGGAACACTGAGTTTGGATGAGTCTTAGGCATAATTGATTTATTACGCTCTCTCTTGTATAGCAGGAAGATTTCATTGACTTGTTTGAAAATGGATTCTGCAAATGTTTGCTTTAATGGATGGAAGTGTGCTACAGAATCAGGAATATATTTGTACAGCACTTTCAACAGCTTAAAGGAAGAAGCCCTGCCTCTGGCTTCTTTTATACTTGGGCGCTCGCTGGGAACAGGAGATAGAAAATGATTAGAGAGATTGGCACGTAGGCTCGATGGAATGTTTTGATCTATCGCCTTCCAAATCGGAAACTGAAGCCACCTTTCTTTCTATTATAACCATTCAGCTCTTCAGCCAGTGATCCAAGGGCTGTGCCTACACGTTTGTCAATTTGAGGTTCAAAGCCTTCAACGTCATTCTCCTCATCTCTTCTACCGAATCGGAACCTGAAGCCAGCTCTTTCTTTTCCAAAACCTTGGAGTTCCTTAGCTACGCTGAACAGTGACGCCGGATCTGTCGATTTCCTATCTCTTAGGTTGGCAGGTCGTAGAGGAAATGCTGAGATGTTCTCATCCCCATTGGTCAGTATCTTCCACAATTGAAACCTTTCCCAGGGTTCACGGTCCTCCATGCTTTCTTGTAAGGCAAAACTATATCCAAGTACCAAAAAGAGAATCACAGATGGTCCACTGGCACCCTTCATCTAGGAGATAAGGCAATAGATTAGTGTTATAATTCATCTCCAAAAGTAACTGAAGTTTAAAGTTTATGAACAATAAAAATTTGTTTGCTTGAGCTCTGTAAATTCACTCAATAATTGTGGTTCAATCCTTAGTGATCATTTTGGACAACAGTAGGAATAAATACTTTTTGGGTAAAGTGGAACTAAACCCTTGATACTCATCTGTCCCTATTTCCTTGTTGGGCTCCACCATCTTCTTTTAGCCATTCCTGGAGATAATGTAACTCCCATGCATGTGCACTGTAGTTCATTCACTCCTGACACTAGCAGGGAAAGCCAGGATGTGCATCTCAGCTTTTTGGCCAGATCAGGCAGTTAAGAGGGCATATTGCAGAAGGGACATCACCTGTCCATTTCTGTAACCATAACCCATCTGATCGGGGAATTTTAAAAGTGGAGCTTTATTTCTGTTTTAGACTTACCCATTGGCCAATAGCTTAATTCAATAGATACACCCAAAGTCTTGCTCTGCTGACAAGGTTTGGGAACCGTTCAAGGGCAATACCCGTACAGAGACGCATCCTGTTCTGTTCCATGAAGAGGGTAGGAGTGAGGTTCCCCATTGTGTAATTATACAATAGTATATTGTTAGCAGTTGTTTGTGGATGGTCATTGATAATCCAGCATAATGTCTTTCTGATTCCAGATGACATGTTTACTTACACTAGATTTCCCCCCAAGATAATCATAAACAATTATTTGGGATGATGTAAATCTAGAATGTGCACAGATCTTTCGAACCTGACATGAGTTTGTAACCCTTTCCCCCTTTATTCAAAACAATAAAAAGGTTTTTGACTGGATTAATCCACACACATTAATGACCATTTTTTTTCAGTATGTTAGAAGATGAGCCCAACATTCACAGACAGGATCCGTTTTGGCCTAAGTGGGCCCAAGGGGATGACAAGTCTAAAGGCACCAGTTACTACTTCTGAAACAGATTTCAACTTCTTGATTTTCTCTACTCTAGCTCTGTTCCTAGATCCAAACTCAATTATAATGCCAGAAGAACAACCAGACAGTCAAGCAGCTAGAATATTTAGAAAAAAAATCAGCAGTAGCATGTGATGACCCATTTTTTAATTTTTTTTTTCAATGTTTTTTTATTGAAATTTTCAAACAAAATACACAATAACATTACACAACAAATTTGCAACCTTTAGGCAAACCTCCCAATTGTCTCTTATTTAGAATGACTGTCCTTCTTTGAGAACAAATTCTTCTGTTTTTCGTTTGCCCCTTTTTAAGTTTGAGGTTTACACTGGTAATTTTAAATGTATGATTTTACTACCAGAAGTGTTATACTATAACCAGTCATTCTTAGCTAGGATTTATTGGGGGACTGCTATAGAGTCCTTGAGTAGAGACAAATTGACCTTCAATCTGATGGTGTCTGGATATTTGTAGGGCCAATGCTGTTTAACAGAGCTAGCAGAATGGAACTTTTTTGCTGTCTGCAAGGATGACTTTTTACCTGCAGATCACTGGTGTGAGGGACATTCTTTTCATTGACCACCATATGGGGAGCATTCTTTCCAGAAAACATCATTGTAAGGGGCATTCTTTCCAATGGCCACCAGTGTTCGGGACATTTCTTCCAAAGATCACCGGTGTATGGGGCATTCTATCCAATTACCAGTAATAAATAGAGTATTCTTTCCTCATACCACCAGTGAAAGAAGCATACATCTAACAGACCCACAATGAACTAGTCAATTTTATCTACTGACCACCATATATAGGTGAATTCATTCTTTCACTGAACACAGATGATAGCTGGCCAATCTATCTGACCATAGTGTAAGGGTGCCCATTTACCAATATCCACCAAATTAAGGGGACACATGACCAATGTAAGGATGCATTTCTCTACTAACCAAAATTGTAAGGCTGTCTGTCTTTCTTTTCTGAATCTTAATATTTTTCATTTAAATTTTGAGACTAATAAATATTTATCATTTAGAGCAAGGGGATGTTAAAAATGATCCACCCTGGCTTCCAAATGCACATATATGTGTTATTTATATGTATATGAAATAATTTACTGACCTTGCCACTGTACCCTGAGCTTTAGATAAAAAAAAATAAATTAGGGGTCCTATGAAACATTTATTTTAAGGGTTCTTCTGCTGTAAGAAGGTTAGGAGGGGTAATACTAAACCCCTCCCTAGGTTAAAAAAGCTCAAGGGTGAATGATTTCTTCTGTAATTTTATTTTTTATGGTCTGTGTGACTGGGGGCATGGTAGGGCCCCGATATTTACCTAAATGTTTTGTGCCAAATGATGTCTCTATTTATCATCACAATAAATAAGTTAAATTTTGGTGAACATATAAATTACAGATATGGAGGCTTTTTTGACCTGCCAAAGGCCTTGTATTTCTGTCCAGTCTAGGATATATCTAAGATATATGCAATAAAAGCTTGTCTATGAATGCATAATGCTTTTTAGACCTGTAACACTTAGAGGTCTTGTCCTAATTCCAGCCTGTGACTTGACAGGGAAATGAGAAACTGCTAAATTTAGGATCCCTGATAAGCTTAATGCATGGTTCCTTCATCTCTCTGGTATAAACCAGCCCTTTTTAGTCTTTTCACCTCTGGGAAACACTCAAAAAAAATGTTTAGATGTCAGGAAACTCTTGCTATAAACAATTTGCAGCAGACTTTACCAAGTGGTGTTGGCCCAATAATTGTGCAGGTATCATCATATGATGGTTCGTCAGCTACAGTTCAAGAAACCCTCAGAGGAACCCCGATTAAGGATGTCTGGTCTAAGCCCTGCTGTATAGCTGCTGCATGAAGTGAATACACAGTATAATGTATGTACATGCTATGTTTGTATATAATAAAATACATTGAATGATGTGTTTTTAAATACAGTTCTGCATTGTTTTGAATATTTTGAATATATTGTTGAATATATTTTTTGTGCATAGCTTTGTGTAGATTGGTCAGAGCCCATACTTTCCTTTCCTACCAGACAGTCGCCTTTTCTCCTCACCTCACCCCTGATTTTTACCATTATCATAAATCAGGCAAAACTTTCTGCTGGAAGTGGATGATTCTAGACTATGCTAATGTTCTGGAGTACTTGCCAAGCTGTTTTATCTGTCTCTGGGACTCTAGACGTTGATACATCGTGTCCTTTGCTTCCTGCTATGTCCAGCTCAGCACAAGTTATTTCAGATAATGCAAAATGGAACTGCTGCATTTCTGGGCCACTGGCCCTTATTAAGAGAAATGCTATATATTATTTATACATATTGGTCCAAGATGGTGCCTTGGCCGAGTCTTATGGCAGTTTGGGTAAACACATACAAGCTTTGTGAGCTGTAGCAGGGAGGAGGTCATTGCTGAAAAAAATAATTTAAATGCAAAGAAACAAGATTAATTTTTGAAGCAGTGAAAGCATAAAGATTTTAATTGATGACATTCAGTGTCGCATATGTCCAGGTTTCCCGCTTACTCATCAATATTTCAAGCCAAGTGTCCCTGTGGTCTTACACTTCAGCAAGAGTTAAAATTGTGCATAAACAGAGGCATATAAGAATAAATTGATGGCAATAATAGTTGCCATAAAACCAAAGGGTGGAACAGCGCTTCTATTAAACCTGACTCATAGTAATTCAATAATCTAATTTGCTCTTCACTGACTGACAGTGCTGAGCTCATGCTGGCTGCTGTAACAATTTATACAGTGGCTGCTGCTCTGTGATAGAGTATTCTCTGGCTGCCTGGAGGGTAAAAAAAAACAAAAATTTAAACAGGCAGCTTTTTCTGCACTTTTGTCTATAACTAATCAATCTGATGAAGGTAGCTGTACTTAAGTAATACTGATATCAAGCTGAGACTGAGTTTAAGAATACGGAGTTCATGCACACAAGGTAGGGAGGGAGCATTAAATCGCAAATTAGTTTATCAGTTAATATTTTGCAGATGTAGCACTATAGACTCTAGGAAATATGATAGACACTTTTAAATAAGTATTGCTGCCAATTGTTCTGTTTGTACAAAACAAGGTTATAAAGATTCATCCTTAAAGCTTTTCATACATAGGTGTGATAATTTCTAATGCAACCACGCTACTAAAATCAATATAAATAATGATTAATTTAAATGACTAGTGATTGCTACACATGCAGATATTTGTAGTAGCTATCTATCGTACAAATATGGCACCTTGAAAGGGTAAAGTTTTATTGTTGCAGACAATGGACACAACAGTTGGTGACCTAAATAACACCTGCCTTCTAGGATCACATTTTTGTTAAACATTTCCTAGTTTTTCTTTTCATAACCTGGCTTAGGATATTGTGATAGCCTGTAAATAACCTTCTACAAGATCACTAGACCTACCGATGTGTGGTAAATAATTATACAGGGAACAGCCTCCTCTTCTCTGCAATATATAGACAGATGCCTACAGTTCCTAATGTGCGATCATTAGCGATTAATGGATAGTGCATGATACACTCCATTCTTTCCTATTTGTGGCAATTACTTGCAAATTGTGGAGTGATAAAAGGTGATGAGCACTCTAGCAAACATTACTGGAAAAGTGTATAGATTTTTGTATACTGTGTGTGCTAAAACACATAACTGTTCATTTTATCGCTTGCATGTGGAGAATGTAGAGAAATGTATATATTTTTTTTACATAAAACAGAACTATCCTTAAAAAAAAAAATAGGACTTACCTTTACAGGTGGAAGGCTGTTGATACCTCCTTGATCCTGGTCCAATCAGTCCCTCGTTGTCTCCCTCCTTCATGGCGCTAGCTGGATACCAGGCATCTTCTTCCTTCTTTTGGTGATGTCACCCAATCTTGCGCTACGCAGGTGCGAAATTGGGTGATGCGCCTTGCTGTAAATGCCACAGTGGTGAAAATGAACAGGGAAGGGTCCTCCCCTTAATATATATATATATATGTATGTATAACCCTGCATTTTTCATTATATAGAAGGGTTAGCCTGCCCTATCATCATAAATTGATGATAGGTCTGCTAGTTCCCCAGAAACACTAGTAATTTACACAAGAAAGATAACATTGTGCTTCAACTCAAAGGAAGTGGCAAGAACATTTCACAACATTTCTTGCAAGATCAACATGTTTTACAAATGGTTTTGGGATCAAAACATAAAAATTTTGCAGCCAACACATCTAAAGACTAATAGATTAAAAAATAATACCTTTTGCGGTTCAGATATACGTTAGCAGATATTTCATGTGGGCTTTGATGGTGCTCTGCCACACTTTATTAGTGATAATTCATGAATGACCCGATTTGTAGACCTACTGGTGGTCAATACAATGGGTTACCACACTCACTGTGTTGGATTTTTAAATTCTACCATGTGGAGAATACAATAGAAAGGCAAGTGGTAACTCCTAGATTTGGTATTCCCATCATGAGTGGGCTAAGTCATTTTGGCTTCCTATTTCTTGGCATATTTTACAATTTATTATTAATCATGTCATAGTTGGGTGGTGGATTCCTTTTGTGTCATGTTTAGCTACCCCAACTAAGCAAAAGTGACCCCAGATAAAAATTTAGTAATACTGATAACGTTGTTTAGGAATCAATTACTATTACTGAGCTTGTTTAGACTTCTTGAAGCATAAGGTACTTGATGTGTTAATGTTTTGGTGGGTGAGCAGAAAAGTGTTCTTTTTCAAGAGCATAACATTTTATGGTTTTGGATAAGTTTTTGTACCCTGTCAGATTTCTTTTGTCTTGAGCTCAGATAGACCTCCCTTCAATTCATGCCAATTCATGGGAAAGCACCGAGTAGCAGTAAAAAAAAAAACATGTTATTGCACTGACATGAAAACCAATTATTTTTTTTTTGCACTGAAAATTCCATTAAAAAATGTTTATTCTTAGGTCACACCAGCAGATGGCATTGTGTCTGGACTATTTATTCTTGAGAGCTTGGCAGCTAGTTCTCCCCGCTCCTAAATTTATAATTTGACAATGAAAGAGCAGAAACAAACAGATTATCCATCTCTCTTCCTGTAAGCATGGTCGTTATCATCACATGTATATGGATAAGTGGCATGATTATGAACTGCCCTTCTCTGTCTTAGTGCTGCTGTACATGAGCTTAAGGATATTTGCCTTGGAGTTTTGTCCTAAATATTATGGAGAGGATAGGGGTAACTGATTTAGGTCATCCATTATTTAAAACAAGTTTTAAGAACTCCTACATGTTGACAGGTCCCCTTTCAGCTGTTTAGGATAATGATGATAAACCACAAATAAATCTTGGAAATAAAAAGTTATAAAATTGTATAAGTAAAGGACCAGACTCCACTTCAGTTTGAAAACTACAGGTTCTGAGCACCTACTGTAATGAAAATCCTATGGCTTTGTTAACATTCAAAGTGCCCTAACGTAATAAAAACTTTGGGGTGTGTAAATAAGGGGACTCCTGCCTGGATACCAGCCCATTTCAGTTGAGTTGCCTTTTTTGTATCCATTAAAAGCTTTTCTCCTCAGTTTTAGGCTTCTGAATTTTTATTAAAATCAACAGAATTATAGGTTGCGTTCATAACTTTACAGCATAATGGCAAGAAAAGGATGGCGTGGATGGAGGCAGGTCCAGTATGTCGGAAGTCTGGTGGTCACACATTCTGTGCTTTGATAATGGGGTGAACAGTCATTTTCAGAACCACTTGAAGCAGAACATTAGCAACATTTTAAAAATAAAGTTTTACAGTCTGTCAAGACTTTATTGCAGTCTAAGTTTTCATTAGCAAATATGCTAATGACAACGGCCACCAACCCAAGAAAGCTTTTGTTAATTCAGACACAGGCCAAACCTAAACCTTTCCCACTTAATTCTTTCTTTTTTTGCTTTTTTTGTTATTCATATTTTAAAAAGTTCATTTTCCACCTGAAACACTTGGAATCCCAAAATATTATATATTTTGTGAACAGTGACCCCGTAGAATACGATTGTGTTGGTAATTGGTTGCATTGTTGTATCATTTAAAAGTAAGAGCTTGTTGAATAAATAAGATACCAAACATACCCAGCCCTAAGACTCTGTGTGCCTATGAAACTGCAACAAACTGTAAGACACAATATTGTGCATAGTCCATATTTTACAGCTCATAAGAATAAACCCTAAAGTGAACCTATTTTTAACTTTATATAAAAAGGTGGTTTTTTTGGAATTTATTTATTTTTTACTTTTTTGGGGGCGGGAGCCCTTCGCTTGTGTCTTTACTGCCGTGGCATTAAAGACTTAAATGGAAACCCACAGCCTCCAGTGGATAGTTCCGTCACATACTCCAACAGGCTGTGATGTTTTGTTTTTTTGTTTTTCTTTTAACATTTTGAGGAAAAAACATTACTCAGTCTTGCACATGCACAGTGTAAGTTCAGGTGATGTGAGGAAAAACCCAGGAGGAAATAATGAAGCCGAGACTCGCTGGGCTCTGTGAATGGATTGAGGTCTTTTCACAGGTTAAACATAAGTGACAATTTTTTGTAAAAAGGTTGGGTTTAAATATTGACTATATATTGATGCTTTTTCACTTGCGCTACCATACTCAACACCTATTGTGCATCTCTCTCTCATCTCTTATGTATACATGTATGTTACATTGTAGATATATATATATTCTTCTATTCTTTTTACAAATTTATTTATTTATTTTTTTTTTTCATTAATTCATTTTTTTTTTTAGTTTTTTGAGCTTGAAAGGGTTGAACCATCTGGGTGGTGGTGGGGGTGCAACTTTCAATGTCCATATAAGTGATCTAGCAGGTTTACAGCCACTTTGATTTTGTAAAAGCTGTTGTTGGGAATTTGTTTACATGATGGTTATTCTACTGCTGCAAGAAAAAGGTGGAAGCAGCAAAAGAGTCAAAGCCCAACTCCAGCCAAAACATATTTTTTTGGTTAATATAAAAAATAGATATGTTTTTTATTGTAGTCTGTGTCCCCATACGTGAAAGAAAGTAACGTATATTCCCTCCAGATCAGCGGTCGCCAACTGGTGGTCCGCAGCTCTGGCCAGTGCACCCCCGAGTGGGGTCAGGAGAAGGACCCCGCTGGGGGGACGCACCAGCCAAAACTGCAGACCACATCTTCTGTACAGTTCCTAGGCTGTTGGCGGGGTTATGTCATAATGACTTCACTCTGGGGGAGGATTCTCCCCCTTTGAGTGACACCCGGCTCCATGTGCATGCGCGGTCGGGAGACGGTGATTTTAGTGGTCCGCGGGACCAAAAAGGTTGACAACCACTGCTCCAGATGGAAACCAAACTACAATACTTTTTCTTGTAATAAAATGTAGGAGTGTATGATCTTCTGTCAATGTATTATTATTATGAGCCCTGATGACAGTGGTTCCCCTTTGTTTTGTGTCCTATAGCCTAGCAACCTCTGCTTGCCTAGGAGTCTCTCAAGAAAATGCGGGGCCTATGGCAATTTATGGATGTGGTTACAGTGATCATGGGTGTGGATAACACAATGAGCTTTGTTACACTGTGGGCAAAGTTAAACAGAAATGTTGTTGTAAATTGCAGAATCGTTACAGTTTTTTCATGTTCATGTAAGCAGGTCATAATCCCCAACCTCCAGATCCATATTCCAGTCATAATCCCTAACTTTCAGGTCCACATTCAAGTCATAAGATCCCTATGCCATAACCTAAGGTCCACATTCCAACCTTAAAACTCCCATACCATGATCCATATAGCCCGCAGGTCCACATTCCAGCCTTAGGACTGCCATACCATAATTCAAAATTCCCAGGTCCACATTCCAGCCATAAAACCTGATGCCATAAATCCATGACCCCCAGGTACACATTTAAAATTTTAGACCCCTATGTCATAATCCACGACAGAAAAAATGTACCTATAGGTTGAGGAAAAACAAATGCTGCCGCCACCCTATGCATCTGACTCCAACTACAAAAACGACACCATGCCAATTCCTATACAAATTACACCCAAGAACGTGTGATTTAATGCTGACCAGAAGGTTGCGTGTCAGTGTTGGAGCGCTCACTGGGTTGCCACACATGCTCTGTATTGGTTATAGGCCGACATTGTGCCATGATGGTAGAAGCCTTCAGACTGTATTTAAGGGGGTTTACCGGCACTTACCGGGGTTGGGACCGGCACAAGGAAAGCCCTGCTGTAAATTGCAGGGGACATTAGCAAAATCGAAGTGAGAATAATTGTTGTTGCAGCAGCAAGCAGATAATATTATGGAGCTTAAGTTTAAATACTAAAGAAAGCACAATGATGAATGATTTAAAATTTGCATAATTAAACACACATTTTACTCTCAAATTGTGTCTTGGCAAGTTCTCTTTCAGCTGTTAAGGGGAACATTGATAAACCATAAAAAGTTATTTGCCTAGAAAATATAAAACTCCAAATGATTGTTCGAGTAAAAAGAGCCAGAGACTACTTGAGGCAATATCAATCGGCTGAAAACTGATAGTTCCAATTCTCTACTATGATGAAGTCACAGTGGTCCTGAAGCTGTAAAAAATTTAGGGTGTGTAAGTACAGGAACTCCTGCCTGGACATCAGCCAATTTCAACGGTGTTTACATTGCTTCTATTCTTTACTCATTACCAGTTTCTAAAGGATTGGGTTCCATTCTAAAATTTTTACAGCAGGCCTGACTTTATAATAACCACATGGTTGTCAAATGCCATAATTCTCACAGAGTTTTGTTCATTAGAATGTCACTAGGTTTTCTGTGCTTGTTAGGCCTACTATAAAAATCAATTTTCTGTGTGTGGAAATATATATATTTTCTTCTTTATGTTTTTCGGGGTCAAGTAGAAGCAAAGCTGTAAAGTTGGTGCTCCAGCATTAGTCCAGCCAAAATAGCATTATTAAAATCATGCAATACTCAAATTATGTCCTTAGAAGTCCTATATACGAAACCAGATTTGGATTTCCAAACATCGACCACAATCAGCCCTAATACACCTTAATGGCAAGCAAAGCATGGAATGGACGAAAACTGGTCCTGTATGCTAAAGGACTGATTGTCATGAGTGCTGTAGGGTGAGTAGTCATTTTTACAATCAATTAAAGCAGGATGAAAAAAAATTATAGATTGGGGAGTTGTGCAGTCTGTCAGGTTTTTATTATCCTTATGGCAATGACCCCCAACCAAAAAGATCTTGGTAATGCAGGTACTGACCATACTTGAACCTTTCCCTACTGGGCTTTTTTTTATCATCATTTCTAAAATGCATATTGTCTAAGTGAAACACACATTATATATTTTGTGAACAGATAACCCATCATATACAGTTGAGTTGGTAATTGGATGTATTGTCGTCACACAATGCTACTGCTCATTAAACTTACATTTTCTGTAAAAATATACTCAAATTAGTTGTAGTATCCACAAACATTTTTTGTAAAACTTAGTGTAAGATCATGTTAACTAAATATGTTCCAAACACGTCAAGCATGAAAATTGTGTGTGTGTGTGCATCTGAGATAGCAACAAACTATGATATACAATATACTCCACAGATGACACATTTTTACATCTCATTAGTATGGAATAAAACTTAAATAATGGCCCTAAAATTTTTCCTTTCTCTCTGGACAAACCCAACATCCATTCTTCTACTTAAAGGCAGTGATTTGGGGTCTTTATTTTTTTATTTTATTTTTTTATGTTTCTTTTTTTTCTATTTGTTTCTTTTTGTGTATTTGAATACTATAAATATTTGTCCTGGCCCCCTATAGGAATTTAGGAGGGCTGAACCATCAAGGGTTGGGAATGATATTTTCAATGTCCATTTAGGTGAAAAACCAGATTTTTAGCCACTTTGAAAATGTTTATATATAGGTCCGGAAGAAGAAGGGGGAAGGTAAGCAAAGTGGGAAAGAGATATTGTTTTTGTATATTATTTTAATTATGGTAGTCTGTTCCTCTGTTGGGCAAATTTTTCCTTTTTTTTTTTCAAGTGAAGAAGTGATGGGAAATCCTTCCAAAGGGGAAATAAATGCATTATTGCAGAAGGGATATCACCGGTCCCTTTCTGCAATAATGACCTGCCTGATCATACAAAGTGGAGCTTTAGTTTCACTTTAAACAGTGCCTACACATAAAGTTGATATATATTATAATAGAAACACAAGTTAAATTTACCTTTTCATCTTTTATAAAAAAAAAAATCTACAATACATATAATGGTGTTCTGTGGAAAAAGTAGGTGCACCTTAACCTCAGAAAACTATCATTGCTCCCTTTAGCAGAACTTACTTTCATTTTGTGTAACTGCCCCCAGGCCAGTTAGCTAGCATTTTTCCCAGCCCCAGCCAAGAACAGCCTTTGATTTTGAAACACACAAAACACAACATGGAAGCTTTTCTACCTGAACAAAAGAATGCGAGAGGGGGGGGGATAGGGAATGGGGAAAGGAAGAGAGAAAAGGCAAAGTAGAGACAGAGAATGGGAATGTGGAGAGAAGGAGAGAGAAAAGGAATGGAAAAAGGGAAGAGAGGTGGAGATGGAGGTGAAAGAGGGGATAGGAGAGAGAGGGACTGTAGAGCCAGTCATCCAGCAGAAGAAGATTCTAGTTGGTCACAGAAATGTTTTAATGCTGCCTCATAATGGTTATGGTTCCCAAGGCCAAAGTCTAGGTGTTCTATGTGGGAAATCCAGCCCTGCTGCCCACCATACTCACAGTATTTCAGTGAAATTTGTCACCCCACCATGCAAAATTTTTACCTACATTTCTTCTTTTGAGCAATTCTTTGGTGTATTTGCTAGTGTGCTTTAGATCAGTTTCATGTTGAAAGAATATTTATTAGTTCACCTTCAACCTTCTAACAGATGGCCTCACATTCTTAGCAGGACACTTTGATATGATCAGAATGTATAGCTAACTCAATCTGCCCAGACCTTAAAACAGCCAACTTATCTTCCAGCTTCATAGTTGGTGTGAGGTTCTTCTCCTGAAATGTTGTCATTGGTTTGAGACCAACATGTCTACTGTGGCCAGACAACTCTATCTCTGAATCATGAGTTACCAGTAGGTTGTTTTTTAAGGGCTAACCTTCAACACTAGTCTTGCTTTTTTATCAAAACAACATAAACCACATATTGAACTTTTTTGGCAGTTTAACATCCCAAAAAAAATAGGTATTACCACAACAATGTCTTACAAAGGTAAAAACAATCATTATTATTATGAAATGTTAAAAAATAAGGAAAACACTCGTGTATATATTTAGTTGTTACAGCAAATACACATGGAATTTCAAGATGAACAGTGTCTCTATGTGTTTAACCTCATTAGGAGGTCTAGTATTCATAGTCTTGCTTTAATGTAAAGTTTGAACAGCAAAGTTTTTTTTCTCCTTACACACCTCCTTCATAGTTATAATTGGTGCAATCTCATTTTGACTATAGATGTATGCACTTTTTTATTTACGGTTTCAAGTTACCTGGACAAACTAGCAGGTATCCTAAATTTACACTAATTGTAGATTATTTTCCTCACTGTGGAATGATTTACTTCAAATTGTTTGTCAATTTTAATTTTTTTGTTAAATTCACAAAGTTATTGTTCCTAAATACATTGTTTGATGCTTGTAGCTCAAGTTTAAATACTAGAGCAAGGATAATGGTGACAGATTGAGAGTATGTACCTTAAAAAACCTTATTGGCAGCTTTCAAATGTTGTCTTGACAGGTTCTCTTTCAGCTGCTTATAATAACAATGATGCACTTTACCAATAGTTTGCAGTGGAACTAAAAGGCTCAAAATGACTGTTTGATTAAAGGACAGGCTACCTAAGGTACAGCGTTTTTAAAATGACTAAAAAAAAGCTCAAACTGAGAGGAAATATAAGAGCCTTGTTAAAGTTCACAGTGGTTCTGATGCCTTTTTGGGTATATGTATGTACATGGACTCCTGCCTGGAGATCAGCCTATTTCAGTGGTGTTTACGTTGCTTTTTTATATTAAAAGTTTTCTAGCTCTGGTTAAGGTTTTTGTATTGTTCTCATTCCAGCTTTTTAAGTATTATAGGCTATGCTCAAAACTCTAAACAGCTGGGAAGACTTAACCACATAGCTGCCGAATGCCATGATTGCCTCTAAGACTCACAGATTGTGCAGCTTTGTTCACTAAAACATTGGTAATAAAAATATGTTTACTCTGTGTTGTTACATTTTTTCATCTATATTTTCATCTATATTTTCTTTGTGTATTTTAGGTCAAGTAAAAGCAAAGCTTTATGGTCAGAACTCTAAAAAAAAGCAGTAGTTATGGTACAGGATGAAAAAGGACCACTCAAGGGATGTCCTTGGTTATCCCAAACCTGAGTCCAGGACCTCCAAACCTCCGCCCTCTCCCTCTTTGATCCCCCGCTCTCTCCCTTTTCGATCCCCTGCCCTCTCCCTCTTGGATCCCCCGCCCTCTCCCTCTGCGATCCTTCACCCTCTCCCTCTTCGATCCCCCGCCCTCTCCCTATTCGATCCCCCGCTCTCTTCCTCTTCGATCAACTACTCTCCTTCAATCCCCCGGCCTCTCCCTCTTTGATCCCCCGGCCTCTCCCTTTTCGATCCCCTGCCCTCTCCCTTTTCGATCCCCCGCCCTCTTCCTTTTCAATCCCCCGCCCTCTTCCTCTTTGATCCCCCCCCCTCTTCC